>NC_092091.1:65179290-65520123 GCF_045679555.1 Salvelinus alpinus
CCGTAGAAAAATGCTTAATGAAATTCTCAATTATAGTGGATTTGTCGGTGGTGACAGTGTTTCCTATCTTCAGAGCGGTTGGAAGCTGGGAGGAGGTGTTCTTATTCTCCATGGACTTTACGGTGTCCCAGAACTTTTTTGAATTAGTGTTGCAGGATGCAAATTTCTGCTTGAAAAAGCTAGCCTTGGCTGTTCTAACTGCCTGTGTATATTGGTTTCTGGCTTCCCTGAAAAGTTGCACATCACGGGGGCTGTTCGATGCTAATGCAGAACGCCATAGGATGTTTTTCTGTTGGTTAAGGGCAGTCAGGTCAGGAGAGAACCAAGGGCTATATCTGTTCCTGGTTCTAAATTTCTTGAATGGGGCATGCTTATTCAAGATGGTGAGGAAGGCATTTTTAAAAAATGACCAGGCATCCTCTACTGACGGGATGAGATCAATATCCTTCCAGGATACCCCGGCCAGGTCGATTAGAAAGGCCTGCTCGCTGAAGTGTTTCAGGGAGCGTTTGACAGTGATGAGTGGAGGTCGTTTGACCGCTGACCCATTACGGATGCAGGCAATGAGGCAGTGATCGCTGAGATCTTGGTTGAAAACAGCAGAGGTGTATTTGGAGGGCAAGTTTGTTAGGATGATATCTATGAGGGTACCTGTGTTTACGGAATTGGGGTGGTACCTGGTAGGTTCATTGATAATTTGTGTGAGATTGAGGGCATCAAGCTTAGATTGTAGGGTGGCTGGGGTGTTGAGCATGTTCAAATTTAGGTCGCCTAGCAGCACGAGCTCTGAAGATAGATGGGGGGCAATCAGTTCACATATAGTGTCCAGAGCACAGCTGGGGGCAGAGGGTGGTCTATAGCAGGCGGCAACGGTGAGAGACTTGTTTTTAGAGAGGTGGATTTTTAAAAGTAGAAGTTCAAATTGTTTGGGAACAGACCTGGATAGTATAACAGAACTCTGCAGGCAGTCTTTGCAGTAGATTGCAACACCGCCCCCTTTGGCCGTTCTATCTTGTCTGAAAATCTTGTAATTGGGGATGAAAATGTCTGAATTTTTGGTGGTCTTTCTAAGCCAGGATTCAGACACGGCTAAAACATCCGGGTTGGCAGAGTGTGCTAAAGCAGTGAACAAAACAAACTTAGGGAGGAGGCTTCTAATGTTAACATGCATGAAGCCAAGGCTATTACGGTTACAGAAGTCATCAAAAGAGAGCGCCTGGGGAATAGGAGTGGAGCCAGGTACTGCAGGGCCTGGATTCACCTCTACATCACCAGAGGAACAGAGGAGGAGTAGGATAAGGGTACGGCTAAAAGCTATGAGAATTGGTCGCCTAGAGCTACTAGAGCAGAGAGTAAAAGGACGTTTCTGGGGGCGATAAAATAGTTTAAAGGAATAATGTACAGACAAAGGTATGGTAGGATGTGAATACAGTGGAGGTAAACCTAGGTATTGAGTGATGATGAGAGAGATATTGTCTCTAGAAACATCATTGAAACCAGGTGATGTCATCGCATATGTGGGTGGTGGAACTGAGAGGTTGGATATGGTATAGAGAGCAGGGCTAGAATCTCTACAGTGAAATAAGCCAATAAACACTAACCAGAACAGCAATGGACAAGGCATATTTGCATTAAGGAGAGGCATGCTAATCGAGTGATCAATAAGGGTCCAGTGAGTAGAGGTTGGTTGGGGTCGTGGCGATCCAGACAGCTGGCCGGGTATATGGCTATCGGTAGCAGCATAGGATGGAGGTCTGTTTGTAGATACCTCGTGCGTTTCCGTCGGTAGGTTAGTGGGGTTCCGTGTAGTGGGGTTCCGTGTGGTAGAGGGGATCAATCCAAATTGGCAAAATAGATATAGTGACCCAAGGAAAAAAAAAAAAATAAATAATAATAATAATAATAATAGTTGTCCGATATACTTGTTCAGATAGCAGCCGATAAGACAGCTAACGATTAGCGGGCCTCAGATGAGCGTTCAGGTAACGTCGGGACGGAGGTGCCAGTTGGATAAATCCCTCGGGCAGATAACGTCGGCAGTCAGTCGCGGCAGTCAGTCGTGAAGGCCCGGTGGGGTTCCGTATCTGCAGCAGCAAAAAAAGAAACGGGTCCGGATGGTGATGGAACTCCTCAGCTGGCTAGCTCCAGAATGATTTGAGTTTGCTCCGGGGTCGACGTAAGCCAATAGTCACACGGTTTGCAGCTAGCTAGCTGCGAAATCAAGGTGCAAGTGTCCAGAGCCTGCGGCTGGAATCCGGGGAAACTGAGAGAAAAAAAGTCCCGGAATGCTCCGGTCCGAGTCGCGTTGCACAAAAGTGCCGGTAGATTATCGAGCTAAAGGAATAGCTGATGACCACTAAACGTGGGCAGCTGAAACACCAACGCTAGCCAGCAAACCGGCTAATTTCGGGGCAGCTACAGATTAGCTTCTGGCTAGCTATCGGAGTAGCTTCTGGTTAGCTTTCAGGCTAGCTTCTGAATTAGCCCCTGGCTAGCTTCCACGATGGATTTTCAGATTGAGGTAAATAATACTTTTTGTAATTGGTGAAGCGGGTTGCAGGAAAGCTTTTGCAGGAAAGCTTTTGTAGTTGAGTTCTTGGATAATAAAATAAATAAAAGATATGCGAAGAAAGGTGTAAATATATATATATACAGGACACGACAATACGGAACAGAAAAAGACGTCTGAACTGCTAAGCCACCTTGGATCCAGAAATGATAAACTAGAATACACCTTAGTCACGCACTGACCTACTACACCATAGAGAAACAAGGGCTCTCTATGGTCAGGGCGTGACAATAATATAGTATAGACTACACACGACTGTACAGTATAATAGGGTATAGACTAAACCTACACCCTACTATACAGTATAATATAGTATAGACCACACCCTACTATACAGTATAATATAGTATAGACAACACCCATATAGTAAAACATAGTATAGACTACACCGGCACCCTACTATACAGTATAATATGGTATAGACTACACCTACACCCTACTATACAGTATAATATAGTATAGACTACACCCTACTATACAGTATGATATAGTATAGACTACAACCAACTATACAGTATAATATAGTATAGACTACACCCTACTATGCAGTATAATATAGTATAGACTACACCCTACTATGCAGTATAATATAGTATAGACTACACCCTACTATGCAGTATAATATAGTATAGACTACACCCTACTATACAGTACAATATAGTATAGACTAAACCTACACTCTACTATACAGTATAATATAGTATAGACTACACCCACACCCTACTATACAGTATAATGTAGTATAGACTAAACCTACACTCTACTATACAGCATAATATAGTATAGACTACACCATGCCATACAGTATAATATAGACCACACCCTACTATACAGTATAATATAGTATAGACAACACTGTACCATACAGTATAGTATAGACTACACCCTACTATACAGTATAATATAGTATAGACAACACTGTACCATACAGTATAGTATAGACTACACCCTACTATACAGTATAATATAGTATAGACTACACCCATACAGTAAAACATAGTATAGACTACACCACGCTATACAGTATAATATGGTATAGACTACACCTACACCCTACTATACAGTATAATATAGTATAGACTACACCCTACTATACAGTATGGTATAGTATAGACTACACCCAACTATGCAGTATAATATAGTATAGACTACATGCTACTATGCAGTATAATATAGTATAGACTACACCCTACTACACAGTATAATGTAGTATAGACTACACCCTACTATACAGTATAATATAGTATAGACTAAACCTACACTCTACTATACAGTATAATATAGTATAGACTACACCCATACAGTAAAACATAGTATAGACTACACCACGCTATACAGTATAATATGGTATAGACTACACCTACACCCTACTATACAGTATAATATAGTATAGACTACACCCTACTATACAGTATGGTATAGTATAGACTACACCCAACTATACAGTATAATATAGTATAGACTACACCCTACTATGCAGTATAATATAGTATAGACTACATGCTACTATACAGTATAATGTAGTATAGACTACACCCTACTATACAGTATAATATAGTATAGACAACACTGTACCATACAGTATAGTATAGACTACACCCTACTATACAGTATAATATAGTATAGACTACACCCTACTATACAGTATAATATAGTATAGACAACACCCTACTATACAGTATGATATAGTATAGACTACACCCAACTACACAGTATAATATAGTATAGACTACACCCTACTATACAGTATGATATAGTATAGACTACACCCAACTACACAGTATAATATAGTATAGACTACACCCTACTATGCAGTATAATATAGTATAGACTACACCCTACTATGCAGTATAATATAGACTACACCCTACTATACAGTATACTGTAGTATAGACTACACCCTTCTATACAGTATAATATAGTATAGACTAAACCTACGCTCTACTATACAGTACAATATAGTATAGACTACACCCACACCCTACTATACAGTATGATATAATATAGACTACATATAATATAGTATATTATACTGTATAATATATTATACTGTATAATATAGACTACACCCTACTACACAGTATAATATAGTATAGACACCACCTTACTATACAGTATAATATAGTATAAACTACACCCTACTATACAGTATAATATGGTATAGACTACACCTACACCCTACTATACAGTATATTATAGTGTAGACTATACCTTACTAGTATAATATAATAAACTACACCCTACTATACAGTATAAAATCCAATTTGTAAGTCGCTCTGGATAAGAGCGTCTGCTAAATGACTTAAATGTAAATGTAAATGTAAAATAGTATAGAATAAACCCTACTAGTATAATATAGACTATACCCTACTATACAGTATAATATAGTATAGACTACACCTACACCCTACTATACAGTATAATATAGACTACACTCTACTATACAGTATAATATCGTCTAGACTACACCTACACCCTACTATACAGTATATTATAGTGTAGACTACACCCTACTAGTATAATATAGACTACACCCTACTGTACAGTATAATGTAATGACCTGACTAGATCATAAAGGAACAATTGTCCAGACAGAGGTTGAGTTTACGAATTGACGGTTTATTAACCCAACTTTACACAGGCTACTGTTTGGCCGTAGCCCACGCCAAATAATTGAAAGATAACCACAAGCCAATCGTGACCTTCTCTTGTGAAGGCCAGACATAAGAGGGAGAACAAAAGCTAAACCTGGTCTTAACTTCCAATGCTCCATCCCCCTGCCCAACCCCCCTCCACGCCAACCGCCAGGATGCCCGGCATCAGAACATTCCAGGCAGTCCCGTGATTGGCAGATAGCAGGTTGATTGGCATGTCGGACCCCGCGAACACTGGGTACTGGTAAGTACAACACAACCACCTACCAGCCTAACACATAACACACAGCTGTCTGTGCGGGTCGCTACAATAATATAGATTATACCCTACTATACAGTATAATATAGTATAGAATACACCCTACTATACAGTATAATGTAGTATAGACGAACACCTACATCCTACTATACAGTATATTATAGTGTAGACTACACCCTACTAGTATAATATAATATAGACTACACCCTACTGTACAGTATAATATAGATTATACCCTACTATACAGTATAATATAGTATAGAATACACTCTACTATACAGTATAATGTAGTATAGACGAACAGCTACATCCTACTATACAGTACACGGCTCCGGTTGTACCTACCTGTTCGTGTGCCCAGGTGCGTTCAGCCCCCTCCTTCAGACAGGCGTCCAGTCGCAGCTCGGTCCCTGTGGGGCCATGCTTGGAGTCTATACACAGACCTAATGCAGCGTTACGAATCTACAAGGACACAAAGAGAGGGAGGGCTCAGTTAAAACCAAACACACACACACTTTGAAGCCTCCCAAAAACAGCGAAAGGGAGGCCTCGGTGAAGACTTGCGTGCGCGTGCGCACACACACACACACACACACACACTATACATCTATAGATGTAGAGACCACAGGATGAGATACTCCGGCTTCTCTCTAATGCTCAAAGCTCTGATCACAGGACTCCAGTGTAGATTGGAATCCATGGCAACCTTCCAAACACACTGTACACAGCAACTTAGTACAAGCAGCCAACTATCTATACACAGTATGTGGTTTTACGTAACAGCGTATGATCTGACATGGTATCAAAGCTCTCACAGTTTGCTGACAAGATCTACTCTCACCAGTGACTGTAAGAGATAAGCTAATTCGTTCCTGGAGCATCTTCCTCCCTCTAAACCGGAGTTAATAGGCGCCCCCTACTGTGAAAACTTTCAAAGTTTCAGAGTTACTTGGCTCTTAAACACATTTGATTGACTGTGTCATTTGCCTCATTCTATTTCTAGCATTCAGGTGAGCTTGGCTCGTGTCACAGTATGGCTCAATAATGCATGAATCCAGATGCACTGCATCTAAAGTAGCCTGGTCTCTGTCTGTCTCCGTGGCCCTCGCTAACACATTCAGAGGAGAGAGAAAGGCGAGGGCAGAGGAGAGGAGAGAGGACAAAGGAGGAGAGAGGGGGAGAGCGAGTTAGAGTGTGTGAGAGATAGATAGAGAGACAGCGAGAGGAATGGTTGGAGAGAGGAGGTCCTACAGGGTCAGAGTGAGACACTGTATTTGACAGGAAGGAGACCAGGGATGGAATACTCAGAGGTGTTTTGCACAGCGTTGACTCTCTTATAAAAGTTGCTACCCCTGCTCGCCACTAGATGGGGCCAAAGACATTAGCTAGGGCTGTAGCAAATAACGGTGATTGTTTGACTGTTAGTGTGGAGAATGTCTGACAACAACGCTATGGTTGGCTCTGAAAATGTGGATTATAAAAATGTATACCAACTCAATGTCAGCTCTCCTCGATGTTGTGCATGTTTTTCTAATAACAGAGTACAGATTACAGCTTTTATTTGGGTCAGGATAACCGGTTTCTTTTGTGGAGTTGAGATTAAAACTTGTGAGCTGTGAAATATGGAGCAACGAAAACTAAAGAAATGGCAGATAAATTCTCTACAAAATGGCGACACATTTCTTGCCTCAGTGCTTTCTGCCTCTTTGGTTGCTCCTGCATCTAAACTAGAGAGGCTCTCCCCTTTTCCCATCATGAAGGAGTGAAATATTCAAGACAAGTGATTTCACCTTTCCTCTTGAACAACAACAGAAACATCCATTAGGTACAGGTCAGATGTGACCAATTTTCTACAGGCAGCCCCATCTCTGGAAGGTCACATCGTCACCCACACATAGTTCTACTCTGAGATAAGATTACTTATATTCTCTAGGATGCAGCCAATGAGAAAAGACAGTGAAACACTGTTTTCCTGACATAGACCTATATCAATCGGACACTATTCCAAAAGGATGATACATACCAATAATACAAATCTTTGTTGCAAAGTTCTACAGTATTTTACATGGCAAACAATAATACGAGTTTAGTCCTTTAAATGCTGCAAACAAACTTGGCACTTATGTGCCTATCAGGCACCCGTGGAGCAGCATTATTATGTAATGAAGCAAAAAGTTTAGCAAGAAGTGCAGTTGGAAATGCAAAATAATACCCACCTGCATTGCAATTCAGAAACTTCAAATAATCAAACTCCCTCAGCCTGCCGCCCGCATCGACAAAGTGCATTTACCCACAGGGTCATTAGGAGTAAACTGCTGATCGCTCTGAAAGACCAATAATGGTGTGCGAATTGTACTGCATAATGGGCCTTCACTCTCCACTTTTCCCAAGCCTCATCTGTCTGAAATGGGCCCAGGAGCAAAACACAGTGCTTATCCCTGATGCCATGCCTATCAACATGCCAGCGCTGATCTAGAGACACAGTTAGAGCCGAATCAAAAGGCCTGATGATTGCATCACTTGAAGTGATTTAGACCTATTGAAGGAGCCGTGGTGTGGAGTTGTGGGGAGGGAGGAAGATTGGATGGTGGGGAGGGGGTCAGACAGACAGCCCCCTATTTACCCAGTCTGCACAGCTCCAAGGCCGAGGTGTCGAGAAGGCTGACCCCCTGATCGTCATCTTCCAGAGATGTAGAGGAAGTTTAATCTGAGCTCTCTCTCCTCTATGTCTGTCTCACAATCTCACTCTCTCTTTGTCCCTCTGATCTTATCCCTTTCTCTCTCTCTCTTTCTCTCTCTCTCCCCCCTCTCTCTTCTCTCTCCCTCTCCTCCCTTGCAATCTGGGCTTGAATACCCAATGAGAGATCTTTATAGTTCCATAGATCAGGTGGGGTGACAGCGGGGGGACAGGTGGGGTGACAGGCAGGGTGCGAGCCAGAGAAGAGATGGCACATGAAGCTGTCAGCCTGACGATAAAATTACTATCATCCTCACCCGGGGGAGGAAAGAGGAGATATTTACCTACTGTGCAAACATTTCCTCATCAAGAGGTACACCGCTTCACTTTTTATTTACTATCCATTTTCACCTCTGGCTAATACGGAAGGGGTGGTTAATCAGCGGGGACGGTAATAAGCTGGGACTTGTGTTGTGTGTGTGTGTGCTTGTACAATTTGTGCTAATGGCCTTGTAGACGTGAACAGAGGAGAGTGGGAAAGGTGGGTCACTGCGGAGACGGACTTCCATTCTACCTATTATCATTAGTACCCTGACCCAGGGGCAAGGACGTCAGAAAAACATAGAAAGTGAGATTTTCTAAAAGAAGGCAGAGCAAGGAATCCAATTATATGTAATGCAAAATGAATTTCATTTTTCATATTAACGTACAATGTGTTCGCCGTGAGGTTTCTGAAATGTTTCAGTGGCTTGAGAGGAGGATGTGGTTTCCTTCCGGCACATAGGGTGAATTTATTAGTGAATGATGTATCCCAGGTCCATCTAACAGTGATGATTAAAACTACTCCTGCACCCAACCTCCCTATGGAAAAAAAACTGGTTGGGAAACAATCTCCATGAATACCTGATTCTTAGCCTGGAATCCCCACTATTTACAGTTGAAGTCGGAAGTTTACATACACTTAGGTTGGAGTCATTAAATCTGGTTTTTCAACCACTCCACAAATTTCTTGTTAACAAACTATAGCTTTGGCAAGTCAGTTAGGACATCTACTTTGTGCATGACACAAGTCATTTTTCCAACAATTGTTTCCAGACAGATTATTTCACTTATAATTCACTGTATCACAATTCCAGTGGGTCAGAAGTTTACATACACTAAATTGACTGTGCCTTTAAACAGCTTGGAAAATTCCAGAAAATGCTTCTGATAGGCTAATTGACATCATTTGAGTCAATTGGAGGTGTACCTGTGGATGTATTTCAAGGCCTACCTTCAAACTCAGTGCCTCTTTGCTTGACATCATACCGCTCAGGAAGAACGCTTCTCCTGTCTCCTAGAGATGAACGTACTTTGGTGCGAAAAGTGCAAATCAATCCCAGAGCAACAGCAAAGGACCCTGTGAAGATGCTGGAGGAAACAGGTACAAAAGTATCTATGTCCACAACAATAAAACGAGTCCTATATCGATATAACCTGAAAGGCCGCTCAGCAAGGAAGAAGCCACTGCTCCAAAACTGCCATAAAAAAGCGAGACTACAGTTTGCAACTGCACTTGGGGACAAAGATTGTACTTTTTGGAGAAATGTCCCCTGGTCTGATGAAACAAAAATAGAACTGTTTGGCCATTATGACCATCGTTATGTTTGGAGGAAAACGGGGGAGGCTTGCAAACTGAAGAACATCATCCCAACCGTGAAGCACAGGGGTGGCAGCATCATGCTGTGGGGGTGCTTAGCTGCAGGAGGGACTGGTGCACTTCACAAAATAGATGGCATCATGAGGATGGAAAATTATGTGGATATATTGAAGCAACATCTCAAGACATCAGTCAGGAAGTTAAAGCTTGGTCGCAAATGGGTCTTCCAAATGGACAATGACCCCAAGCATACTTCCAAAGTTGTGGCAAAATGGCTTAATGACAACAAAGTCAAGGTATTGGAGTGGCCATCACAAAGCCCTGACCTCAATCCCATAGACAAATTGTGGGCAAAACTGAAAAAGCGTGTGCGAGCAAGGAGGCCTACAAATCTGACTCAGTTACACCAGCTCTGTCAGAAGAAATCTGCCAAAATTCACCCAGCTTATTGTGGGAAGCTTGTGGAAGGCTACCCGAAACGTTTGACCCAAGTTAAACAATTTAAAGGCAATGCTACCAAATACGAAATGAGTGTATGTAAACTTCTGACCCACTGGGAATGTGATGAAAGAAATAAAAGCTGAAATAAATAATACTATAATTCTGACATTTCACATTCTTAAAATAAAGTGGTGATCCTAAAGGACCTAAGACAGGGAATTTTTACTGAGATTAAATGTCAGGAATTGTGAAAAAATGAGAGTTTAAATGTATTTGGCTAAGGTGTATGTAAACTTCCGACTTCAACTGTAAATGGTGAACGGAGCATACGAGTGTGGATTCCAGGCAACCTGATTCCAGCTCCTGCATTTATGGGTATGATTGCCTGAGGCTAGATCCCATCCTCACAGAGCGCAGATAGAGTGAGATTGTGTGTGTGTGCCAGAGAACAGACAGAGTGAGATAGCAATAAAATGCCAAGGCCATCTCCAGCCCCATCCCTTCACAGGTAACACAGAGAGGCATTATATATATCTCAGAATACGATGCAGCAAACTGCATGTCATGTTTATGGACAATGTAAAGTAAAATCTGCTACTTATGGTTTCTGGGGGTAGTGAAGCAGAAAGTCCAGCTGTGTCCGTTTTGTGACACTGTCTACTCTAAAACATTTCATTAGCAGGCTGCTGGCTGCCTGTCCCATATGAGAAACGCATTACGTTTCAGCGAGCACCAGACATTCATAAATCAATGAACATGGAAGAGTCCCAAACGGCCCCCTATTCCCTATATAGTGCACTATTTTGCGCCATGGTCAAAAGCCATGCACTATAAAGGGAATAGGGTGCCATTTGGGATACAGCTCTGGTAGAATAATAGCCTTCCGTGACACACCTGTGGAGGCATTCAGGGACTGTCTCTTAGCTGATGTATTGGTGTCTGGAAATAGATTCATTCATTACAATACCAGCTAAAAATACGCAAGAAACCAAATCAGTCTGTGGATACTGCTCAGACTGAGCTGTTATTGGTGGCATGTAAGACAGTGGGTTTATGTAGGCCTAAGTATTGTGAGAAGTCCTATTATTTGTATCAATGCCTCAGTAAGTGACCTCGAAAACATGACCTGACATTTCATTTTGGATTCTAAGGTAATCACATATGGTTTTATATGCCTTTGTATGCTTTTCTGTTCGTGTGTGTGTGTACCGGCTCTTGCGAGTGTGTTCATTCGTTCTGTGTGTATTCCTAACTTCCTACCTCTCCCCAGGCGGCAGGCAGCGGCTCCACAGCGGGGTAGTACTTGGCCAGGTCCCAGGCCACAGCGTTCATGTACCACTTGAAGTCTTTACACTTGAGGTGTCTCCTCAGCTCCTTCTGGGCCGTCAGGTCCCCGGTGGACAGGTGGCGGTACTCTGGACGACGCTGGTAGATGAACTCTGTGTACTCATCCATCCATGTCTCAGCCACCCTCTTCAGGTTCTGAGATAAGGGAGAGAGACAGGGAAGGAGAGATGGGGTAAGGAGATGGACTGTCTGTGTGTTTAGCTTATCACAGCACAGGTCACAGTGTGCTGAGTTAGTCAGACCTCATCTTAAATCAGATAGATGGCTGGACCTATATCCTCAGCTTGACTATCAGCCATGTGCAACCAGTCAAATTGGCTGCATGTTAGCCATAACCAGTTGATGGAAGCAGTGTATTGACTGGTCAGTCTAACTTACTCTGGCTAGGCTTGTTCCAGACGGCACTTTGTAGGGGACGTATTTCCTGTAGATATGTCCTACTCGGGAGCATGGTACGTCGTACATACTGCCCCCACACATCCATACCTGAATGGAGATGGAACACAAATAATACCTCAGTACATTACTTCAAAAGCTTTCTGTCAGCCTGCTAGCTATGTGTTCTAAGCAAGGCCGCAAAACCGTTGTAACTCAACCAACCGTGTGTTGTAAGTAGGGTTGCAAAATTTCGGGAACACTTAATACATTTTCTGGTTTTCCAGAATACCTGGTTGGATGATTCTGGATTTCCTGCTTATTCCCTCCTGATTCTGGGATTTCGGGAGAAATCAGAAAATGTATTGAATGTTCCCGGAATTTTGCAACCCTAGTTGTAAGCACTGAAGTAAAAAAAAAAAAAAAAGCACATCTTGTTTTTCCTATTGTTTCAGAAAGGAATCACAGGTATCTTTCAATTTCAAAGCCCTGAGTTATTGTGGACTGAGTTCAGAGTGAGGATATTGTTGTTGAAATGGTTGTGTAGATGGGTTTGTGTTCTGTTTGTTGCAAGACCCTAACAGACAACCTATTCTCTCTCTGTCCACACTTGAAGTGGATTCCCACTTTGTCTGCTTGGCAGGGCCACATTATAAGCCTCTTTGAGCGGAGGGACTGAAAGGAATCCTATTTCCAGACCACTCCGCTCGATACCCCTCATTCCTGCATCAAAGGAAGAGCTAGAAAGAAGAGGAAGGAAGAGGGCAGGTGTCAGTAGTGCTACTCTGAACCCCTTCAGTCTGCTATCCTCTCCCTTACTGTCTCCCTCGCTCTCTCTTCCTCCCTATGCCTCTCTTTATCTCTTCATGTCCCTCCATTCTTTCTCATTCCTCTCCCCTCTTTCCCTCCCTCTTTCAAACTTGGCAGCTTGATTAGAATTAGAGTGGTCATGCTGACTAATTGGAAAGCACCCTGGGACATTTCACCTCTCTTCCGCTTCTCCTCCTCTCTCCCGCTGTGTGTGTCAGCGCTCCACCTCTCTCCCTGCTCTGCCATATCAAAACGAGGCAGGGTGCTTTCCTGTGGAGCCTCAGGTTAATGGTCAAGCTGGCTTTACAAGCTTCATTGACATGTGGAGAGATTCCTCCAGTCTTCAGAAAATGGCCTCTTCAGAGGACAAGTGTAGATGTTCATTAATCTCTCATATCAGCAGAAATATGAGGGGTTTATGAATGACTCCCATGCGTTTACGAGTAACAATTTGCTTTAGCGTACAACTCACAGGACGAGGTAAAATTCCTGGAGATGTTTTGATGATATCTGTTCAATGTGATATACAACCAGTGTCAATAGATTGTCAGTCTAACAGCTATCATATGTAGGCTAACTGTCAGACATCCATACTCCGTGACAGTAGAGGAGAGTGGGGTAAGTTGAGCCAAAGGGGTCAGTTGAGCCACCCTTGTTTCTAGGAAACCATACACATAATGTATAATTTGACCAAATATTTAGGAAGAGGTCATCATTTCATGGAGTCTATGAAGGAAAAAAACACATGGAAAAAGTGGTAAGCAAGTTAGGTCAAAAAAGTCATTTATTGTGTTAGAGGTTTCATGATGCTTCTAAACCAAAGTAGATCATCTTAATAACATTTTACATTTTACATTTAAGTCATTTAGCAGACGCTCTTATCCAGAGCGACTTACAAATTGGTGCATTCACCTTATGATATCCAGTGGAACAACCACTTTACAATAGTGCATCTAACTCTTTTAAGGGGGGGGGGGGGGGGGGTAGAAGGATTACTTTATCCTATCCTAGGTATTCCTTAAAGAGGTGGGGTTTCAGGTGTCTCCGGAAGGTGGTGATTGACTCCGCTGACCTGGCGTCGTGAGGGAGTTTGTTCCACCATTGGGGTGCCAGAGCAGCGAACAGTTTTGACTGGGCTGAGCGGGAACTGTACTTCCTCAGAGGTAGGGAGGCGAGCAGGCCAGAGGTGGATGAACGCAGTGCCCTTGTTTGGGTGTAGGGCCTGATCAGAGCCTGAAGGTACGGAGGTGCCGTTCCCCTCACAGCTCCGTAGGCAAGCACCATGGTCTTGTAGCGGATGCGAGCTTCAACTGGAAGCCAGTGGAGAGAGCGGAGGAGCGGGGTGACGTGAGAGAACTTGGGAAAGTTGAACACCAGACGGGCTGCGGCGTTCTGGATGAGTTGTAGGGGTTTAATGGCACAGGCAGGGAGCCCAGCCAACAGCGAGTTGCAGTAATCCAGACGGGAGATGACAAGTGCCTGGATTAGGACCTGCGCCGCTTCCTGCGTGAGGCAGGGTCGTACTCTGCGAATGTTGTAGAGCATGAACCTACAGGAACGGGTCACCGCCTTGATGTTAGTTGAGAACGACAGGGTGTTGTCCAGGATCACGCCAAGGTTCTTAGCACTCTGGGAGGAGGACACAATGGAGTTGTCAACCGTGATGGCGAGATCATGGAACGGGCAGTCCTTCCCCGGGAGGAAGAGCAGCTCCGTCTTGCCGAGGTTCAGCTTGAGGTGGTGATCCGTCATCCACACTGATATGTCTGCCAGACATGCAGACATATCAAGACATGCAAGGCATTATTGGTGGGATATGAGGTTACAACAGGGCCTGGCCTATGTTCATTTTAAAAAGTACAAATCTTAAGAGTGTTCTATACATCAGCTGGGGTCTCTATAAGCTTCAATGTGAGGTCTTAAACCTAGCATGAAAGTGCATCCTTGTAGCTGTGTGGGGTAATAAAGTCAAAATGTTTGTCTTGGGGTAAGTTGAGCCAATGGCAAGTTGAGCAAATTGAAGTGTTTTCTTCCCAAGTGTAATGCAAGGCATTATTGGTGGGATATGAGGTTACAACAGGGCCTGGCCTATGTTCATTTTAAAAAGTACAAAGTGTTTGTCTGGTGTTAAGCCTGTGTTAAAAGATTCTTCAAAATATTAAAAGACAAAAAGCGATTGTGATTATGATGAATTGTGTTTGTGAAATGAAGATGGTTTAAAAAATGTAGTGCTAATATTTCCATCAATACAGACATTTGTAGCTATGTTTTTCATAGCTATGTTTTTCAAAACTGTAATGTTTACATGAATTCTGATTATTTCCAGGGATACACAACATCCTGAAATATATGTAGATATCTTTTCTAGAAATAATACTATATTTCATTAACAGTGATGCTGAATGTAAAAAATCCTAATCTCCTAATACCCTGACTACACCGCTCACGTCGCGTGCGCTCGCGTTGCAAAATACATTTAGGCATCTATGTTATTTAATTATTGCACCCACACTGCTCGCGCGTGTCAACAAGCGTCAAGGGCTAAAATAGGAGTCATTCCTATTTCTGACGCAGATCGCGCTGCAAGTCCTGCCTCTCCCATCTCCTCGTTGGTTTATAGAAGCAGGTACCCACATGCCATCTCCTTATTGGTTATACCCACGTGGGTGATTGAAAGACGAACTGTTGCCGGTTGTCGTGGTAATACTATGAAAGTTTAGATGCCAATCACCATATACGTTCAACGATGAAAAAGATTCGGTTGACCGTTTTTATGTGTGGATTAATTGTCGGAGTAGACCTTGTGCATTTTAGGTAAAATAACAACCTAATGTTAATATCCCAGGACAAATGAGCTAACAGCAGCAAGCTAGCTAAATAGGACAAATTAGCTAGCAAGTACAAGCTAACAAGCTAAATTGCCATAAATGTTTCATGCGTTTCGACCTGTCCCCAAATTAATGTCATTGGTTCAGAGTTTGTTTTGATATTTTAACCTGCGTGTCGTGATCGCGTTTGGTGTAGTAATAAATGTATGCACGATGTCACACGCGCGCAGCCGGTTTGGGTTCCGTGTTAGCCCACTCTCCCCTAAGTAACTGGACCAGAGAACTCTGAATCAGAGCTTTTAACATTTAGACAGATGGGGGCGCCACTGTGTAATATTTACACTTTTGCTTCATTTGTGTGCTTATTGTACACTTGTGAATTCTCAATACAAAATAACACCAACGACTCAAAAAACACAGATTAACACAAACGTCTGAATCCCCCCTCCCACCTCTGTAAGAAGACTTATTGCAAATTTGCTTGGGAACTATTTTTATCGTTGCCATGGTTTCCAGTCAAGGAAGAAAGGGCTGCATTCCTATTACAAAGTGCACTCACTGACAGAACGAGAGCGCGAGAAAGAGAGAGTATACTGAGACCCGGTTGGATGGCAGGTATGTCAGGCACGATAACCACAATATTCCCTCACATCCATATACCGTGTTCTCCTCCGGAAATCAAAATGGAATAACCTCTGAGCCGCAAACAAGCCAAACATCACTGGCTGTAATTAGTTTGGGAAGGAGGCTAAAGCCTGAACTACTGCTTGTAACCCACTAACACACACGTGCACACACGGTTGCAGACACACGGGCACACACACGCACACACAAACATTATTTTGGAATGCTGGGTTCTGAGGAGTGCATTGTACTGGAGAAAGTAGGGGAAACAAAACACTGGAGAACAGAGCGAGAGCAATTCTTCTGAGTGAAAGTCATTTCAGTTTAATAAAGTTGTCTGGGAGCAGATTGACCTGTCTGGAGACTGAGGCAGGGGTATGATGGGACAGGATGGAAAAGAATGGGTGAAAGAAACACATTGTTATGGGTCCATGATTGTCTGGACTCTAATATAATTGCAAGGTTGATAGACTTTAGTGTGTTTTAAATCATCTGTAATTTTTAAGGGATGTATTGTTGTGCTCAGATGAACGACGCAACTTTATATGTATTTTAAATATGTCCAATAAAATTAATTCAAGGCAAGGTGGGACACAGTCACTGGATGAAAAGGGTGGAAGAGCCACATTGCTATGTGACCATGATTGTATAATATGAACTATTAGTAAATATTATTTATATTGTATGATATCCTATTGAAGAAAAGATTAGTGGCATTTATATGTCGTGTTACACACAGTGCAGATAAGGACTAAATAGAAGCACCTCAGCATAGATAGAAGTGGATAGTATAGACCAGGGGTCGACAACAGGCAACAATACCACATAATGACAAAGGAAAAACTACTTATAGATTTTTTTTATGTATTAAAAATAAAAAACGGAAACATCACATTTACATAAGTATTCAGACCCTTTACTCAGTACTTTGTTGAAGCACCTTTGGCAGTGATTACAGCCTTGAGTCTTCTTGGGTATGACGCTACATGTTTGGCACACCTGTATTTGGGGAGTTTCTTCCATTCTTCTCTGCAGTTCCTCTCAAGCTCTGTCTGGTTAGATGGGAGCGTCGCAGCACAGCTATTTTCAGGTCCCTCCAGAGATAATCGATTGGGTTTAAGGATCTCTCTGTACTTTGCTCCGTTCATCTTTCCCTCGATCCTGACTAGTCTCCTAGTCCCTGTCACTGAAAAAGATCCCCACAGCATGATGCGGCCACCACCATGCTTCACCGTAGAGATGGTGCCAGGTTAGTTACAGACGTTACACTTGACATTCAGGCCAAAGTGTTCAATCTTGGTTTCATCAGACCAGAGAATCTTGTTTCTCATGGTCTGAGTCCTTTAGGTGCCTTTTGGCAAACTCCAAGCGGGCTGTCATGTGCCTTTTACTGAGGAGTGGCTTCCGGGTGGCCACTACCATAAAGGCCTGATTGGTGGAGTGCTGCAGAGATGGTTGTCCTTCTAGAAGGTTCTCCCATCTCCACAGAGGAACTCTGGAGCTCATTCAGAGTGACCATCAGGTTCTTGGTCACCTCCCTGACCAAGGCCCTTCTCTCACGATTTCTCAGTTTGGCCGGGCGGCCAGCTCTAGGAAGAGTCTTGGAGGTTCCAATCTTCTCCCATTTAAGAACGATGGAGGACACGGTGTTCTTGGGGACCTTCAATGCTGCAGACATTTTTTGGTACCCTTCCCCAGACCTGTGACACAATCCTGTCTCGGAGCTCTACAGACAATTCCTTCGACCTCATGGCTTGTTTTTGCTCTGACATGCACTGTCAACTATGGGACCTTATATAGACAGTTGTGTGCCTTTCCAAATCATGTCCAATCAATTTAATTTACCACAGGTGGACTCCAATCCAGCGTTAGAAACATCAAGGATTATCAATGGAAACAGCATGCACCTGAGCTCAATTTCAAGTCTCATAGCAAATTAATACTTATGTAAATAAGGTTTTTCTGTTTAACATTTTTAATACACTTGCAAGAAAAACCCGTTTTCACTTTGTCATTATAGGGTGTAGATTGATGAGATTTTGTGTTTATTTTATCCATTTTAGAATAAGGATGTAAAGTAACAAAATGTGGAAAAAGTCAAGGGGTCTGAATGCACTGTATGTGATTGTGTCTACATGTAATCAAGTTATGAAATGATTGCTATTTTCAAATAAATCTATGTTGGGGCTGAGTTGTAGTCAAATTATTATAATTATGTCAGGAGAGCCCCTTGGATGAGTGAAGAAACAAATAAATTATAGAGAAATTGCAGAAAGGCAGAGCGGAAGTGGAGAAAGTCAAAATTGCAGGTCCATTATGATATTCTGAGAGAGCAACTTGGCATATACTGTACAGTAACAGTCAAAGGTTTGGACACATTCAAGGGTTTTTCTTTATTTTTTATTATTTTCTACATTGTAGAATAATAGTGAAGATATCAAAACTATGAAATAACACATATGGAATCATGTAGTAACCAAAAAAGTGTTAAACAAATCCAAATACATTTTATATTTGAGATTCTTCAAGGTAGCTACCCTTTGCCTTGATGACAGCTTTGCACACTCTTGGCATTCTCTCAACCAGCTTCACGAGGTAGTCACCTGGAATGCAGTTCAATTAACAGGTGTGCCTTGTTAAAAGTTAATTTGTGGAATTTATTTCCTTCTTAATGCGTTTGAGCCAATCAGTTGTGTTGTGACAAGGTAGCGGGGTATACAAAAAATAGCCTTATTTGGTAAAAAACCAAGACCATATTATGGCAAAATAGCTGAAATAAGCAAAGAGAAACGACAGTCCATCATTACTTTAAGACATAAAGGGCAGTCAATCCGGGAAAATTTCAAGAACTTTGAGTGTAGTTGCAGAAACCATCAAGCACTATGACGAAACTGGCTCTCATGAGGACCGCCACAGGAAAGGAAGACCCAGAGTTACCTCTGCTGCAGAGGATAAGTTCATTAGCGTTACCAGCCTCAGAAATTGCAGCCCAAATAAATGCTTCACAGAGTTCAAGTAACAGACACATCTCAACATCAACTTGTCAGAGGAGACCGCATCAATCAGACCTTCATGGTCGAATTGCTGCAAAGAAACCACTACTAAAGAACATCCATAAGAAGAAGAGACTTGCTTGGGCCAAGAAACACGAGCAATGGACATTAAGCCGGTGGAAATCTGTCCGAGGGTCTGATGAGTCCAAATTTTTGAGATCTTTGGTTCCAACCGCTTAATGTCCATTGCTCATGAGATACTTTTCCTAGCCCTCCTGGTTTTTGACCCTTGCTTGTTCTGAACGCGAGCCTGCCAATCCCCTTATACTGTTTGAACTCAGACCTGATCATTGAACCCCTGCCTGTCCTGACCTCGAGCCTGCCTATCACCTGGTACTGTTTGGACTCTGACCTGGTTTATGAACTCTAGCCTGTCCCTGACCTGCCTTTTGCCTACCCCTTTTGTTATAATAAATATCGGAGCTCAACCATCTGCCTCCTGTGTCTGCATTTGGGTCTCGCCCTGTGCCCTTATAGATTGAATTGTACTACACTGGCTCCAACGCTCGTTGGATGTAGGGCTTGCAAACTATTACGGACTACAAAGGGAAGCACAGCAGCGAGCTGCCCAGTGACACGAGCCTACTAAATGAGCTAAATTACTTCTATTCTCACTTCGAGGCAAGCAACACTGAAGCATGTATGAGAGCAGCAGCTGTTCTGAATGACTGTGTGATCACGCTCTCCGTAGCCGATGTGAGTAAGACCTTTAAACAGATAAAAAATCACAAGGCCGCAGGGCCAGACGGATTACCAGGATGTGTACTCCGAGCATGTGCTGACCAACTGGAATGTGTCTTCACTGACATTTTCAATCTATTCCTGACCGAGTCTGTAATACCAACATGTTTCAAGCAGACCACCATAGTCCCTGTGGTCAAGACCACCAAGGTAACCTGCATAAATGACTACCGACCGGTAGCACTCATGTCTGTATCCATGAAGTGCTTTGAAAGGCTGGTCATGGCTCACATCAACATCATCATTCCAGAAACCCTAGACCCACTCCAATTTGCATACCGCCCCAACAGATCCACAGATGACGCAATCTCTATTGCACTCCACACTAACGTTTCCCACTTATCCTCTTCTGTTTTTTTGTGTAGTAAATATTTCAGTCGTTTTTATTCAGTTTTTTTTCTGTGACGAACATTGTGTTGCATTTCATGTCTGAAATGTAATGTATAAATAAAGCTTGGTTTGATTCGATTAAGCCACCCGACCATTCGCGCCGACAAAAATTGGCCTGTGGCTCAATCTAGTTGCCTAACCCTGGTGTATACTGAAAGACGAACTTGGCCCTCATGAGTATGACTAGCAACCTTCAGACTCCTTAAGACTTCCAGTTTCTCTACAATGCTGTATTGAGATGCTTGAATGATAAGATGTGTTCCAGTCTTGAGAACATTGGTAAGAGAAATGTATGATTGGGAAACGCTATCTTCTATACATTTTTGCTCACCTTGAACGATATCTCGTACTGCTCTCCGCCCCATATTTCCAAGCCAGTGTCGTAGCCACCCAGCTCCCAGAACCACTGACGGTTGACGGCAAAGAGACCTCCGGCCATCACTGGAGACCTGTAGGAGAGACAGAGAAAGAATCCATGTCTTTAGCTTGTTGGTAAAGTTATTTTCTAAATCTTCCGATCAGCACAAAACAATGTGGCGGTGTCCAGTTCTTTTTGTGTTATAATGTGAGCATCTACTGTTACAGCTGTAGCTCTTAAGAGACAGACAGATAGAGAAACTGTACAAGAGAAACAGTGAGAAACAAAGAAATAATACAAGTGTTAGTTACCATGTTCAGATTTATTACGTTAAAATAGTGCATAACATCCATATATTGAAAGGTGGCATTTGGTGTAATTCCAAGCATCCTAAATCCAGAGAAAGTAATCTACACTTGCAGTCTTTGTGGTATCAGACAGATTCTGAGTTATTCTTTAACAAAAATATAAAGTAACATACCTAATCCCTTGAGCTGAGAAAAACATGACATATGTAAAGTACATATATTGAAAGGTGGCATTTGAGCATCATAATCCAGAGATAATCATATTGCAGTGTAAGTGGAAGCATACAGAGAGAAATTATGTGGCCCTCACATGAGCCGAATCTCTCTGTTGCCCCTGGATACGTAAATGCACACCTTCTAAAAGACCATCATACATATAGTAAAAACATGCACTCAGACACGCAGGCAGTCTCAAAGACATATTGAGTCTTTACCCATAAATCCGCTGGCTTGCAATAATAAAGGATGTTCCGTTCAGGCTTATCTCAGTCAAAGCTTTCATCCAATCACAGCAAAGAAATACCAGTCTCTCGGGGTATGCTGACACCGACCCTCGCGCAATCGATAAACTTCGTAAAAAAATCAAGCAGTCAAAAATCCCCATGATTGACACTTGACATGGCTATTTGCCTGACATTTCACATTTCCCACTGCAGAATCTACAGAAAGATCAAAGCAGATGAGGGATTGGTGCACAGTAAGCAGCATCTACTCCAAGTAGAAGCAACTTCCTTCCTATCAACAACAAACTGCTTCTACTAATAGTATTCTAATCCTTTCTCCCTGCCTATTCCTATTCTCCCTCCTTGCTCATTGTACTGCCCCAAACCTGTACTCATTGTTATTTCACACTCCCTTTCAGCAGGGCTTAAGCTCGGGGAGCGGATTTTGTTGGACCCTGACTTTGGCATGTTTGAATGTTTTTCCTTGTAGTTCTTCTTTGACGATGGTGGAGAATCAGAGTAATCCTCCGGGTAATGGGAAGAGCTCTTTTCCTGCGTTTGAGTCATTCCTCGGTAGCGACGAGGACGAGGCGCCAATCTTCTATTGAAGCGTGGGGGGATGAAATACTGTGATGTAAGTAGAGGAGGCCAAAAAAGGAAAACACCACAGCCCTTTGAATTACTGAGAGGGCGAAAAGAGCGGCGGTGTCTTGATGCGGTACGGCAGTGTGGAGGATAGGTCTAGCGTTTGAGCTGGGGAGCCGTTGAACTAGGGGTGTTTTGTAACCAAAATGCTCCGAATAAACAGCACCATGGCACAAAGCCACAACACAACAGCAAGCTTGACTCATTAAATCTCTTCACACCTCCTGATTCACAGAGGAAGCATCGCATTATTTGGGCATCTTAGTCAACAAGAACAAGAGCTTAAAGCCAAGAAAGTTTTAAGCAGTAAAATCCAGAATAGCAAAGGAGTTGTGGGAGGGATTGGATTTGGTGCCTAAGGTTAGGCCTCCACAGATGGACAGTCTTTCCTATCCGAAAAACGGTTTGATCTGACCCAATGATGAGTCAAAGGAACCAAATGTTCCTTGTTCCAATTTTTGTGTGTGTCTATGTATCTATGACAACCATGATCTGCCCATGCAAAAAACAAGACAAGACAACAAGTGAGGAATGAGCTTGTGTGTGGGGATGAAGGCAGAGCCAGACGGAGGGAGCTCAGTGCAGAAATCTATTTACTCTGCGGATAACACCCTCCGGCCTGCTTCCCTCCAATTTAATAAAGCGCTGAAATATACCAGTCCACTCAATTAAAGGAGCTAATGGAGGAGCAAGATGAAATCATTATATATTTTATCTTCTTAGCAGCCTTGCCAACAACAGCTGAAAAACACAAGAGAACATAGTTTATTTGGGAAATTAAAGTAGTTTATTTGTTGTTGACACTACAACTTCTGGTGAAGGTGGTTGGAAAGAGGGATTAGACAAAATGCAGAACTAACTCACGTAATATTCTTATCTTAAAAAACCCACAACACTAGAAGATTATTTGGGAAGTTAAAGTTGTCGTGGACACTACACTTTCTGGTTGTGGTGGTTGAAATTAAAGGATAATATAAATAACCCTCATCGTTTGGAAAGTCCGTTTTTGATTCACTACGGTTGAAATACACCACGGGAGAGATTGAGTGGGATAGTTTGTGTGGTGATATAGAAGGTAATGAGAGCTGTTTTTTAGCTGTGGATATCTCAGTGGTTAGTGGAGGCTTTACACTGTTTGATCAGGCTGGATTGCTGCTGATAGGCTCAGAGGGAGAGAGAGAGAGAATGAATATCCTTCATCTAAGCCTACAGGAGGCTTACCCAACAAGGAGGAAGGAACCAGCCTGCTATGAAGAGATGATATGATTGAAGGAGGGCAGCATTCAGAGACGTCATGCAATTTATTCAAGGGTGCCCTGATAGCCAAATTCAATATTGTAGGATTAATTAATTATACGCAAAGTCAGTGTACAAACAGATAAAACTGAGGGGGGCTGAGCGGAATATGCAGCATGCACGTTCCTTCTCCCGGCCGTAGCACAATCCCAATCAAAAAGTAGTCCGTTGCCAAAAGTAGTGCCCTCTTTAGGGAATAGGGTGCCATTTGGAATGCAGCCTATGCAGTCAAGAAACAAGGCCAGTCAGTCAAGATGATTTTAGTCAATCAAACCTGCCAGGGACAGAGGGCTAGCACTAAGGAGATGTGATTACTTCAGTGTGGGTTCCTCCAGGAAGGATTGGGTCTGAGTTGAAAGGAGCAGCCAAACTGGATATGATATAGTAAGACTGCAGCGTGGTGGCTGTTATCGATCCCTTAATTAGACAGGGATCTCAGAGGGAATGTGTAGATCAATGAGGCGGAGCTGAGACGGAGGAGGCTGTATGTGTGTGTTCCTGTGTGTGTGTGTTTGTGTGTGTGTCTGTGTGTGTGTGTGTGGTTGGCCAGCCAGGTGAGTAAAGCAGAGGTCACACCACTGCAGGTTGAGGTTCTGAGACAGTGGGGCGTGTGTGAGCGGGTCAAGCTACTTACTGAGGCTGACTGAGCCTCTCTGGCCTCTGGCCTGTGAAGCCCATAGGAGACTGGGAGGCCCAGCCCTGTAAATGACCTGCTACCCACAGTAGGAACCTAATCACTGTAATCAAACAGCAGGACACACACAAGCACGCATTGGCCTATGTACACATACTGTACAAACACACACACAGGCACGCACACTCACATTCACACACACTGTACAAGCCTCGGCTCACACAGCTCATTAACCTTCATACATACTGTTCCTAATGTTATCATACTGAACATGCATAAATTACAGCACTCTGACACAACACTACTCTACCCTCCAGCCAGTTGAGTCTGTACTGCACTCTACACAGCAGATCACTGCTGTTCTACATTGATGTGTACATTATAGACCTTTGGGGAATAGCTTACAAACAAGGCCTTAGCTGCTCTATTCATCCGTATATGTAACACGTTAGTTTGTGTGACACAAGGCAAACGAAATAGAGGCATGAATGCCATTGAATTGAAAACCCTATGTGTGTCTCTCTCTCTCTCGTGTGTATGGTTTCCTATGTATGGCCAATTCCTTGTGGAATTAGACTAGAGCTCAACCCTGACAGACAGTCTGAACATAGCCTCATAATTACCAGACTGATTACCGCTGATATCTGTGTAGCCATCATGCATGTAAGCTCGCAAGATCAGTCAGTTTACTAGTCTGAACACTGACTGACTGACTGACTATAAACGAATTAAGAAGTAATTCCACTCAAAATACTAATTATCTGATGTGATTAGTTAAATGCTGTTGGAATTAGTGCAACATGCTAATAAAGCCATGTTGTTGAAGCCTTTGGCCTCTCTCTCTCTCTCTGGAAATTAGTTGGAGGTTTTTCTTCTTCAAATATAACATAGTTTCTGTCCTGGGTCAAGCGGTGTAATGTGTGAACACTCTTGTCCAGGGAGAATAGGTTGTTTATGATTGGGTGAATCACACAGCCAGATGTAGAAGAATAAACACACACACACACACACACACACACAGAGACACACACTGTACACACACACACGTACACACACAAATAGTTAGCAGGACTTTGACACCTCTCATGTATGTTTGTCATCCCTTAACAGCACAGTAAAGCAATATAGGATTGTGTGTGTGTGTGTGTGTGTGTGTGTGTGAGGAGACAGTTTGGAAGGGCTCCCAGTCTCCATCAGTCCAAACGATAGGGGAGCTCAGCTCCAACCTCTCTTTACTTAGGCTTGTCCAAATACAATTAATCATTCCCCTTCTCTTCTGTAGTGTAGACAGACATACTGTAGCTTTCAGTGGCTTAGCTTTAAAAAACCCAGGCATCGATTCGGAGGGCCTCTGTCTGTCGACAAACACTTCGCACATCTCTGACGAGCTCAGCAACACCTCAATATGTTGACACCCATCTGTTTCTGAGCCACGCTCCCCAATTACTGCCACCTACCTGCCTGCCTGGAGGTGCCAATCATCATGTACATTCAAGGGATGAGCTCTTAGATCCAATTAAGGAAGGACCTCCACACAAATACCACATTCATGCAGCTTATAAACAATGTTCCCTCTAAACTGCGTGCGTGCGCGCTGTAGCCCTGAGACTGCCGCGCAGCTGCCATGCAGAAATATCACCCCACAGAGAGAAGCACTAGATAGAACTTCACTCTACTTTCTACAGCAGTGGTCACCAACCGTTCGATCGTATTCCACTGGTCCATCTCCAAGGCATTCCTAGTCAATTGACAAACATTTCTGTAATAAACCCAACGATACAGCCTTACGAATCGTGTACCCTAGCACGCGGTGAATTGCAGCGTGCCGCTTAGGCCGCCCAGAGTGGTTCGCTTGTAGGCGTGCTGGCAGCATATGGTTTATAAAAGTGTTGAATACAGTGTTGACAGTGCTGAGTAAGAACTTAAACATGAACTCACTCATAAAAACAGCAGCTCTTTGCTGTATTAGTTGACAGTCTCTCTCTAGTCATAGTTTTAAGCATTTTGACATCTCACTTTACTGTATCTTTCTTTTATGCCTGCTACGTTACTGCAGACACGGTCATCTGAGCCATCCTATTGGCCAGTGGTAGGCCTATACTGCACTTTAGTTTGTATGAAGGTCTGGCCCATCTAGGGACAAAATTATTTTGGGGGCTCCCGAGTGGCGCAGCAGTCTAAGGCACTGCATCTCAGTGCTAGAGGCATCACTACAGAAACCCTGGTTCGAATCCAGGCTGTACAATCCAGCGCACAATTGGCCCAGGTTTGGCCGGGGTAGGCCGTCATTGTAAATAAGAATTTGTTCTTAAACTAACTTGCCTTGTTAAATAAAGGATAAATAATAAATGAAATGGGTAAATAGTTTGATCCATTCTCCATTTCATGAATTTATTCACAGGTAAATAGTAATATGCTGTAAAATGCTCTGGTGACAAACAAACTTTGCTGCCCTGTTTCCAATCGTCCACTGGTTGGGAGGACCTATTCAAGTAAGTAAATACATTTTGAAAATGTAAAAAAAACAATGTATTATTAGCTAACTAGCTACAGTGAAGGCTAACTTTAATGAGCTGCTAACATAGCTAGCTAGCTATCTAGCCAACTTTACAAACTGTATAGATAGCTAGCTAAGTTAATTAAATATCACCAGCTACCTAACTTCATATTAGCTAGCTCCCTTGATGTATTTATCACTGTAGAAAAACAACTCCAAATGCATTTGTAGGTAGCTAGCTAACAGTCACGGAGGATGGTGAAATAGATAAGTGAGAGAGTAGGCTATTCTGGATAGGGCAGGTACTTTTGTGTAGTTCCAGTCCCTAGAAGTGAGGACGGAGATAATTTCTGTCCTCAGATACAGGGAGGACAGTGAAGATATAGATAAGAGGTCCCAATGAAGAGCAGTGGTTCTCAGTCCTGGTCCTGGGGAATCAAAGGAGTGCACATTTTTGTTTATGCCTTAGTACTACACAGCTGATTCAATTGATCAACTCATCATCAAGCTTCAAGTGGTATTTATGTGTTCATCTGTGATGCTATCCTGGATATGATCCTGCTTGTCACGTGCTACACATGCACATGTGTGTGCACATGCATCTATCTATCCAATGTTATCATGATTTGTTATAAGGGATATTATACTTTTGTAATCCACAATGACTTGGTGATGGAAAAGTCAAATAATTACATTATCTTCCATATTCCTACAGATACCTTCAAAACAATTGCCTACAGTTACCGTGTAGGGCACTGCAAGGTTGGGTGACCAAGGCCATCTGGGACTACCTCCTGGTAGATTTCAGGTGAGTGAAGGCTACCTGTGTCCTGCATAACTTCCCGATGATGGACACGAGGACCAGTAGGGGATCTGCAGCTCGCCGCCGTGCGCCAGAGGAGAAGTCTGCTGCTCTGCAGGATGTTTCAAGGATGGGGTCCAACAACACAGCATGGGAGGCAATCTGTGTGCGGGAGATCTTCACCTACTTCTTCGAAGAGGGTGCTGTTCCCTAGCAACACCATAGACTACACTATGCACAACCAAATGCTCTTTTAAGAGCCATCCACATTGAAATAAGAGTATTCTTCCATTTTGTCACGCCCTGACCTTGGAGATCCTTTTAATTCTCTATTTGGTTAGGTCAGGGGGTGACTAGGGTGGGCAATCTATGTTTTCTATTTCTTTGTTGGCCGGGTATGGTTCCCAATCAGAGGCAGCTGTCTATTGTTGTCTCTGATTGGGGATCATACTTAGGCAGCTTTTTCCACCTGTAGTTTGTGGGATCTTGTTTTGGTACTGTGCTGTTTAGCCCTACTAAACGTTACGTTTCGTTTGTATTTGTTGTTTTTTCGGTGTGCATTGAATAAAGGAAGATGTACGCCTACCACGCTGCATCTTGGCCCGACCATTCTTACAACGACGAGCGTAACACATTTACTTAGCTATGTCAACTGCAGTTGTTCAATTCCCAGTTTCTCTCCTTTTGAGTTCTACTTCTCAGGTGAGGGTGCTGTTCAGTGAAGGGTGATGTCTGTATAAAAACAAAACAGGCACATTTAAGAGTCACCCATATAGATTTTCTTTTGAACAATTAGACACCCTATAACCCACACCTCCACACTCGTGTATAAATCTGATTGATGGATTGTGTTGGGCAGTAAGCAGGCTCAGGTGTATAACTGTGGCTCCTTCCACCTTCAAAGAATAGGCAAGACACTTCATTATTTATATTTATGTAACTACGCTATATTGTTTGTCTTCGTGTGTCTGTGCATGTTTTTCAGTAGAAAGTCAGGGATGCAAACTGGTGAAGGCCCAAAAAGGTGACACTTTTTTTGGCACTGAAACATGCAAAAACTCCCTGCCAGGGGTGATAAAAAATGTATTAAAATAAATATCAGCTTTAAAATGCTAATTTCTAGTGACTTAGGTGGATCCCTTCTTGAAATGCAGGTTTTAACTAATTAAACAAAGAATATGATCTACATGATCAGTCTGTGTGTAATATAAAAAGTGATTAATGTGAACCTAACTGACAGTGCCGACCCGTCATTCAGGGAAAATAAAAAACAAAAAACATTAAAAAGATATGTATATATATTTTTTAAATTTGTCCATGCCTGTTTTGCATGTTATTTTGGCATTAATATGTGTCACATATCAGTTTGCAAACTGTAAAAATATATATATAATTGAATTAATAAAGCATCATACAATCATGGTCTCTTTTTTGCTTTCTTGAGTAAGGCAGCTCCAAAATGCAGGTGTTTCAGCCTAGCTCAGTGCTTTCTGTGGTGGTGGGGCAAGCCAGCAGAAAATAGGAGCATTGCGCCTGATTGTCTCAGTGTTCTGTCACTCATGGGGACACTACGTCACAGGCCAAGTCTAAGTCCTTAGTAAGGGTAGACATCGAACATTTCAGCCCTGCCATAGAGTTACATTATAAGTGCCCTTCCAAGAAGACTCAAGGTCATTGTGTAACGGATGTGAAATGGCTAGCTAGTTAGCGGGTACGCGCTAGTAGCGTTTCAATCAGTTACGTCACTTGCTCTGAAACCTAGAAGTAGTGTTGCTCCTTGCTCTGCAAGGGCCGCGGCTTTTGTGGAGCGATGGGTAACGACGCTTCGTGGGTGTCAGTTGTTGATGTGTGCAGAGGGTCCCTGGTTCGCGCCCGGGTCGGGGCGAGGGGACTGACGTAAAGTTATACTGTTACAATTGGGCACAGATAAAATGACATCAAATCACATTATATGTACAGTAGCTTTGATTGGACTGATCATGCCAACATCATACTTTCAAAATCTTAGCTAGCAGTCATCATTGTGAATCAAGTCGACAATCTAATGGCAAATCCTTTTCAATCCTTGTCATATGAAGATAAATAATTAAGTGAAATTATTGATAAAAAATATCGGTGGTCATCGGCCATACCCATTCCACAACAATTTGGATATTGCTAATTCAACAATGAGTGGTTTGGAAGGAATCAGTGTCTAACTACAAGCATCGCAAAGCAATCACTAGCTTGCTATTCAGTGGAGTGGCTGTGTGTTTTTTTTTCTCCAGAGTTCCCACCATAAATCCAGAGAATGCCAGACTTTGATGACAAAATTTGCCCAAAAAGGACCACCACGCCACCTTCCTGTTTAAGTGAGCAAGGTGAATCCAAAAATGTCTTGTATGCTGCTGCATAAATTATGTAATATGCCAGGGAGAAATGTATACTGTAGCTAAGAAAGTAATAATAAGTGTATGTTGTATAGTAAGCTGTTAGTAGCCAAATGTGCCTCACCCCAATAATTTGGTCTATTTTCACCAACGCGGTATTGTAAACATCTCTTGTGGCCGGTGTGTGATTGTGCAAAATAAAGTCTGCTAATAATCACACACCGGCCACAAGAGATGTTTACAATACCGCGTTGGTGAAAATAGACCAAATTATTAGGGTGAGGCACATTGAATGCCGTTTGGGTCTTTGTGTGATAAAAAAAGATACGTCAAATAACACTATCTCGTTAAATAAGCTTTTAATTTGACATGTCAAACAACACAATTCTATTATAGAATGTTGTATGTGTTGAATGTGCACGTGCAAGCTAAGCGCCACCACTACTATCAGTAGCACTGTCAACACTGTGCAAAATAAAGTCTGCTAATAGTGTTGACAGTGCTACTGATAGTAGTGGTGGCGCTTAGCTTGCACGTGCACATTCAACACATACAACATTCTATAATAGAATTGTGTTGTTTGACATGTCAAATTAAAAGCTTATTTAACGAGATAGTGTTATTTGACGTATCTTTTTTTATCACACAAAGACCCAAACGGCATTCAATGTGCCTCACCCTAATAATTTGGCCTATTTTCACGTCTTAATTTTGCCTACTGTTCTAATTTGGTTATTCACATGTAGCCTATAAGCTGTTTTAGAGAAATGTAATCATTGAATACTGTAAGAGCTCTCATTGTCTGCTTATATGCCCCCTTTATTTATGCTACGGTTCTGACTTGGTGTACAGGGAGAACACTGTAAGAACGGCCCATGTTCTGAATTCTGTCGCTGTACATTTCAAAAGTGCTGAACAAATAGTTATATTGACTATGTCCGTCGTCGCTCGATCATTAATGTCTTAATCGAAATTACGGATTGCCTCTTATCCGCTTGTCGTCCCCTTATGCCATAGCTTGTACATCTCAATTTTCAGTAGAAACCACATTTGTTTAAGCAACTCAGCCAGATCAGCTAAGTTTTTTAAAAGGCAGTAAATGAGGCTGAATGAACTGTTTCGCTGCCAGACAAGGCTCAGCTGATAGCCAGGTGTAGCAGTGGTAAAGTGATGGGACTGCTGTTGGGACTCTACTGTTCGGACAGATTTATGTACGCCCTAACAGTTTGTGGGCACCGTTTGTCACCCTTATAGTGCAATTCCTGTATTGTTTAGTGTAAATGACACTCAAGTCCAGAGAAAAAAAACAATACACTAATATTGCAGTTAGCCATGACAGCCTTTCTAATAGAATGCTTGTGACCATACACATAAATATTGCACTTGGGAAAAAAATATCTTAAAGTAGAAATAGAATGAAACAAACAGGCATTCTATTTTTGCTCTGTTATATTGGCCACTGTAGTAGACATCACTCAAGTGCACAAGGCTATGTGTGCAAAAATAATGTTCACTGAGTAAAAATTAAAAGAATCCCCCCTCACTCACACAACTGTATATCAAGTTCAACACAACAAAAGCAATAGCTTTGAGCTTCACTGCACGTTATTACATTTTACACTTTCTGCCTGTGGACATCTGTTCTACAATGTGCCAGCAGAGCATGAAACCCTTTGTTGGCATAACTGATCTCTTTCAGGCAGGGAGTACACCTGGCATACCCCTTTAAATCTACCGTATTGAAAAAGTGAGAAAGAGGAAAAGTGTGTGGTGTTCCTTTCCCCTCTATAGTGGCATCCAGCTTAAGCCAGGCCCAGCACCAGCTTCAATTCATCCCTGAATCCACTTGTTTAACAAGCAACACCTCCTTTTCACCCAATTCTCTCATTCTGAAAATTAACCACATAACGTTAATGTATAGGGAAAACATTAGTTCAACGATAGTAATGTTAGTTAGTTCGCTAGCTAACAGAGAAGTCGATCCAGCTAGCAAGAGATACTTAACAATGCTAACAATTCTTGTTCTACCACACTTGCTACTTCACCTCAAACTTTCCAAATGCTTGTTGTTTTTCGGTTACAGCTCATGAAGTACACTTCATCACCTTCTCACCCCCGTAGTCAGGCATCTCACCTACCACTTCGTTGTCGTTCAGTGGACGCGCTGCTGTAGCATTCTAGTGCGGGCGCTGATGCTAGAAATTTGGGTTTCTCTTCTCTTTAGTCCTGTGCTGCCATCACCCCCCCCCCCTGAGATACAGATAGAGATGTAGTTGTTCCAGAGTTAATGATCCAAGGTCAGTTTTGCATTTCACCTACTGATGATTATGATGACTGACAATGTTAGAATAAAAAGAAAACAAGGCTTAATCTTTCCTTTCATCTGTCTGTCGTCTGCAGATATGTTTTGATGTGAGAGGGGATGCCAACCCCCAGTCCCATCATCGCCATCTCACCCGCTATTAAGATAACCTTCGGGCCAACTGGGGTTCCAAGGCTGTTAGGAGACACCGCTAGAGACACTATTATGTAATTGTGATGAACTGAGAGAATATTAGGGTAGCACTCTGATTCATTAATCATATGCTGTCTTCCCTAGCTCCTCTGTTCTTACCTCTTTCCCTTTCTGTGTTTTACACTCTCTCACACCTCTCTACCTACCTCGTCTTTCTTCCTCTGTTTTTATCCACACCAGATGTGCATTGAAGTACAGATTGAACTTGTATTTATAATATCATATTACAATTATAATATTTATAATGCATGTATTATGTATTTATAACACTTGGATAATTAACTTCTTTCAATGAAGCGTTTCACATTCTCTACTGGTTGAAATGAAGTCTCTCATTTGATGAAATACTACACCTATCCTGTGTTTATCAGCTCAATGCAGATGAAGGGAATTAGATATTGAGATGAACCGGTTTTAGAGTATTTACATGATGCATAGGATGTATAGTGTACGATGTTTTAAATTCTGTTTCTGTATATATGTATTACAAATCAGCCTTTAATTACTGAAATCATGTTTCTAGTCTATTGCATAGTTACAATGTGTAACCAGGTCACAGTTGTAAATGAGAACTTGTTCTCAACTGGCCTACCTGGTTAAATAAAGGTGAAATAAAAAATAAATAAAAAACATTGATGTCCCAGGACCAGGATTGGTAAACACTGTTGATGTGTATAATTGTAATACATACATGCAGACACAGCATCATTCAAAGAATGGAGTTTGATACTCCTGGTATTAGATATGACTTAAAAAGAATATCTCACAGACATTCATACCTGAACTGCACCTTTATTTGCCAAGGTAGAGTACATGATCAGTGAATACAACATGCTATGATGGCTGAGGTTCATAGCTAGGTTCTGAACTAATATTTATACCAAACGTTTTAGGGTTCATACACAGATCGGCTACATAGCTAGTTACACATCCATAGGCATACTGGTATTTTTATCCTCCACTACACAATAAGCAATAAAATAGTTAGCTAGCTAGGTTACTTCAGCTGCATTGCATGGGAAATATCAGCAAGGCAAGCTTACAAAATTGTACATTCAATTTGCAGTAAATGCTTTAGCTAGCTAGATTCTTTACATCCACTGTTTCACAAGACAAGGTTTGCTGGTTTTCTCAGGAGTCCCTAAAACATTAAACAACACAATTACAATTTCATACTCATGTCACAACACCCATAAAGCTAGCTAGCTAATGTTAGCTAGTCAGCTAGATTGCTAAATAGCAATTTTCTTAAATTAACTTTAGGACAAAAAAATGCAGAATCGTTTGTCTCTACATTAACTAATATATTCTTCTCAACAGTATTTTTTTTGTTGCATGACTTGTTATGACGTTATAATTACTTACATTTGCTTACATCCTAGTACATAAAGTGCACTATTCGCCTACCTCTGGCCAATCAGATGGCTCAGATTACCATGTCTGCAGTAACGTAGCAGGCATAAAAGAAAGCTACAGCAAAATTGATACTGTGAGATTGCGAGAGAGAGACTGTCAACGAATACAGCAAAGAGCTTCTGTTTTTATGAGTGAGTTCATGTTTAAGTTCTTACTCAGCACTGTCAACACTTTGTATTCAACATTTTTATAAACCATAAAATGCCCGTTCTTCCCATTTCCACTCAGCGCTACAACAAGCAGTGCAGCAGTAATGAATGAGTAGGAAAGTGTATCTATAGGCTTGCGTTGTTGTTATTATTAGTGGCTTGGCTCTTTTTCAATAGAGAAATATTTCACTTTTTCTGTTCATAAGAGTAACAACATGGATTTGAGCATGAGGCAGAAATAATGCGGTGCGACTAGAGCTTCCCCATCAGCTGGAAGACGGTGTCCCTTTTTGGTCAGTGTCAGTGGAGGAAAGGGAGAGGCGAGGGATGTTGAGAGGAGGACCCTCTGATAGGCGGACCATTAGATACAGACACCATCAGCCCAGTAAAATATGCTGGGCTCAGCTGTGCCTCACAAGTAATACAACAATGGATCTATTACCAGTGTGATCATATAGCCTACCTCAAATTCTGAAATATATATTTTTTTAAATGGCCTGAACAATAATGCATTGGCAGGGCAATTCAAGCAAAGCCAATATGCAGTGATAATGTATTGGGCATATAGCTTACTGCACAAACCTCATTGCTACAGTACTGTTTTTAATTGGTTAATGTTGCATATGCTTACGGTTTGTAAAAAAAAATCTGAGCGGTAGATCTCGGCTTGCATTTTGACTCAGAAAGTGATCTTGACTCAGAAAAGGATGATGACCACTGTTCTAGAGTTTTCTCTGTTAACACTATCAACGTTTCCCTTTACAACGCAATATTAGCCCATTTCAATGCAACATACCGAAACAAAACAAACTATGATCAAATAACCACAGTAGCCTACTTGGCCACTGTTAAAACTGTAACTTAAAGCGGGTACAGCCTCAGTGTTCACAGTAAACGTGCGCTGGAAGTTGTTCACAACGTGCGCACAGAATTTTCACAACGTTCAAGTTTGCGCTCAGCAGACCTGAAATTTGCTCAGTGACGAAAAATATTAGAGGGAACATTGCTTATAAACACACACACACACGAACAAACGCATGCAAAACACACCCACGCACAGTTTAGGGAAACTTCAGCCAAACCACAGTTATTACTCTACCTCCCATATCATTTCCATCAATAAAAATCACACAATTTATTCAGAGCCAAGAAGAAAATAGAAAAATCATCAACAGAGATTGCCATCTGCAGCACAAAAAAGCCCCTCCACTGGCCAGCACGGTTTAAGCTCTCCACTAGCTAGCACAGTTTATGCTCACCACTGGCCAGCACAGTCCTAGTCTAACAGTATAACTTTACGTCGTCCCCTCGCCCCGACACGGGCGCGAACCAGGGACCCTCTGCACACATCAACAACGGTCGCCCACGAAGCATCGTTACCCATCGCTCCACAAAGGCCACGGCCCTTGCAGAGCAAGGGGAAACCCTACTTAAGTCTCAGAGCAAGTGACGTAACTGATTGAAACGCTACTAGCGCGTACCCGCTAACTAGCTAGCCATTTCACATCCGTTACACTCACCCCCCTTTCAACCTCATCCTTTTCCGCAGCAACCAGTGATCCGGGTCAACAGCATCAATGTAACAGTATAACTTTATACCGTCCCCTCGCCCCGACACGGGCGCGAACCAGGGACCCTCTGCACACATCAACAACGGTCGCCCACGAAGCATCGTTACCCATCGCTCCACAAAGGCCACGGCCCTTGCAGAGCAAGGGGAAACCCTACTTAAGTCTCAGAGCAAGTGACGTAACTGATTGAAACGCTACTAGCGCGTACCCGCTAACTAGCTAGCCATTTCACATCCGTTACACTCACCCCCCTTTCAACCTCATCCTTTTCCGCAGCAACCAGTGATCCGGGTCAACAGCATCAATGTAACAGTATAACTTTAGACCGTCCCCTCGCCCCGACACGGGCGCGAACCAGGGACCCTCTGCACACATCAACAACGGTCGCCCACGAAGCATCGTTACCCATCGCTCCACAAAGGCCACGGCCCTTGCAGAGCAAGGGGAAACCCTACTTAAGTCTCAGAGCAAGTGACGTAACTGATTGAAACGCTACTAGCGCGTACCCGCTAACTAGCTAGCCATTTCACATCCGTTACACTAGCTCTCCACTGGCCAGCATAGTTTAAGCTTGCCACTGGCCAGCACAGTCCACACTCTCCACTGGCCAGCACAGTCCAAGCTCTCCACTGGCCAGCACAGTCCAAGCTCTCCACTGGAGAAAATGGAATAATGGATGCCTTAACCTCCTTATGGTCAATTATGAATGCCTTTATTAAAGGGATACTTCAGGATTTTGGCAATGAAGCCGTTTATCTCTACTTCCCCAGAGTCAGATGAACTTGTGAATATTTTTATGTCTCCTCATGCATCCCTTTAAGCAGTTCAATTCATGGATATGGAAGGGGAGAGTATTAGCGATGTGTATACAGGGGGAGTTGTGTGTGCGTGTGTGCGAGTGTGTAGGGAGGAGTCATTTGCAATGCACGTCCATGCAGCCAAGGTCAGAGACTGCCAGCGGGCAAGGGGGAGTCAGCTGAGAATATAGGCCCAATGTGTGTGTGCTATCCAGCGATACAGCTCCTTGCTCTCTCTGCATAGGTACCCCCCTCCCGTCATTTATTTCTTTCTCTTTATATAATCCCCTCGCCTTGAGTCCGCCATGTGCAGATTGTGCGTGTGTTTCTGTCTGTGTGTGTGTTCAAGGCACAGTAGTAGGAGACGGCAAGGGCACACAGTCACTGTGTCTCTGTATGGTGATTATATTATGATTAAAATGGATGTACTGTACATATCCATTACTCAATTCCCTCCGCCTCCACAGACTGCATATTTTACGGAACAATAGGACCCCAGTATATGGAGTCAGCTATACTGATATAATAGAATGTAGTGATGGCAGCAGTGTCTGTAATATATGAATGGGAGTTTATTGTATTGTACTAATTGACCCTTCGCTAAGTCCCACCCCCAGGGGTGAAAGTAGATTTAATGTCTTACCTGTACGTGCGCACACATTTTGTTGTACTACAAAATGACAGGGTAGCCTACTCTGCTGACACTGACAAACAGATCGATAAAAACGATGTTGTCTGATCCATCTAATAGGCCTACGAAAAGGAGAGACACAAATACAATATGATGTCCATCTAACCTGGAGGGGGAAATTATTGTCCAAAAACAAACAAAAGTGGCACTGACCCAATGGCAGACAGTGAATATGCAGACTCAACGGGGATATGGTCGATGTTTTCTGCTGGTGCCAGTAAGATAGGCGACTGTTCGTGTAACGGATGTGAAATGGCTAGCTAGTTAGCGGGTACGCGCTACTAGCGTTTCAATCAGTTACGTCACTTGCTCTGAAACCTAGAAGTAGTGTTGCACCTTGCTCTGCACGGCCTTTGTGGAGCGATGGGTAACGACGCTGCGTGGGTCCCTGGTTCGCGCCCGGGTCGGGGCGAGGGGACGGTTTAAAGTTATACGGTTACATTGATGCTGTGACCCGGATCACTGGTTGCTGCGGAAAAGGAGGAGGTTCAAAGGGGGTGAGTGTAACGGATGTGAAATGGCTAGCTAGTTAGCGGGTACGCGCTACTAGCGTTTCAATCAGTTACGTCACTTGCTCTGAAACCTAGAAGTAGTGTTGCACCTTGCTCTGCAAGGGCCGTGTCTTTTGTGGAGCGATGGGTAACGACGCTTCGTGGGTGTCAGTTGTTGATGTGTGCAGAGGGTCCCTGGTTCGCGCCCGTGTCGGGGCGAGGGGACGTACTAAAGTTATACTGTTACATTCGCTTAATTAAGTTAAGAATGTTGATATCTAAAAGATAGACTGGAGTCTTTTCATTGTCATTTTTTTTACAGCAATAACCATTTACTTTCCAAACAGTTTTTACGCGATTGTATTTTTAAGTATTGCATTATGCTTGGCTGGGTCTCTCTGCTTTTCACCGACAGTCGCAACTCAACAATCATCTATTTCGTATTTGCAGCGAGCGCTGCCCAAATTGCAAGCCCTTCCGACTGTAGGCTATGCATTTTAAAACAATCCGCAGATATTTTTTTTAATGCTAATTATCCTCTGTGGCCAAATCATGCTTTCTGTTCTAGTAGCCTATATTGAATGATTTTATTTATTTATGTATAGACAGGAGTTAGCTAATTAGACTATATCATTTTGGCAATTTAATTCAATTAACTTTTGTGAAAGCTTCCCCTTATGGACACGCCGCCTATGCGTTTTAATGTGGCATAAACACAACCAGTCGTGAAGTTTTCATCTGATTGTCAAACAATCACTTAACAAAGGCGCTCCTGTTGGCTACCCACGCACATTCGTCCACTCAGAAACTAATTTCAGCATCCAAACCCCAACAGTGCACCCGCAATTTCATGAATGCAGAGAGGCATCTGTTACAAAACACCTACGTGTATTGTGATGACATTCTGCAATTGTCATTAGACTCACACTTGTAGCCTGAATTGATGCATGTCCACGCCACTACTCCCCGCCTTGGCCACCCATCTCCGCCTTGACAAAATGTAAGTGTTCTCCTCAAACCACAACGCAATTTAGATTGCATAACACCCGGTTTCCAGTCAATTCGCTAATTTATCATGCAGCTGACATGCAGTAATGTTAAAAAATGGTGTAATAGTCTATAGGCTTACGTTTTACCGGCATGGCTTTCCCCCACTAATTGTTTAGCCGGGATGCCGTACCGGATCATATTACTTTCCCCTCTGTCCACCCCCCTTGGTTACTGTTGCAATCTTGGACAACATTTTCCTGGGAAACCCAATTCCCCCCACAATGATAACAAACTTTAATACACAATGAAGTTAAACACAGACTAACCTTTGGTAATCAGGAAACTATAGGGTATGATGTGGTGGACTGTCAACTGCTTCTCGTGAACCTGGTAATATTATGTTTGTAGTGTAGCTAGCGACTGATTGGCTCTGAATTCAATGTGAACATGTAGTCAAAGCTACAATAAATTTAGAGCAAACTAGTGCTCTGAAATCGTATCCTGATGTCGACCCCAGGTGGGCGTTAATATGGCTAGCTAACATACATTTCGAGAAAACAAGTTATATTAAGTGGTTCGCTAGGTAGCGTTAGCAATGGTTGGTGGTCAACGAGGTGGCTAGCTAGCTAGCGTTAACAATGTTTGGTGGTCATTGAGGTGGCTAGCTAGCTAGCTAGCGTTAGCAATGTTTGGTGGTCAATGAGGTGGCTAGCTAGCTAGCGTTAGCAATGTTTGGTGGTCAATGAGACTGCTAACCACCTGAGTTATCAAACAATGTAACAAAAGTATAATTTCGGATTCGAAAAATACACGCTCTGCATTTCAAAAATCACAGTAGCAAGTACTCCTGATGCACTGCTTAATTATTAAGCCGTTTAAAATATATATTTGAATAAAACTTGTTTTCCCACTGGCTTTCATTCATTTCAAACATGAGCTTGTCCGAGTGTATCATACTCAACCATACTGCTATCAATTGGAACACTGTGATTGGTTGCACAACATTCTGGGGAGGGGCTTAGCGAAGGTTAAATTGAGTCGACTATGGTGATGTATGTAAAGGATATTATGATTATAGTGTTGTTGCTGTTAGGCCAGTAGGTGGCGATATGACATCAGATATAGACAGAGAGATAGGTCAGAGAGTAGGTCATGTCATGATCTGACTGTGGAGAAGGGCAGTGTGTGTGTGTGTGTGTGTGTGGGGGGGGGGGGGGGGGGTGTAGTGTCATTTAGCAAGATTAATGCCCATCGAACAGTGTTGTGACAAAGTTAAATTATCAGGTTTAATTTAGTTCTGATGTGCTAGGACAGATTGACACATACACACGCACAGAGCATGGGAGAAAAAAAAGAAGCAAAATGTGCCTTCTCAATGGATCAGTCATTTCACAATGAGCTTTGTTCCAGATAGAGGAACTGCTTTCATCTGATAACAGGCGCTAAGATCTATATTAAGGCATCTTAGAGGAGCACACTTCACACATGCCAATGTGTTGGTGCTGAATGTGCCAGGCAGGCAGGCAGGGGGGAGGCAGGAAGGCAGACGTGGATGGAGGGAGGGACGGCAGCCAGGCAGGAAGGCAGGGATGGAGGCAGGAAGGCAGACGTGGGCAGGCAGGCCCGCAGCCGTATGTGGCGCCACCAGTAGGAAAGGCAGGAGGGATTTATTGAAAGCCTGTGGAATCCTGTATCTCCTCTGCACCTAGCAGTAGAGCCTCATTACCAGTCCATCACATGTTTGTCTCTTCCTCTCTCTCTTTCTCTCTCTCTTCTGGAATGAAGAGGCGATAGTGAAAAATCAGAGCTGCCCCATTTTGTCTAACTCTCCCACTCTTTAGTTTTTTTTCAAACAGAGGTAAAGTAGGAAATCAGCAGAGCCGGAGCAAGTTTTCTTAATGGTTTCTTTTTTTTCTTCCTCCCTTCACTCCTCTGACAGTCGAGTACAAATCCACAAAATGTCCTGACTTGATGTGGAAGTTGGTGGTCCTTCTAGTTTCACACAGAGAAAAGGCTGTTCACAAACAGACGGACTGACTAATGTATTAAGTCTTGGACATCTTCAGAGGACGCGGTGTCTGCCATCAGTGCCATGGCACGTGACACAGTTTAACATGGACACGTGTCATGGCACGTGACACAGTTTAACATGGACACACTGCCTGTTACATTGTCAGCATCAGGGTCCTCCTTTATGCCTCTTACCCTGACCTCAGATCAGATGCTACGGAGAGTGTCCCATTCTCCCTCCTCCACAACATACTCACAATAAAGTGCATGTCGTTGGTTGTAACAAAAGAATAGAGCCTTCTCATCCTCAACATTCTCCTGTACATAGGGAACTGTTATTCTAATGAGATATGTGTGTTCTGTAGAATCATTGTAACTAAGTAGAAGCCTTGGCCTAAGCTAGTTATTTATATTACATTGTTCCTCCCTGTTGGATATTCTTCTTAACCTCCCAGAGAGACAAGGTTGTGATGAGGAATATGTCCAGATATTCAGCTTGGTATCACAACGCCCATGAAGAAATACTGGTCTCGATATTGATTTTACTTTCTTCCTTGGCTCCTCTTTGTGTTTTTAACTTCTCTTTTCTCAAACCGAAACAAAAACACAGCACCCACAGGTAAAAAAGAAGAAGAAATAGTCTCAATAGCAAGGGGATTTAAAAAGGAGCAAGTCTTTCACAAACGTTGTCCCCTACGTGATGACACCGTAGGCGAGATAAAAATCACTCTTTGATTTCTTTGTTTGGAACATGAAAGAGTTCCTTTCAGAACACGTACGTGGCTCACTAAAAGTAATGTACTCAAAGTATGTGTTCAGCTCTGTTCGACCAAGCAATAAGTGAAAATGGAATGGTTGTAGTATTGTGTCTGCTGATACAAATGAACATGCCTTCAATACAGTACGTGCTCGACTTTCAAAGTGCGATTTATGATTACGATTAAGTCATTCCACCAGATCTTTTCATATGAGTCAACCCCACACAGTGATGTTTCTCAAATAAGCCACTCGAGTCTGAATATATTGGTGCAGTAGTAATCTCATTTAAACTGTAATCATTTCAGTGTACCTGCCCCATGTTCACATTACCAAACAGCATTGTGGGTATTATCTTGGTTGAACAGAATCTCTCTCCCATAGCCAAACATGACAGATGGAGGCAGTTTGGGAAAATGTTACATTTCATGAGCATCATCCTTCTGCATTCATTCCCTTAATGAATCCCAATTTAGCACTGGGACACCTGTGGTATTAGGACACACACACACATTGAAAGTTTAGGATGATGGAGCTGAGATGAGTAAGCAGTGTGGGAGGGTTAAAGGTCTGGTTTATCAGTGCAACAGAATGGAGCCAGGGAGGCCTGGCTGGGAGTCTGGCTGTGTGAGTTGTGCTGGCTGGCTCCAGAGAGGATCCATGGATTCATGCCTGGTAGGGGGTGCATGCTGGGCCTCAGGGCCTATAGGGGAGCATACAAGTCTGGGCAGCCCACTGTGAGCTGCCCTGGGCCAAGTCCTTAGAGTCTGGAGGAGTAGGAGGCAGCAGCAGCCTGGGGGATAGTCTGGGAACAGGGAGAGGGTTCGTTGGAAGGTAGGAGGGCTGTCGGTCTGTCTGTCTGTCTGAGTTTAGGATAAGAAGAGGACCATTGAGTGTGGAGAGCTTAGCCTTGGGCTATAGGCAGAGAGGTGGGAGATTTGGATAAAGGGAAGCAGGAATGAGAGCTGGTGTTATAGAATTTAAATTAGGTAAAGGTTCAGATCCAGGGGTGCACGGCATTGAGCTGTCAGTGTTTTGGGCAAGTTGCGGTGGAGGTGGGGGGAGGATATTTGGTTGTCCTGGGAAAGGTCTAGATACGAGAAGGGAGGGAGGGAGCCACTCGTCAAGGGAAAACAGCACCCTGACAGCTGGATTTCTGAGTAGGTCGCACAGAATGTGGATAAGCACACGTGCACACACACCCCCACCACCCCACCCCTATATTTACCCTCTCAGCATTTACACAGTTTAACCCCTGATGATGCCGTTGCCCTTGAAGAGGACAGGTGCTGATTTGCTTCATTAATAAACCATACTGTATCTCTATGTAAATGGAGGACGTGTAAAATGCCAACCGCTCCCTGTGACCTGGGATAAAAGTATCTGCTGACTGGGTAAAGCTACGCCTGCGTCCAAAACGGCACCATATTCCCTATTCAGTATACTACTTTTGACCAGGGCCCTTGGGGGAATAGGGTGCCATTTGGGACACACACCCAGAAGTGACACCCACTGGATCATCCTGTTCTGCCTTTACGTCAGTTGGGCTTTCATCTATTCTAGGGGCCCTCTACCTACGTACCTCTGTAGATCTGTGAGCTTTCGCTAGTCGGAGCCTGACGCGTTATAGAGATCAAAAAAAGGTGTTGGTTCAGATGTGTATCTTTAACAGCAAGTGCTTACCTAGGATAGGATAGGATGAACTCTTATCTCCGCAAGGGATAAAATGGCCTTAGACACACAGTGTAGACCTAGATCACAAAGATATTTTAGGGTGTAAAGAGTGACTAACTGGACAGCTTGCCAGACATCGTGAGTCATTTCTGGGGGTCTAGAGAGAGGTTAGCGGGTTCCTTTAAGCATTCATTGCATACACAGTAATAGCAGCAAGCAAAAAGTCCCTAGCAGGGGAACGAGAGAGTGAGCCAGAGGAGTCAGTCACAGTGAAGAGTAGAGGATGTTACAGCCCAGTGACTGCTGTGCTGCTCCCAATCCCCTATCCTCTATCACCTTCTCACACATTTCACCCCCAACTGGCGACGCAGCCAAGGCATTAAGCCCAGGATTAATTTAGAGGGATATATGAAGAGGGCTAGCAGAGGAAATTAGCTTTCTAGCTTTCTCACCTCACCTCCTTGCTGCCTGGCTGCACCACTGTTCTAGTAACTGACTGGGGGAAATGATTCAGCCGTGCGCCTTGTAGCAGGCTGGTGTCGTGTGTCATAAAATAGGCTGCGTTTACACAGGCAGCCCAATTCTGATCTTTTGACCAATCACATCAGATCTTTCACATCAGATCTTTTTCAGAGTTGATCTGATTGGTCAAAAGACCAAATATTTAAACAAATATCAGAATTGGGCTACCTGTCTATGACACATATAAGGTGGTTGATAGGTGTGTGTGTGCATGATTGCGTATCTGTGTACTCACTCATAGGGATCACTTGTGTCGGGGCCCTGGAGCTCTGGAGGGATGGGGATGCGTTTGTAGTACATCTCCCAGTCGAAGGCTCCCCTCATGGCGTCCCCAGCCTGGGCTTCATATCCAAAGTGGTTATGGTCGATCACGTCAATCATAGGGCACACGATGGTCTTGGGGTTCTGGGCAATCTGGTCTTTATGGGGCGGAACAACAGAGAGAAAGAGTGTGAGCATGTATCAATCACCATACACTGCTGTTTGTAGTTCTCTCTTTATTTCCTTATTTTTATTTCTTCCTTTCTTTCTTTCCTTCTTTCTTTCTTTCTTTTCTATCTCTTGTTTTTCTCTATCTCCATTTCTCTGACGTACACATAGGGAGTGGAACCAGGGCAATTGCTTTTGTTCCCTGGAACCTCTCTCCCTCCCTCCGTCCCTCTGTCCTCTTCTACCACTTCCTCCCTCCTCTCCCCTTATGTGGAGGTCTCTGGGCAGCTCTGCTCCTCCTACAGCGAGTCACTGGGCGATTAGAAACAATTACAGCGTTTCAAAGTGGGTTGGCTCCGTGGAGGCCTGAGAGCCAACCTCGACGTGTCTGACTGCCGTGTGTGTGTGACTGAGCCGAGCAATGATAAGCCGCCCCAGATCTGTCACACCCCACCCACCCTACCCACCTCTCTCTTCTGTGGGCCGTGTCTGCTGGACCATGGAGAGAAGGGGAGCAGAGGCCCAACACCACAGCACTGAGACTAATGGGGAGTGACTGTACAGTATTGTACATTGACACACCTTACTATCAATACTGTAGCCTGGTCCCAGATCTGTTTTGTGGTCCTATGGCTGTTGCCATGCCATGGGGCTCAGTACTGGTAGCCTGGTCCCAGACCTGTTTATTGGCCAACTGCTATAAAATCATTGTCATGCAGCATGGCGAAGAGTAACACACCTTGAAATGGTGGCGGGTTTCTCACACGGTTAAGATGTCATTTAATTGGCATATGGAAGGCTGTACAAGCAGTAACTACCCAGCTATAAGCCCCCCCTTGTCCCTGCCAATATAAACATACAGAAACTATTGACTTGAATCAGTTCGTGTTTATGTGCAGGTCTCTGTAATATTCATCTAGTGTGCTTACTGTGACACAATCCTTTGTTTTATTCCCTCACATTTCCAGCGCTGCGGCTAAGTAGTCTAAATCCGAATACCCATGACACCATCTTACTGGGCCTGCATGGATACATTTGAAACAAAGGATAGAGAGAACGAGAAAGAGAGAGCTCCCAATTGTAATGAAATAGAAATGAACAAAAAGGCAAATAACAAGAGGCAAATGGGAAGGGAACTCTCAAGAGCTCATTAAACGAGAAGGGACTGCATTTCAAATGTAGCAGTCAGGTGGAAAAGAAAAAAGGTAATCCACCCAGTTGCCATGCCCACACTTCCTTATACTTATAGGTTTGTTACACATAGCGAAAGAGCGGTTAATTCAAAAGTTGTTCCGTTCGTTATGTGGGTTATACATTATGTCCTTTGATCAAGGTAAGATCCAGGGTTTGTAGGAGATCCAAGGAGAGAGGAAGCATTAGATTCAGAGAGCAGTGATAAAACCTGGCCTGTTAATTAGAATGGTGTGGTGTTGGAGGCTTAGATCTGCAGAGAGAGAGAGAGAGAGAGAGAGGTAGAGGGAGAGAGAAAGATAAAGAGATTGAAATAAGAAAGAAAGACAAACAGCAAATCCCTGTATTCCACTGATCTGATATCAGAGCCCGGCAGGATGATTGCATGTGTCACCGTGCCTGTGGATGGCCTGGGGTTCACTGCGGTATCTCCTCCACTCTATTCATACATGCGAGCCCCACAGCACAGCATGGCCTCTCTCCTCTGCTTCATGTCCCGCATTACATCAGCCTCCCAAATGGCACCCCATTCCCTTTATAGTGCACTACTTTTGACTAGAGCCCATAGGAAAGTAGTGCACCATAAAGGGAATAGGGTGCCATTTGGGACGCATACCTCATCAGCCCCGCTCTGTTCTGCTCTCTGACAGGCAGGCGGCTCCATTCCAACCAATTAAAGAACCCCATACTGCGAGTCCTCTTTCTCAGTTAGCCAGAAGACAATGGGGCCATGTCGTGGAATGGTGGTGGTGGTGTGGCTATCTACTATTATTATTATCATAGGGACCTGGGCGTACATATCAATCATACCTTTCATGGGAATCCCAGTCCCTGTGTGATTGAGTACAGTAATGGCTGTAATCACTTCACATCCATTTATTTTGTGCTGGGAGATGGCTATTATCAGGGAGTTTCCCTAGTCCCCCTAATGTTGCAGTAACATGCTATGCTGGTATGTGAAGAACAGCACACCTGTTCACAGGCTACACGTGACGCGACAGCCCAGGAGGCAGTTTTCCTCTGCTTAGGGTTGCACCCCTGGAGCGGCGCGTCGGGAACGTGCATTGAACATGGATTCAGGCTGAGGCTGCGGCACTCTTTTATCAAACAAACTACAGAAACCGAGAGATATTTCCTTTGTGAAACTGACAGATATTGAAGTGTGAGATAAGCCAGTTTTCTTATGGAGATTTTAACCTTCCTACTCTCTCACACGTTCTCTTGCTCGACCCGTCCCCCTTTCTTTCGCTCTCCTGACCCAAACTTCTCCCTGGCGCCACTCTCTTCTTACAGAGAAAAAAAGACGACTAAAAGATGCACCTTCTCCATCCCACTTTGTCCGACCTCTTCTCCCCCTACTTTCCTCTCCTGCTCACTCCTCTCCTGGCCCAAACCTCTCTCTGTCTAAGATTTTTTTTTTATAGTTATCTCTACCTGCAGCTACGCTCTGCGACTCCGTTCCAGTCGACTCACCGAGCAGGGGGGACTACACTTTGTTTGGCTGGTCCACAGACACGCACGCACACACGCGCACACTCACCAAGCAGGGGGGGCAGCCAGTTGACGTTGGCCTCACAGTGAGAGTCCAAGAAGGTGAGGACTTCTCCCTTGGCCACCGAGGCCCCCAGCAGACGGGTACGGATCAGACCCTCCCTCTTCTTGGTCCGAACGATGCGCACCTTGGGGAACCGGGCCATGTACTCCTCCAGACGGCCCTTCAGGTGCTCTGGGAAGGAGAGGGAGAGAGAGAAAAGGTTAGAAATGTGCAGCATGGGAATGAAATCCTTCCCTATACAGTACATTCCTCAAAGATCATCTATTCAAAGAGAGAGAGGGAAGAGAGAGTGTTATAACAGATATCCATCCCTATACATTATTTAGTACATGGGTTATGATCACCTCTGTCACACACAGAGAGCGAGAGGAGAGAGATTTATAATTATATATTTTATTTATATTTTTTATTTAACCTTTATTTAACTATTCAAGTCAGTTAAGAACAAATTCTAATTTACAATGACGGCCTACCCCCGGCCAAACTCAGACGACGCTGGGCCAACTGTGTGCCGCCCAATGGGACTCCCAATCATGGCCGTATGTGATACAGCCTGGATTCGAATCAGGGGCAGTAGTGATGCCTCGAGCACTGAAATGGAGTGACTTAGACCGCTATAAGAGGATAATGGCATTCCACAAATGTATCCCTATTACGTATACCATGCAGCCATATGCCCATGACTTATACAGTAGGAGTTAAGATCACAGTCGTGTCACAAAGAGAAAGGAGAGGGAGGGAGGGAGGAGAAAGGAGAGGGAGGGAGGGAGGAGAAAGGAGAGGGAGGGAGGGAGGAGAAAGGAGAGGGAGGGAGGGAGGAGAAAGGAGAGGGAGGGAGAGTCGAGGAGGGATGGTGATGTTAGCTCCCGGCTGCTCATCAGCTCAAGCTATCTCCAGGCCACTGATGGGGCTGATTATTCTGGATGTGCCTGAGCAGGGTGGGTCACCAATCAGCTAGTCGTGCCAGAGAGACACTTAATGTCATCATTACTAGAGACGGGAGGGGATGACACTCCAGGTAGATTACACAGACCAAGGAGGTGTCAGATGGTACATTATGAAATACAGAGGGAGAGAGCGGTAGAGAGAGGTAAAGAGAGAAACAATCAGTGTTGCTCTTTTCCTTGAAACAGGAGGTAATTCAGGGTATTTGAATTGAAAGGGGAGAGGAGTGACAGAGAGAGAAAAGGGGATATAGAAAAGTAAAAGATGGAAAGAACAAAAGAGGGAGAGAGGGGTAAGAGGGAAAAACAGAAAAGTAAGAGCGATGATAAGATAAAGAGATGGAGAGAGAGAGAGAATTTCATCTCTAGTGATGTGTTAATCTAATCTTGCTATTGTTTCACCATTCTCCTGGTCCCATTCAAGGGCATTAACAGTTAACGTCCCTTAAGATTGCCCCACTGTTAGCACTTAATTGAATTGTTGAATTGGTCTCTGTTTTTTTTAATATTACAAGGAGCAGTGGTTTAGAGGCCCACCTGATAAACCACGGAAAATAACATGGCGGCAAGGCTAACTGATATAATGACTTCATAACCCATACAAGACACATTCATAAGCAGTAAATAAGCATGTCATACCGTAAAAGCTTGTTGCCGGTCAACCTTTGTCATTGTGTTTGTAATAACTGAAATACAGTTCAATATGATCCCTCTATATACATGCATGCATACAAATAAGAACTGTCACCTTATCAAAATAATAACAACGAACAAATTCTTACTGACAATATCTATTTCCAGAAATCTAATTTAGAACCTGAGAGACGAAGCAGGGGAATGTGATGGAAAAAAGCATTCCAAATCGACATCCATTCATTCCCCCCCACCTCTCTCTCTCTCTCTCTCTGCCCCCTTCTCTCTCTCTGTCTATCTCTGTCTCACTCTCTCACCCTCTCACTCTCTGTCTCTCTGTCTTCTTCTCCCACTCTCTCACTCTCCCACTCTCTCTGTCTTCCTCTCCCACTCTCTCACTCTCCCACTCTCTCTGTCTCCCACTCTCTCTCTCTCCCTCTCTCACTCAATTCAATTCAATTCAATTCAAGGGGCTTTATTGGCATGGGAAACATGTGTTAACATTGCCAAAGCAAGTGAGGTAGATAATATACAAAAGTGAAATAAACAATAAAAATTAACAGTAAACATTACACATACAGAAGTTTCAAAGCAATAAAGACATTACAAATGTCATATTATATATATACAGTGTTGTAGCAATGTATAAATGGTTAAAGCACACAAGTTAAAATAAATAAACATAAATATGGGTTGTATTTACAATGGTGTTTGTTCTTCACTGGTTGCCCTTTTCTTGTGGCAACAGGTCACAAATCTTGCTGCTGTGATGGCACACTGTGGAATTTCACCCAGTAGATATGGGAGTTTATCAAAATTGGATTTGTTTTCGAATTCTTTGTGGATCTGTGTGATCTGAGGGAAATATGTGTCTCTAATATGGTCATACATTGGGCAGGAGGTTAGGAAGTGCAGCTCAGTTTCCACCTCATTTTGTGGGCAGTGAGCACATAGCCTGTCTTCTCTTGAGAGCCATGTCTCTCTCTCTCTCTCTCAATTTTTTTCAATTCAATTCAATTGACTTTATTGACATGGCAAGTTATTATTACTTACATTGTCAAAGTATACATATCGAAAAATTTAAATAAAATATATATGTATATATATACACAAAATATATATATATTTATATATAAATAAATGGTGGGATTAACAGCAATAATAATAGTAGTAGTGGACATCACTCTCTCACTCTCTCTCTCTGTCTTCCTCTCTCACCCTCTCACTCTCCCACTCTCTCACTCTCCCACTCTCTCTGTCTTCCTCTCCCACTCTCTCACTCTCCCACTCTCTCTGTCTCCCACTCTCTCTCTCTCCCTCTCTCACTCTCTCACTCTCTCTCTCTGTCTTCCTCTCTCACTCTCTCACTCTCTCTCTCTGTCTTCCTCTCTCACCCTCTCACTCTGTCTCAGTTCTCATATAAAGAACTGGTAATGTGTTTGACCCCTTCCTAACAGAGGCCAAGATGACCATCAGTATGGTGGCAGTATAGTAGAATAGGAGAACCATCCTTATCTTCCTTCATTGTATTATTTGTTCATTTCCCTGTCGGCGGGAGTTTTTTGCATGCCAACCGTGTCCCCGTTACCGGCATCATTCAAATCCTTTAAAGGTAGCCGTTAATACCTGCATGTTGGGGCTCTATCACACGCCTGCAGCCTCGGCCGCTGTGTGTCCGTGATTAGCTACACCGCTTTGCTTTTTAAACGCTCCGCATCGCACCATACCGCACCCTGTCTGGATTTACACTAAGTAGAGTGTTGAAATGGGAGAGAAAGCGGGAAGGAAGAGGGTTCATTTCAGTCTATAGACAGATGCTGGCTTAGTTAGGCAGCCGAGCGGTTAGCGCGTTGGGCCAGTAACCAAAATGTCGCTGGTTCGAATATCCGAGCCGACAAGGTGTCGATGTGCCCTTGAGCATGGCACTTAACCCTCATTTGCTCCAAGAGTGCCTGACCCTGTAGAAAGGCTGACCCTGTAGAAAGACACACTTCACTGCACCTATTCGGTGTCAGACTTTTCTTTCTAGCATCTAAGACAGGGCTGCCCAACCCTCTTCCTGGAGCTCTACCGTCCTGTGGGTTTTCAGCCCAACCCTCTTCCTGGAGATCTACCGTCCTGTGGGTTTTCAGCCCAACCCTCTTCCTGGAGATCTACCGTCCTGTGGGTTTTCAGCCCAACCCTCTTCCTGGACATCTACCGTCCTGTGGGTTTTCAGCCCAACCCTCTTCCTGGAGATCTACCGTCCTGTGGGTTTTCAGCCCAACCCTCTTCCTGGAGATCTACCGTCCTGTGGGTTTTCAGCCCAACCCTCTTCCTGGACATCTACCGTCCTGTGGGTTTTCAGCCCAACCCTCTTCCTGGACATCTACCGTCCTGTGGGTTTTCAGCCCAACCCTCTTCCTGGACATCTACCGTCCTGTGGGTTTTCAGCCCAACCCTCTTCCTGGACATCTACCGTCCTGTGGGTTTTCAGCCCAACCCTCTTCCTGGACATCTACCGTCCTGTGGGTTTTCAGCCCAACCCTCTTCCTGGACATCTACCGTCCTGTGGGTTTTCAGCCCAACCCTCTTCCTGGACATCTACCGTCCTGTGGGTTTTCAGCCCAACCCTCTTCCTGGACATCTACCGTCCTGTGGGTTTTCAGCCCAACCCTCTTCCTGGACATCTACCGTCCTGTGGGTTTTCAGCCCAACCCTCTTCCTGGACATCTACCGTCCTGTGGGTTTTCAGCCCAACCCTCTTCCTGGACATCTACCGTCCTGTGGGTTTTCAGCCCAACCCTCTTCCTGGACGTCCTGTGGGTTTTCAGCCCAACCCTCTTCCTGGACATCTACCGTCCTGTGGGTTTTCAGCCCAACCCTCTTCCTGGACGTCCTGTGGGTTTTCAGCCCAACCCTCTTCCTGGACGTCCTGTGGGTTTTCAGCCCAACCCTCTTCCTGGAGCTCTACCGTCCTGTGGGTTTTCAGCCCAACCCTCTTCCTGGAGATCTACCGTCCTGTGGGTTTTCAGCCCAACCCTAATTTAACACACCTGATTCTACTAATTAGCTGCTCAATAAGACCTTATTTGGTGTATCTGATTCAGCTAGTTTAGGGTTGTACTGAAAACCTACAGGACGGTAGATCTCCAGGAAGAGGGTTGGGCAGCCCTGATCTAAGATGTTAACATCTAGGTAGAGCATAAACAGATATTAGCCTAGTTACCACCTTTAGAGACGAACGCCAATAATACTGTCTCTACATTATCCCCCTGTAGGCCTGTAAGACCAGTGTTCTCTGTGTAACCCATTAGTCTACAAAAGAAGTCTGACCCCTCCACAGTAACAAGTCATTTTCCATTCTGGAGCCTATTATTCACACCGCAAACATAACCATACATCTGAGTGTTGGCAAAGACAATGAACCTCCTTGTCCTATCAGCACACAGAGAGAATGTCTGGGTTGGCCAATAAGTCAGTCATTTTGTGTCCTTGAGTGGGGCACACCTCCCCAAAGTCACTACTCACCACCTAAAAAAGTTGGATTCAGCACTTTTCTTTCCCCTCGCTCTCTCCCTTCATCGCAACACTTCTATCTAAACTCCCAGGGTGTCTCCCCTTCAAACTAATGGCCCCAATAAAAGTGACAGTAGCTGTATGAATGAGATGCCTCCCGGCCTGACCCGGCGCTCTCTCTCTTTCTCTCTTTCTCTCTCGCTAAGGAACAGGACGACAGGAGGGGAAATTAAAAAGGAGGGAGGGAGAATGTTTCAATGTTTCACCGCTGCTAGGCTTGTTAGTGTAATTGATATGCGCCACCTAGAAAACGCTAGGGAGTTCTGGAGGAGGTTGGAGGGGTCTAAAGAGGTAAGAGGCGGGCCAATTCCCTGTACAATTTCCAACAGGAAAGAGAGAGATCTATCATGCCAGGTGTCCTTTGAGTGGTTTATTAATCAAGGTCATAAATCAACGGACTGACACATGGCATGGTTGCTACGGCGGCGGAGGTGACAAACAGTTATGGAAGGGGGGAAAGTTTTGCGATCCCAGCGGCGCTGCAGCGAGCCCGACAGCTCGTGATAAAGGGCAGCAGCCATGGCGGTGGGCTGGGTTCCTTCCTCCCTGCTACTTTGATGTTTCACAGGCTGGGGGATAGTCTTTTAAGGTGCTCTCTCTCTCTCTGTCTAAACTGTCTTCGGGCGATTTCTCTTTGGGACCCACTCTCTCGCTCTCTCTTCCTCTTCTCTCCTATTCTCTCTCATCTCTCTCCCTCTCCATCAAGGCATAAAAATATGGATTGCTGAATAAGGGCGTTTAGCCTATAGAGCGTCTACCTGACCTCATCTGTCGGTCGGTCCATCAGGAGTTTAGATGCCTTCAAAGCCCAAGCCTTCTAATTTTTCCCACTGACCCCCATCACCAGCAATAACTACACAGAGAAAGCAACTCAAATTATGGATATGTCTGAAATCACCCCCTTGAAAACTAGTTCTTGAAACGTAGTCTGGGCAGGCTCCAGTTAAATAAATGATTAGAAATATAAGTGTTTTTAGGAAGTAGCAATTGCCGTATCCCTCTCTTCGCTCCTGTTTTTTAATGAAGAGGCAATAAGCCCAAGTTTCCCTGCACTTTAATTGCATCAATTTATGTATTAATATTATTTTATACTAACTCGATTGTTTCATCTGTAAAGTTCAAATAGCTTTGAAGAAAGACTATTAGCCAGTGTAAAGAGTGTTGGATAATTATGGCTTGGCTACTGGCTACGTTGGCAGCTCACACTCTTTGCAACACTGGATGGGTGTGTGTACAGTGTGTCCGTGTGAGTGTGTAGACGCCTCCATGCGTGTGTGCATTTGCTCCCGCTATAGTGTTTGTCTTAAAGACCGACCATGTCAAAGACTACATATCTAGATGTTCTGGCTTCTCTCTTCAGTTCCATGACAGGTCATTCATTAAAACCTCCAATAGCTTCAGGGGGTATAGACTCAGTCAGGGACACAGCTAGCTAGAGAAGTGAAAACGCACAGGGCAAAAGAAAATGGCCAGAATTTCCATAATTTGCCTTTTAATCAAAGAGGCGGAACAGAAAAGTTCAAAACATGTCATGTGGGTTTCAAAGCTAATTATGAGTGGAAAGTTGAAAACGTTATAGATGGTGTAGTTCAAATGACCGTCTCTACGGCTGGATCAAAGAGGGTATTGTGTGAGTGTGACCTTCATTTCAGCATCGGCTCGAATTGTGGGGGTATGCCGTATCCCTTGTTAGAAAAAAGGTCAAAAAACGTACCCCTTGTTAGCTTAAAAATTGGAAAATTGGATCCCAATTATATTAGGCGATCTATAACGACGCTTTACTCTGCAATGCTTTAGGCTAGAAACAAGATGTGCGGCTCCGATGCACATGTGGATATACTTGGATCGTCTCTGTAACATTCACAGGCATTTTGGAAGTGTAACGCGCCATTTTGAGAGTGGAACATCAGCTATATCAAAGATAAGAATTTCACACGAGACAGCATACGGAGCTGAGCAGGACGTGACTTTGTTCTGGGTCAGGCAACCACCATCTCAATTAGCTCACGTGACAAACAGGAATTTATAGACCCGGGTGTGACTCTGCCGATATCAATTGAGCTAATCACGTTCTGATCTCAATGAACAATAATTAAAATAGACCCAAATACAGGCTCCGGTCAGTATTTTCATCTCCAACTTTGACCAACTCACATTTCCCACACATCTGTTGAACTTATTTGGTCTTTCACAATAGCCTATGTAAGTCAGTGGCATGCCCCCAAACCCACCTAGTAATAAGCATACTGATGGTGAAGAATCTCTAAAGATCTAACACTAGAGCACGAGAAGCATCATCAAAGATAGAATCAAATAATCACGAAGCAAGCCGTTGGCTCCATGCTCTGTTCACAGTATTAGCTGTGCGTATTTGAAGTGCGCAGTAAGCCTAGGCCCAGCCTGTTGAATAAGAAGACCCCCCCCCCCCCTTCTCCCCTTGTTGGCTTCAATTTACTCCAACCAGGCTTTCCTCTGGGACGACTGCGATGAACCGCCTTGAACCGCTCATAAAGTCTTACCTCGCTCTGTACCAACAGAGATCAATGTTCCGACTCAATCCCAATTTATTACGTTCTCGCTTTTCTAAAGAGAAGAAAACAATGAGGTTCACTCGCTTTGGTTGAATGGAGTCTTGCGGGATTCCATCAGGCGTAGATTCTAGAACAAGGGTGAGGAGTAAACGTGTTCACGTGAGGGTGGAGTTGTTTGTGTGACTAGGCGCGCGAGGCTCCGATGTCCTAGTGGGAGCATGGTTGTTCATACACATAAAGGAGAGGAAGGGCAAGATGGGGGCATTCTAATCCAGCTCGATCTTTTCATTCATCCTTTATTAATCACAAAAGCCCCATTGAGATTGGAATCTCTCTTTCTGACCTCTGATATGGTGACCCTGAAACTGTAAAGCAAACATGTTACTACAGTCCAAGTGTATGAAAAGAGAAAGCAGTACAACATAAAGACTGCATTTAATGGCCAACTCGACTAATAATTCATCTTCGCTCCCTCCGTTCCAATAAATCCTAAATGTTTTGGCTGAAGCTTCGTATTTCACTTAGATTGACGTACTGTATTTTGCCATGGCATGTCCTTCACTACAACCTAAAAGCCCTGCCAGTTATAAGCTTTTGCTTTGTAAATCATTCCAACTTCCATATATTCCAAGGTCTTCTAATCTTCCTGAGAGAGGACTATTGTCCACACTCCTTCTGTTGTTTCAATCACAATCTATCCTTTTACAATCCACAGTGGATGTGAACCTTCAACTTATGAAAGCAAATTGTCCTACAAAGACTCACTGAATATCTGTTCTCCTTACGAAACTCTATTGACTGGCACCAGAGCACTCTGTTCCAACCTTGGTGAGGTTGATGCCTACTGAACCAATGTATTAAGGACAGGATGACACACAATGCCACATAACAACACAGAAAACGCTGATGCATTTCTAAACACTTCCCCAGAACAACGGTCCCTTGCTTTAAAAGGTGAAACAGCCAAGGAAGAGAATAGGATCCATAGACGTATGGATTTCCCACCCTGTAAGATCACCTGCAAGAAGATCTATTGACGAGCGTTGAGATAATTGACATCCGAATGCCAAAGGTTGCTTGGTGAAGCGGTGAGGGCTCCGGTTGTATCTTTGATACACACCGATCGTTAGAGACGGGGAACAAAGCCCACGCCTGGGCCTTATTGATCCGCTGTGTGTGTGTTGTGTGCGTGTGCACGTGTTCCCCTGCTCTTCAATGGGAGAAGATGACAGATGCCGCATATAATTGGTGAGATAAAGAGGCAGCGGGCGATTCTCCCGCGCAGGGAGAAGACACAGCCGACGCATAACGCACCACACTGACATTTGTCGCGAGCGGGTTTCGTCCAATCAAAGGAGGCCAAGGGATAATTACCTGGCAGGGTTTGTGTAATATGGGTAAGACTAGTGAGGGGATGGTGGGAGGAAGGGGGGGAGGAGAGGTCACTCCATTAGGCGCTCCTATCGGAAGCAGTGGCTACTCTTTCATTCACTACGCTTGTTTACCACCAAGGTTATATGACATGGGGTCCTTAATTAGCGCTGAGGCAGGTGTGTGTGTGTGTGTGTGTCTGAGTGGCTTTTCTAGCTCTTATCTTGAGAATTGCCCTTTATCAACACTGGGCTCTCTGTTCATTCCCAGTGACTAAATAAACTAAAGGTGCATTCTTTCTACTCAACTCAGGCATCTCGATGCCTTTGAGAACATCCATTTCCATTATCTGTGATAAAGTATTTAAGAAGGCATGGAGTCAGGCAGACAATACAAGAAAGGCAATGCTTTGTTTTATAGTTTGACTTTGTACCTTTTGTTTAGGCTAATGAATTGAGACAATGTCATGCAGAAGAAACCACTCTGACATGACCCGTCTTTTGAATTAGATACCATTTCCAACATGCCATGCTTATATGAACAATTATTTGTCGTTGACGTTTTTAAAAGAGTCTGCTAGACAATTCCTTCACCTTACAACCCTCTTTAATGCACGATCACAATGTGTTTGGTACTTGTTCTATAGCCAACATGCTGCTAACCGACTACAGATGATTATTTCTGAAGTCGCATTAATGAAGAAGTGCTGTTCAGTGCAATACAATTCCAAGGGTGGGAACGAGGGTTCTTCCAGTCCAGAGAACATGTGTAGTTAACTAATTCCTTGGTTAAAAAAAAGGGCCTTTCATAACCAAATAAAAATATCAGTGAAAAAAGAGAGGAATGGAACAGATGACAATTACAAGGACAACGAGGACAATGACAGCTGCTAAAGCTAGTTTACTCTCTCTCTTTCTCTGCTCTCCTGGGAGAAGAAAAGACAAATCTCCAACATAAGGAAGGACAACTCGAGGGAAGCAGATTTTGATGACTTCAATGAACCACGTTCTTTACCAAACACCTCCCTGCTTTGCAAAATCATCTTTGAGTAACTCCTTGAACAAATGTGAAACTTCTCTCAGCCCTGCAACCATCACAATGGATTTGTCACACAGCGTTTGCAACAGATAACAGATTTATCAGTCTGACAAACTGATTAACGCATAATTAAGATACAAAAAGATAAGTGAATGTTTGGAACAAAGTCAGCAGCACAGTGACTATGACCTGGAAAAACCGATGAACCGATGTTCTTCGATAGAAGCTGAGGAAGGAATCGCGCTTATTGAAAACGTTCTAACAACCTGGTTACTTTGAAGGGAACCTACATACGGACTTTGTAAGACATCCATACGACATAGCTAACACATTTATAAGAAGTAGATCAACATTTATCTGCCGGAAAGCAGATCTGTGTCTGTCTCAAGACGGGAGTGGGCCGAAAGAGTCAAGGAAGTCGCGTCATGGCAACCACTTATTATGACGCTGTTTGAAGTCTGGAAACATTGTCTGTTCTGTTGTTGTTGTTATCAGTACTGTGGTGTACTCTCATAGGAAAGGTTCTTTATAGTGTGGAAGTCTCCTCCTTCGTTCTCTTTCTATTCCCTCTACAGGCTCCTAAACAACTTCCCCAAACTCCAATCAACAGCTCACATGCACCGTGCTCCTGAAGAACACCCTCTACACACTCTCAGCACATTCCATAAAACCCCCTCACAATGACCTTACAGTGGAGGCTGAGCTGACAGAAGCAAGAACATCCCTGAAAGAAGTGAAGAAGAAAAAAGCATGCCTCTTCTTTTGTCTAACACTCCACATTCAGCACTGGACAAACGTGTCTCCAGTGTAGCATCCATAAAGACTGTGTTTGAGTGCCTGCGTAGGTGCGCGTGTGTGTGTGTATTTGTGTGTATGTATCTCAGGGTTCCTTCGGGAGTTTGGGGAAGCAATTACACACTTGGCATGAAAAGAGATTCTGGCAAAAAACCCATCGGACAACAAAACCCACGGATGAGTACGGCTTTAAATTAGTCGGTGCATTTTATACAGCGCTCAAAGTTGTCCAGCCTCTCCATTCCATCCTCTCAGAGCATACACTGTGCCTATTGAGCTGCCTATTTGTTCTTCCTCAAGTCATTAAATGTTTCCGTTCCCTGAAACTATAAATCAATGACTCACTTCACTTAAGCACAGGACAGTTAAGCCTTCCCCCCCCCCCCCTGCAAATGTGGTTGTTTCTGGAGGAGGGGTACAATGTGTCTCTCATCCTCATCTCATAATTGGAAATGGAAATGTATGTTAAAACTGAACAGATTCTAAGCATATTTAGAACTGCATTGTGGGTAGACGATGGGGTTCTTACAGTAGTAATGGACACACGTAGCCTTCTACTTTAACTGTCACTCTAATGCTCTGAGGGTAGAACTAACACGTTGTGAATGCAATTTGACATATACAACAAGACACTTGGAGGGTAATCTATCTGTCTATTTTCTTTAAACAGCCTTTTAGTTATTGGGGCCTTCTTGCTGTAATCATGTCAGGGGAATGGTGTCAGGGGAATGTCTCCCTGAGTGCACTTTATCTATACCTGGGTGAGTCACAGTGAAAACATAAGTGAAGAAAGTGCAGTGTGTGTGTGTGTGTGTGTGTGTGTGTGTGATAACATGCGAAGCGAGAACAATGCTAAATTCCTGTTTCTGATGTTACACAATAAAAAAGGTACAATAAAAACATAATCACTTCGCCTAAATTCTTAATTTTTAGAGAACATCAACATTTTAATATTATGGAAGAGTGGATGATAATTATTATAATAACAGATGAATCACTGATCATTAAACAGGAACCACTGCCCTCTCATTGAAAGTAATTAAATGGATTGAGATGCTAATATTCAGTTATTATAACATAGGAGAAAAAGATCCCAATGTTTTAATATGATAGACAAATTAAATAGAAGAGCTCATAAAGGTTTAGTTTCACAAGCTTCCCTCCTCCCTTTCCCCCCTCTCCTCTCCTTCATCCTCCCTCTCTCCCCTCTCCCAATCCTCTCCTCCTCCTCCCTCTCCCTGCCGCCTTCTCCCTCTCTCCCCGCTTCCCAGGCAGATCGTACAGTACAGGACATTAAAGGTGTCCTCTATTCCAGTTCCATAATGAAACCGGGAATCCACTCCCCGCCTCTGAGATGAAAGCGGCTGGAATTCTCCAGAACCCTGGGACCCTCTCTCTCGTTTGTGACATTCTACACTCGCCCGCTCTGAGGTCAGGATATGAATATTCTATTGGCAGTCGGCGGACTGATTGGAAGCACAGCGATGGTTTAGTTTCAAGAGGGATCATTAGTATGACGTACCACAACTCCCGCTTTGCCCCGGGGCCGACACCAACTGTCAATAGACAGGAGGAGACGGAGGAGAGCCGACTTCATTTCTCTCACAGAACATGGAGGATGGTCCTGTGGCTCACTAGTTACTGTGACTAGGTTGTAGAGGGCCACTCCAACGATACAGTCCCCATGCATTCACAGTGTTCAGTGTAGAATGATATTCACATCCTTATACTGTATGTATGGGTAGATTTCCTTGTGGTATTCCAGTAGTCCAACTGCTTACGACCGACCAGGTGGTCTGTGGTTATTTGTAGTTATTTAGGTAAAAGGATAATGGCATTGTAGTCCCCAGGCTTTTTAATGCAGTGTTGGTTTCAATTTCTCTACTCCACCATTTACTTAAGTAATAAGGCCCGAGGAGGTGTGGTATATGGCCAATATACCACAGCTAAGGACTGTTCATACGCACGATGCAATGCGGAGTGCCTGGACACAGCCCCCGAGGTGCCTTATTGCTATTATAAACTGTTTTCCAACGTAATTAGAGCAGTAAAAATAAATGTTTTGTCATACCTGGGGTATACGGTCTCATATACCACGGCTGTCAGCCAATCAGTATTTAGGGCTCGTACCACCCCGTTTATATTTATATTTATACCATGGCATTGCTGAATACTTCCCTATAACGCACAGTATATTTGCAAGGTATAATTCAATGGCTATAGTTCATCCTTTCATGTTCTATGTTTTGGGCTGCTTTTGAAAGCAAAAATCGAATTGAAAACATTACTGGCATTTTATTTTCATAATGGCAAGCTAGGATTGATGGTTTGGCTAGCAAGTCTGTTTGTTACCATGGCAACTACTGTAGCTATCTAGTAAACTTGCAAGCTACTTCAGTGGATGTTGAACACATTTCTACCTGCAAATGTGTTAAATTATAGCCATGGTATTAAAGGGATAATCAACTTGGGCCTCTATGCATTCTACGGAACATAATGCAACTCCGTGGAAGGTCAGATCCACTCGGTTAGCGCATCGTGGAAAACACCTTCAACGTCGTTCATTATTTTCCATAGAACGCATACATAGCACTTTGTTGAATATCCCTTACAAAGTATCCTCCTGCCCATTTACCATCGTAAAATTCTACTAGTGTTTGAAAAGCAACAACATACCTAAAGTTTACCTTGAGTGATCGTGAAAAAGTCGAGCAGCTACAGCTGTGTGTGTGTGCACGAGTGTTCCTGTGTGTGTGTACATCACTGATGTTATTTATTCTACCTCTGTGACTGGTGGGAGGAGTGGGACCAGTTAAGCCATGCCACATCCTCCTACTGCAGAGACAGCGTATCACTATGGCTTATCATTATCACTGGCACTAGGTCCTTTAGCACCAGCAGCTTTCTGACTGCAATCCTTTAGGGGTTTAAGTGGACTTGACTCTGTCCTATGGCGAGCAGGTTGCACGCTGTCACTGTCACTACAGCTAAGGAGGGAGAGGGGAAGGACATCTGTGTGGCACAACAGATTATGGGTTGTTAAGAAACAACTACAGCCTCTACCTATTGGTTCACGTCAGAGCGAGTGAAAAACACCCACCCACAAAAGCCCCAACCCACAGCACAGACATAAAACATGGATATTGGGGAGGCAGAGATTTCAAATCATAAAACCAATACTTATAGTTCAGTCAGACAGAGGGAAAATAAAGAGTCAACACAATTAGGAGCAAAACAGCAGACAGCAGAAACCTACAATAAATAGGCTGTTTTGTCTAGCAAACGTACCAGTCAGAGGAACAGGCAGAAAGTTGGGTTTGAGAGAGCTGCTGAGACATGATTATAGCAATGAATTAAGACAAACCACAAACACAAAACCTGTGAGTCACAAACAGAACGGAAGTGTAGTGTCTAACACAACAATAAGGAGCTACTGCTTGTACAATAGGCCTGTCTTATCACGGCTGAGACAGGTTACTTCTCACAAAACAAAAGATAAAGGGATGTTTTGGGGAGGTATGACGGTTGCTCCTGTTTTTCTTAAACTTACATCCCACCAACGAGAGACAAAGAAGAGATGCTTTGTCTCCCAAACGAGAGGAAAAAGAAGGGGTGTTTGGGGATTTATGACGGATGTGCCTACTGTCCTCCTTTAAACAATGCCTTCATTATCCTCCCAGGTCTGCCGCTTCACTCAGACAGAGAGCAGATGGAAGTAGGACAAATAGAAGTCAGGAGAAGAGAGGGAGAGATGTAACTCAAACCTTCCTCCGAAAAAAAATTACTCCATGTGGAAGATGTAAAAAGTGTTTTTTTGAACACGTTCCTATCAGTAGGGGAAGCAGCTATGGAGCGGGCCTGAATCATCAAAACATGTGGCTAGTGCCAAGGAGCCTTGACCTTTTTAACACCGTCCAAATATTCTGGAAGACACTTTGAGCACGGAATGCCCATATGTCTTCCTGCCCCGCTCCGCCCCGGCCGGCTGGCTGGGTGGGGAAACAAAAAGACGTGACATACATTTGGAAAAAGCTGTTTCTACATAGATAATAGTGGGAAATCTACCATCTAACCTCTAGAAGTCCATGAGGATTTCAGAGTGAAGAGCGGGACTTCTAACCTTTTGAATAAGGGCTGTTCAAGTGTAATTAAGGAAGGATAGAAGTAAACGTTGTACTGAGGGAATTCAACTAATTATACATTCTCCTCAGGACTGAGAGTTGGAGTGTGAGACAATCTACTACAGGGATGCAGCCAATGATCTGAACTCATTAGTTCAATAAGAAGCGCTCATTTTTGTTTTCCATTGCAAAAAGTTTTGCCACCGTGTGTACATGGACCCGAACCTTCTTAGAAAGACATTATAGAAAGAAAGGAAAACGCTCTGAAACGAAGTGAAACAGGGAGGTACTATCTGAACTTGTCCAATAAGAAACTCTCATTTGAGGTTTTTCTAAAGTGTTCCCTTATAACAGGGTATAACGACCCTGTTTTTAGTCCTTCCAAACCTTAGGGTAGTTCATAACACAACCGTACCTCCAGGTACACCTACATGTATACCATTAAGCATAATTAAGCATAACCTCTGTAATATGCAATTCCATAACTGTGAAGTGAAGCCGTAACAAGAAACCATTTAATTAATTCAGCTCGTACAGTGGTGTCAGCAGCTGAATATATAACTAGCTTTTTCCGAGCCAAGGAATGAGTAATATCTCTCAGATAAAATAAGATCATTTCATTAAAGTAACTGTCACCGGTCTGAGTTGGTTGTTTGTCTTGACTGTACTCAAATAAATCATTCAACCAATAGGATTGGAAAGAGGAATGAAAGAGCGAAGACATCTCTGTCTTCCTTCCTCTCTGCTTCTTATTGTAATTTCCTGTGTGAAGCACCAGGGATGCATCACTGCTATAAGACCCCCATGGCCCGGGCTTTATTTTAAGCAGTAAAAAAATTATGATTAATGAACAGGGATGGAGGGGAATATGGTCCTTTGGAGATTAAACCTGCAGTAGGAGGGGAGGTGAGAAAGTGTGTGCATGTGTGAGAGTGACAGGGAGCGAGAGGGAGGGAGAGAGAGAGTGTGTTTCAGTGTGTGTTTCAGTGTGTGTTTCGTGTGTGTGTGAGAGAGAGCGAGAGGGAGGGAGAGAGAGAGAGCGTGTGTTTCAGTGTGTGTGTGTGCGTACTTCTGTGTGTTTCAACAGTGTCCTCACGTAGCTGCATACGAGCTTATACCACACAAAGAAATGTTTCTCCTCTATGCCTTTTCTCAACCGACTTCTCCTGCTCTCCGTTCCCTGTTAAATCTCATCTAACTGAGATGGCAACGGGCCAGCATCATTAAGAGAAAAAATTGTGAAAAACTCACTTTCACTCCGTACTGGATTTCCACTTATATTTGCATTCATTGAATCTGTTTTAATTTGCTCTCCATAAAAGCACATTTGTATTTGCAGAAAAAAAAGCACATTTCCATTTGAATTAATTCAGAATAATACTGCTTAAGTCCCCTGTTTTATTTAAAACTGGTTGTCTTGAGTTGTAAGCTCTGCATTGATTATAAGGCGACAGATGAGAGATGGATTGTGGAGTAGTAAGCTCCTCCATCCAGGCACCACAGCCCTTGACTAAGTGTTTGAAGAAGGCAGGGTGACAACACCAGCTGTCCTCCCTGCCTCTTAACAGGCTGATCCTCAGCTCCCTGCAAACTAAGTGGAAAACGAGAGACCCACTGAGTGTGAAGAGTGAGGAGAGACCAAGGGGGGAGTACAGGGGTGTGTGTGTGTGTGTGTGTGTGTGTGTGTGTGTGTGTGGATGTGTGCCTACTTGAGTGTTGTGTGATAAAAGAGTTTGAGATTTTGATTGTATTATTGAGACTGGTTTTAAGCTACACTTTATGAACGGACAAACATTGCGTGACTGAGGTCACTTGAACTCATTTACCAGGCGGGACTCTTTTTAGGCCCGAGGTACGGGACTTTTCTTGAGGAACCAGAGATCATTGTTTTGTGATGTTTTTATGTGTGTGATCAGTTGTTGTGGATTTCTAATGTTTTAAGGGTATTATGAAAAATGTATTTCCAAAGGACATGAGTCTTTGGATTCAACAGAAGCCAAGATGGCGTAGCAGTCGGACGTGTGTTTGTCTTGTCTTGTCCCGTGTAAATAGTCCTCGTATTTTTCGTATACATTTCGTATATATTTTAATTTCACTTTCCATCTAGGAACTGAATATACATTCCTACATTCCGCCTCACCCAATGTGGTACGGACCTGCTATTTTTTATACTTTAGAACCGTAACCCCATTCAGAAGCTAGCCAGATAACTAGCTACTAGCTAGTAGTCAGTTAGCCACTGCTGCGGTCTTCACCCTTAACTCGGACACAGCCAGCTTCAGCTCGGGCCAATACCTGCCAGTCTGCAAGCGCGATATCAACCCAGAGCATATAGGACTGCTTTTTCTCTACCACATCACCGGATTCCTGACGCAAGCTCTGGACAATTACACCGTATCATCACAGCTAGCTAGCTGCAACCGAGTGGCTACTACTGGCTAACACCTCTGTCCCGAAGCAAGCACCAGTTAGCCTTGAGCTAGCCTCGAGCTAGGCCCATCTGCCGGCTAGCCGAAGAGGTCTACCAGCGAATTCTTGGGCTACAATACCTCTTTTGCCAATTGGACTGGACCTTTTTTTGCCGACACAGAGCCCTGCCAATCCATCACAACTGGTCTAAATCAGCTACAAGCTAATTTAGCCATTTTTTGCCGCTGCTAGCAGCTTTTACCTTCTGCACAGACACCAGCCCTGTTATTAGCCTGGATATTACTCACCAATTTACCAGCATCGGACTGTCTCTCGACAACAACGCCGGATTCCTGCCGTAATCCCTGAGCCACTACTTCTGATCCTCACAGCTAGCTTGCAGCTAGCGCAGCTAGCGCCACTGCCACGAAGCTAGCACCAGTTAGCAAACACAATTCTACAATTCACAACCTCTCTTTCGCCATCGCCATCCGGCTTCGATTCTCTATCGACACGACCACGTCTGAGCAGACCCCCTCCGTCTGAGCAGACCACCCCCCGGGCTACTAACTTTAAACGCCGCGTGCTAGCTTAGTGGAGGCCTCCCTGCTCCATCTACGGCTGCCCCCTGGACACTATGATCACTTGGCTACATAGCTGATGCCTGCTTGACTGTCCATTAATTCACGGTACTCCATTCTGTTTATTTGTGTTTTATCTGTCGGCTCTGTGCTTTAACTCAGGATCTGTGTGTAGTTAATCCGACCCTCTCTGCCTAGTCGTCGCCATTTTTACCTGTTGTTGCTGTGTTAGACTAGCACCCTGTTATTGCTGCTGTTATCTTACCTGTTGTTTTAGCTAGCTCTCCCAATCAAGACCTGCAATCACTTTATGCCTTATTGTATGTCTCTCTCAAATATCAATATGCCTTGCATACTGTTGTTCAGGCTAGTTATCATTATCATTGTTTTGGTTTGCAATGGACCCCGTAGTTCCACTCTCCGTACCTCTGATACCTCCTTTGTCCCACCCCCCACACATGCGGTGACCTCACCCATTGAGACCAGCATGTCCAGAGATACAACCTCTCTTATCATCACCCAGTGCCTGGGCTTGCCTCCGCTGTACCCGTGCCCCACCATACCCCTGTCTGCACATTATGCCCAGAATCTATTCTACCACGCCCATAAATCTGCTCCTTTTATTCTTTGTCCCCAACGCTCTAGGCGACCAGTTTTGATAGCCTTTAGCCGCACCCTCATCCTACTACTCCTCTGTTCCTCGGGTGATGTGGAGGTAAACCCAGGCCCTGCATGTCCCCAGTCACCCTCATTTGTTGACTTCTGTGATCGAAAAAGCCTTGGCCTCATGCATGTCAACATCAGAAGCCTCCTCCCTAAGTTTGCCTTACTCACCGCTTTAGCACACTCTGCCAACCCTGATGTCCTTGCCGTGTCCGAATCCTGGCTTAGGAAGGCCACCAAAAATTCTGGGATTTCCATACCCAACTATAACACTTTCCGTCAAGATAGAACTGCCAAAGGGGGAGGAGTTGCAATCTACTGCAGAGATAGCCTGCAAAGTTCTGTCATACTTTCCAGGTCTATGCCCAAACAGTTCGAACTTCTAATTTTAAAAATTAATCTCTCCAGAAATAAGTCTCTCACTGTTGCCGCCTGCTACCGACCCCCCTCAGCTCCCAGCTGTGCCCTGGACACCATCTGTGAATTGATCGCTCCCCATCTAGCTTCAGAGTTTGTTCTGTTAGGTGACCTAAACTGGGATATGCTTAACACCCCGGCAGTCCTACAATCCAAGCTTGATGCCCTCAATCTCACACAAATCATCAAGGAACCCACCAGGTACAACCCTAAATCCGTAAACATGGGCACCCTAATAGACATTATCCTGACCAACCTGCCCTCCAAATACACCTCTGCTGTCTTCAATCAAGATCTCAGCGATCACTGCCTCATTGCCTGTATCCGCCACGGGTCCGCGGTCAAACGACCACCCCTCATCACTGTCAAACGCTCCCTAAAACACTTCTGCGAGCAGGCCTTTCTAATCGACCTGGCCCGGGTACCCTGGAAGGATATTGACCTCATCCCGTCAGTTGAGGATGCCTGGTCATTCTTTAAAAGTTACTTCCTCACCATATTAGACAAGCATGCTCCGTTCAAAAAATGCAGAACCAAGAACAGATATAGCCCTTGGTTCACTCCAGACCTGACTGCCCTCGACCAGCACAAAAACATCCTGTGGCGAACTGCAATAGCATCGAAGAGCCCCCGCGATATGCAACTGTTCAGGGAAGTCAGGAACCAATACACGCAGTCAGTCAGGAAAGCAAAGGCCAGCTTTTTCAAGCAGAAATTTGCATCCTGTAGCTCTAACTCCAAAAAGTTCTGGGATACTGTAAAGTCCATGGAAAACAAGAGCACCTCCTCCCAGCTGCCCACTGCACTGAGGCTAGGTAACACGGTCACCACTGATAAGTCCGTGATAATCGAAAACTTCAACAAACATTTCTCAATGGCTGGCTATGCCTTCCTCCTGGCGACTCCAACCTTGGCCAACAGCCCCGCCCCCCCCGCTGCTACTCGCCCAAGCCTCCCCAGCTTCTCCTTTACCCATATCCAGATAGCAGATGTTCTGAAAGAGCTGGAAAACCTGGACCCATACAAATCAGCTGGGCTTGACAATCTGGACCCCCTATTTCTGAAACTGTCCGCCGCCATTGTCGCACCCCCTATTACCAGCCTGTTCAACCTCTCCTTCGTATCATCTGAGATCCCCAAGGATTGGAAAGCTGCCGCGGTCATCCCCCTCTTCAAAGGGGGAGACACCCTGGACCCAAACTGTTACAGACCTATATCCATCCTGCCCTGCCTATCTAAGGTCTTCGAAAGCCAAGTCAACAAACAGATCACTGACCATCTCGAATCCCACCGTACCTTCTCCGCTGTGCAATCCGGTTTCCGAGCCGGTCACGGGTGCACCTCAGCCACGCTCAAGGTACTAAACGATATCATAACCGCCATCGATAAAAGACATTACTGTGCAGCCGTCTTCATCGACCTGGCCAAGGCTTTCGACTCTGTCAATCACCATATTCTTATCGGCAGACTCAGTAGCCTCGGTTTTTCTAATGACTGCCTTGCCTGGTTCACCAACTACTTTGCAGACAGAGTTCAGTGTGTCAAATCGGAGGGCATGTTGTCCGGTCCTCTGGCAGTCTCTATGGGGGTACCACAGGGTTCAATTCTCGGGCCGACTCTTTTCTCTGTATACATCAATGATGTTGCTCTTGCTGCGGGCGATTCCCTGATCCACCTCTACGCAGACGACACCATTCTATATACTTCCGGCCCTTCCTTGGACACTGTGCTATCTAACCTCCAAACGAGCTTCAATGCCATACAACACTCCTTCCGTGGCCTCCAACTGCTCTTAAACGCTAGTAAAACCAAATGCATGCTTTTCAACCGGTCGCTGCCTGCACCCGCACGCCCGACTAGCATCACCACCCTGGACGGTTCCGACCTAGAATATGTGGACATCTATAAGTACCTAGGTGTCTGGCTAGACTGCAAACTCTCCTTCCAGACTCATATCAAACATCTCCAATCCAAAATCAAATCAAGAATCGGCTTTCTATTCCGCAACAAAGCCTCCTTCACTCACGCCGCCAAACTTACCCTAGTAAAACTGACTATCCTACCGATCCTCGACTTCGGCGATGTCATCTACAAAATAGCTTCCAATACTCTACTCAGCAAACTGGATGCAGTTTATCACAGTGCCATTCGTTTTGTTACTAAAGCACCTTATACGACCCACCACTGCGACCTGTATGCCCTAGTCGGCTGGCCCTCGCTACATGTTCGTCGTCAGACCCACTGGCTCCAGGTCATCTACAAGGCTATGCTAGGTAAAGTGCCGCCTTATCTCAGTTCACTGGTCACGATGGCTACACCCACCCGCAGCACGCGCTCCAGCAGGTGTATCTCACTGATCATCCCTAAAGCCAAAACCTCATTTGGACGCCTTTCCTTCCAGTTCTCTGCTGCCTGCGACTGGAACGAATTGCAAAAATCTCTGAAGTTGGAGACTTTTATCTCCCTCAACAACTTTAAAAATCTGCTATCCGAGCAGCTAACCGATCGCTGCAGCTGTACATAGTCCATCTGTAAACTACCCACCCAATTTACCTACCTCACCCCCCATACTGCTTTTATTTATTTACTTTTCTGCTCTTTTGCACACCAGTATCTCTTCTTGCACATGATCATCTGATGATTTATCACTCCAGTGTTAATCTGCTAAATTGTACTTATTCGATTTATTGCCTACCTCATGCCTTTTGCACACATTGTATATAGATTCTCTTTTTTTTCTACCATGTTATTGACTTGTTTATTGTTTACTCCATGTGTAACTCTGTGTTGTCTGTTCACACTGCTATGCTTTATCTTGGCCAGGTCGCAGTTGCAAATGAGAACTTGTTCTCAACTAGCCTACCTGGTTAAATAAAGGTGAAATAAAAATAAATAAAAAATTGGTGTAGACTTGACGGACCAGGCGGGACTTATTCCCTCGCCAACAAAAAGGAGAAATCTATATTTTCTCTGGTAGGCACGACCAACCAGGTACCCCTAACAAACAATAACCTCAAGTCAAAAACCGTTACAATGTGTGTTTTCCCTCGGGGCCTCCTGTCGTTAATGAATCGCATATCTCAGGTATGCCATAACACGCGTACTTCAGAAAGTATTCACACCCCTTGACTTTTTCCACCTTGTGTTGTGTTACAGCCGGAATTTAAAATGGATTCAATTGAGATTTTGTGTCACTGGCCTACATACAGATAGGAAACCGCTCAGAGAGTGCCAACGGAGACTTTAAAACAGTTACAGAGTTTATTGGCTGTGATAGAAGAAAACTGAGGATGGATCAACAACATTGTAGTTACTCCACCATACTAACCTGACTGACAGAGTGAAAAGAAGGAAGCCTGTACAGGGCTCTAACTCCTCTAGCTCCACAATGAAATAGGGTGCAGGCCAGCCAGTGGAGTCTGCCACTAGCACAGTCAGTGTAGTCAGCTCAGCTATCCCCATTGAGACCGTGTCTGTGCCTCGACCTAGGTTGGGCAAAACTAAACATGGCGGTGTTCGCCTTAGCAATCTCACTAGGATAAAGACCTCCTCCATTCATGCCATTATTGAAAGAGATCGTGATACCTCACATCTCAAAATAGGTCTACTTAATGTTAGATCCCTCACTTCAAAGGCAGTTATAGTCAATGAACTTATCACTGATCATAATCTTGATGTGATTGGCCTGACTGAAATGGCTTAAGCCTGATGAATTTACTGTGTTAAATGAGGCCTCACCTCCTGGTTACACTAGTGACCATATCCCCCGTGCATCCCGCAAAGCCGGAGGTGCTGCTAACATTTACGATAGCAAATTTCAATTTTAAAAAAAGAAGACGTTTTCGTCTTTTGAGCTTCTAGTCATGAAATCTATGCAGCCTACTGAATCACTTTTTATAGCTACTGTTTACAGGCCTCCCGGGCCATATACAGCATTCCTCACTGAGTTCCCTGAATTCCTATCGGACCTTGTAGTCATAGCAGATAATATTCAAATTTTTGGTGATAATATTCACATGGAATAGTCCACAGACCCACTCCAAAAGGCTTTTGGAGCCATCGTCGACTCAGTGGGTTTTGTCCAACATGTCTCTGGACCTTTTCACTGTCACAGTCATACTCTGGACCTAGTTTTGTCCCATGGAATAAATGTTGTGGATATTAATGTTTTTCCTCATAGTCCAGGATTATCGGACCACCATTTTATTACGTTTGCAATCGCAACAAATAATCTACTCAGACCCCAACCAAGGAGCATCAAAAGTCGTGCTATAAATTCTCAGACAACCAAAAGATTCCTTGATGCCCTTCCAGACTCCCTCTGCCTACCCAAGGACGTCAGAGGACAAAAATCAGTTAACCACCTAACTGAGGAACTCAATTTAACCTTGCACAATACCCTAGATGCAGTTGCACCCCTAAAAACTAAAATAATTTGTCATAAGAAACTAGCTCCCTGGTATACAGAAAATACCTGAGCTCTGAAGCAAGCTTCCAGAAAATTGGAATGGAAATGGCGCCACACCAAACTGGAAGTCTTCCGACTAGCTTGGAAAGACAGTACCATGCAGTATCGAAGAGCCCTCACTGCTGCTCGATCATCCTATTTTTCCAACTTAATTGAGGAAAATAAGAAGAATCCAAAATTTATTTTTGATACTGTCGCAAAGCTAACTAAAAAGAAGCATTCCCCAAGTGAGGATGGCTTTCACTTCAGCAGTAATAAATTCATGAACTTCTTTGAGGAAAAGATCATGATCATTAGAAAACAAATTACGGACTCCTCTTTAAATCTGCGTATTCCTCCAAAGCTCAGCTGTCCCGAGTCTGCACAACTCTGCCAGGACCTAGGATCAAGAGAGACACTTAAGTGTTTTAGTGCTATATCTCTTGACACAATGATGAAAATAATAATGGCTTCTAAACCTTCAAGCTGCATACTGGACCCTATTCCAACTAAACTACTTAAAGAGCTGCTTCATGTGCTTGGCCCTCCTATGTTGAACGTAATAAACGGCTCTCTATCCACCGGATGTGTACCAAACTCACTAAAAGTGGCAGTAATAAAGCCTCTCTTGAAAAAGCCAAACCTTGACCCAGAAAATATAAAAAACTATCGGCCTATATCGAATCTTCCATTCCTCTCAATTTTTTTTGAAAAAGCTGTTGCTGAGCAACTCACTGCCTTCCTGAAGACAAACAATGTATACGAAATGCTTCAGTCTGGTTTTAGACCCCATCATAGCGCTGAGACTGCACCTTTTAATGGCGTCAGACCGAGGCTCTGCATCTGTCCTCGTGCTACTAGACCTTAGTGCTGCCTTTGATTCCATCGATCACCACATTCTTTTGGAGAGATTGGAAACCCAAATTGGTCTACACGGACAAGTTCTGGCCTGGTTTAGATCTTATCTGTCGGAAAGATATCAGTTTGTCTCTGTGAATGGTTTGTCCTCTGACAAATCAACTGTAAATTTCGGTGTTCCTCAAGGTTCCGTTTTAGGACCGCTATTGTTTTCACTATATATTTTACCTCTTGGGGATGTCATTCGAAAACATAATGTTAACTTTCACTGCTATGCGGATGACACACAGCTGTACATTTTCAATGAAACATGGTGAAGCCCCAAAATTGCCCTCGCTAGAAGCCTGTGTTTCAGACATAAGGAAGTGGATGGCTGCAAACTTTCTACTTTTAAACTCTGACAAAACAGAGATGCTTGTTCTAGGTCCCAAGAAACAAAGAGATCTTCTGTTGAATCTGACAATTAATCTTGATGGTTGTACAGTCGTCTCAAATAAAACTGTGAAGGACCTCGGCGTTACTCTGGACCCCGATCTCTCTTTTGACGAACATATCAAGACTGTTTCAAGGACAGCTTTTTTCCATCTACGTATCATTGCAAAAATCTGAAACTTTCTGTACAAAAATGATGCAGAAAAATGAATCCATGCTTTTGTCACTTCTAGGTTAGACTACTGCAATGCTCTACTTTCCGGCTACTCGGATAAAGCACTAAATAAACTTCAGTTAGTGCTAAATACGGCTGCTAGAATCCTGACCAGAACCAAAAATGTGATCATATTACTCCAGTGCTAGCCTCCCTACACTGGCTTCCTGTTAAGGCAAGGGCTGATTTCAAGGTTTTACTGCTAACCTACAAAGCATTACATGGGTTTGCTCCTACCTATCTTTCCGATTTGGTCCTGCCGTACATACCTACAAGTACGCTACGGTCACAAGACGCAGGCCTCCTAATTGTCGCAAGAATTTCTAAGCAAACAGCTGGAGGCAGGGCTTTCTCCTATAGAGCTCCATTTTTATGGAATGGTTAGCCTACCCATGTAAGAGACGCAGACTCGGTCTCAACCTTTAGGTCTTTACTGAAGACTCATCTCTTCAGTAGGTCATATGATTGAGTGTAGTCTGGCCCAGGAGTGTGAAGGTGAACGGAAAGGCTCTGGAGCAACGAACCGCCCTTGCTTGCTCTGCCTGGCCGGTTCCCCTCTCTCCACTGGGATTCTCTGCCTCTAACCCTATTACAGGGGCTGAGTCACTGGCTTACTGGTGCTCTTCCATGCCGTCCCTAGGAGGGGTGCGTCACTTGAGTGGGTTGAGTCACTGACGTGATCTTCCTGTCTGGGTTGGCGCCCCCCCTTGGGTTGTGCCGTGGCGGAGATCTTTGTGGGCTATACTCGGCCTTGTCTCAGGATGGTAAGTTGGTGGTTGAAGGTATCCCTCTAGTGGTGTGGGGGCTGTGCTTTGGCAAAGTGGGTGGGGTTATATCCTGCCTGTTTGACCCTGTCCGGGGGTATCATCGGGTGGGGCCACAGTGTCTCCTGACCCCTCCTGTCTCAGCCTCCAGTATTTATGCTGCAGTAGTTTATGTGCCGGGGGGCTAGGGTCAGTCTGTTATATCTGGAGTACTTCTCCTGTCTTATCCGGTGTCCTGTGTGAATTGAAGTATGCTCTCTCAAATTCTCTCTTTCTCTCTTTCTCTCTCTCTCTCTCTCTCTCTCGGAGGACCTGAGCCCTAGGACCATGCCTCAGGACTACCTGGCATGATGACTCCTTGCTGTCCCCAGTCCACCTGGCCGTGCTACTGCTCCAGTTTCAACTGTTCTGCCTGCGGCTATGGAACCCTGACCTGTTCACCGGACGTGCTACCTGTCCCAGACCTGCTGTTTTCAACTCTCTAGAGACAGCAGGAGCGGTAGAGATACTCTTAATGATCGGCTATGAAAAGCCAACTGACATTTACTCCTGAGGTGCTGACTTGTTGCACCCTCGACACCTACTGTGATTATTATTATTTGACCATGCTGGTAATTTGAACATCTTGGATATGTTCTGTTATATTCTCCACCCGGCACAGCCAGAAGAGGACTGGCCACCCCTCATAGCCTGGTTCCTCTCTAGGTTTCTTCCTAGGTTTTGGCCTTTCTAGGGAGTTTTTCCTAGACACCGTGCTTCTACACCTGCATTGCTTGCTGTTTGGGGTTTTAGGCTGTGTTTCTGTACAACACTGAGATATCAGCTGATGTAAGAAGGGCTATATAAATACATTTGATTTGAATAAAAACATTCTAAAACATGCATCCTGTTTTCAAAAAGGCACTAATGTAAAACTGCAAAAAATATGGAAAAGAAATTAACTTTATGTCCTGAAAAAACAAGTGTTATGTTTGGGGCAAATCTCACACAACACATCACTGAGTACCACTCTTCATACTTTCAAGCATAGTGGTGGCAGCATCATGTTATGGGTATTTTTGATTTTATTTATTTTCCGAGGCAAGTCCGTTAAGAACAAATTGTTATTTACAATGACAGGCTACCCCGGTCAAACCCTAACCCGGACGACGCTGGGCCTATTGTGTACCGCTCTATGGGACTCCCAGTCACGGCCAGTTGTGATACAGCCTGGAATCAAACCAGGGTCTGTAGTGACACCTCTAGCACTGAGATGCAGTGCCTTGGACCGCTGTGCCACTCGGGAGCCAATGCTTGTCATCAGCAAGGATTAGGGAGCTTTTTTAGCATAAAATAAATGGAATAGAGGATGTATTTCAAGGCCTACCTTCAAACTCAGTGCCTCTTTGCTTGATATCATGGGAAAGTCAAAAGAAATCAGCCAAGACCTCAGAAAAAAAATTGTTGACCTCCACAAGTCTGGATCATCCTTGGGAGCAATTTCCAAACGCCTGAAGGTATCTGTACAAACAGTAATACGCAAGTATAAACACCATGGGACCACGCAGCCGTCATAATACTTAGGAAGGAGACGCGTTCTGTCTCCTAGAGATGAACGTACTTTGGTGCGAAAAGTGCAAATCAATCCCAGAACAACAGCAAAGGACCTTGTGAAGATGCTGGAGGAAACAGGTATAAAATTATCTATTTCCACAGTAAAAACAAGTTAAATACGACATAACCTGAAAGGCCGCTCAGCAAGGAAGAAGCCACTGCTCCAAAACTGCCATAAAAAAGCCAGACTACGGTTTGCAACAGCACATGGGGACAAAGATTGTACTTTTTGGAGAAATGTCCTCTGGTTTGATGAAACAAAAATATAACTGTTTGGCCATAATGACCATCGTTATGTTTGGAGGAAAAAGGGAGAGGTTTGCAAGCTGAAGAACACCATCCCAACCGTGAAGCACGGGGGTGGCAGCATCATGTTGTGGGGGTGCTTTGCTGCAGGAGGGACTGGTGCACTCCACAAAATAGATGGCATCATGAGGGAGGAAAATTATGTGGATGTATTGAAGCAACATCTCAAGACATCAGTCAGGAAGTTGAAGCTTGGTCGCAAATGGATCTTCCAAATGGACAATGACCCCAAGCATACTTCCAAAGTTGTGGCAAAATGGCTTAAGAACAACAAAGTCAAGGTATTGGAGTGGCCATCACAAAGCCCTGACCTCAATCATGTAGACAATTTGTGGGAAGAACTGAAAAAGCGTGTGCGAGCAAGGAGGCCTACAAACCTGACTCAGTTACACCAGCTCTGTCAGGAGGAATGGGCCAAAATTCACCCAACTTATTGTGGGAAGCTTGTGGAAGGCTACCCGAAACGTTTGACACAAGTTAAACAATTTAAAAGGCAATGCTACCAAATACTAATTGAGTGTATGTAAACTTCTGACCAACTGGGAATGTGATGAAAGAAATAAAAGCTTAAATAAATAATTCTCTCTACTATTATTCTGACATTTCACAATCTTAAAATAAAGTGGTGATCCTAACTTACCTTAGAGAGGGAATTGTTACTAGGATTAAATGTCAGGAATTGTGAAAAACTGAGTTTAAATGTATTTGGCTAAGGTGTATGTAAACTTCCGACTTCAACTGTATTGACTCAGAGGTGTGAATACTTATAGAAATGAGATATTTCTGTATTTTATTTTCAATAAATTTGCAAAATAAAAAAAAAAAAAACATGGTTTCACTTTGTCATTATGAGGTATTGTGTGTAGATGGGTCAGAAAAAAATCCATTGAATCAATTTTGAATAAATGCTTAAACAGAACAAAATATAGAATTAGTCAAGGGTTATGAATACTTTCTGAAGGCACTGTAAACACACACACACACACACACACACACACACACACACACAGGCTACTTCCGGCGCCGAAAAGAGATGGCCGCCTCGCTTCGCGTTCCTTGGAAAATATGCAGTATTTTGTTTTTTTATGTGTTATTTCTTACATCGGTACCCCAGGTAATCTTAGGTTTCATTACATACAGTCGGGAGGAACTACTGAATATACGATTAACGTCAACTCATCATCGTTCCTACCAGGAATATGACTTTCCCGAAACGGATCCAGTGTTTTGCCTTCCACCCAATACAATGGATCTGATCCCAGCCGGCGACCCTGTGCGACGCCGAAAAAGGGGCAAACGAGGCGGTCTCGTGGTCAGGCTTCGGAGACGGGCACATCGCGCTCCACTCCCTAGCATACTACTCGCCAATGTCCAGTCTCTTGACAATAAGGTTGATGAAAGCCGAGCACGGGTAGCATTCCAGAGAGACATCAGGGATTGCAACGTGCTCTGCTTCACGGAAACATGGCTAACTCAAGGGACGCTAACGGAGTCGGTGCAGCCAGCTGGTTTCTTCATGCATCGCGCCGACAGAAACAAACATCTTTCCGGTAAGAAGAGGGGCGGGGGGGTATGCCTTATGATTAACGAGAAGTGGTGTGATCATCATAACAACACACAGGAACTCAAGTCATTCTGTTCACCTGATCTAGAACTCCTCACAATCAAATGTCGACCGCATTATCTACCAAGGGAATTCTCTTCAATCATAATCACAGCCGTATATATTCCCCCCCAAGCAGACACATCGATGGCCCTGAACGAACTTTATCTGACTCTTTGTAAACTGGAAACCACACACCCTGAGGCTGCATTCATCGTAGCTGGGGATTTTAACAAGGCTAATCTAAAAACAAAACTCCCTAAATTCTATCAGCATATCGATTGTGCTACCAGGGCTGGGAAAACCCTAGATCATTGTTATACTAATTTCCGCGACGCATATAAGGCCCTCCCCCGCCCCCCTTTCGGAAAAGCTGACCACGACTCCATTTTGTTGATTCCAGCCTACAAACAGAAACTCAAACAACAAGCTCCCGCGCTCAGGTCTGTTCAACGCTGGTCCGACCAATCTGAATCCACGCTTCAAGACTGCTTCGATCACGCGGATTGGAATATGTTCCGCATCGCGTCCAACAACAATATTGACGAATATGCTGATTCGGTGAGCGAGTTCATTAGGAAGTGCATTGACGATGTCGTACCCACAGCAACGATTAAAACATTCCCAAACCAGAAACCGTGGATTGACGGCAGCATTCGCGTGAAACTGAAAGCGCGAACCACTGCTTTTAACCAGGGCAAGGTGACCGGAAGCAGGACCGAATACAAACAGTGTAGCTATTCTCTCCGCAAGGCAATCAAACAGGCTAAGTCCCAGTACAGAGACAAAATCGAGTCGCAATTCAACAGCTCAGACACAAGAGGTATGTGGCAGGGTCTACAGTCAATCACGGATTACAAAAAGAAAACCAGCCCCGTCGCGGACCAGGATGTCTTGCTCCCAGACAGGCTAAACAACTTTTTTGCCCGCTTTGAGGACAATACAGTGCCACTGACACGGCCCCCTACCAAAACCTGCGGGCTCTCCTTCACTGCAGCCGAGGTGAGTAAAACATTTAAACGTGTTAACCCTCGCAAGGCTGCAGGCCCAGACGGCATTCCCAGCCGCGTCCTCAGAGCATGCGCAGACCAGCTGGCTGGTGTGTTTACGGACATATTCAATCAATCCTTATCCCAGTCTGCTGTTCCCACATGCTTCAAGAGGGCCACCATTGTTCCTGTTCCCAAGAAAGCTAAGGTAACTGAGCTAAACGACTACCGCCCCGTAGCACTCACTTCCGTCATCATGAAGTGCTTTGAGAGACTAGTCAAGGACCATATCACCTCCACCCTACCGGACACCCTAGACCCACTCCAATTTGCTTACCGACCCAATAGGTCCACAGACGACGCAATCGCAACCACACTGCACACTGCCCTAACCCATCTGGACAAGAGGAATACCCATGTGAGAATGCTGTTCATCGATTACAGCTCAGCATTTAACACCATAGTACCCTCCAAACTCGTCATCAAGCTCGAGACCCTGGGTCTCGACCCCGCCCTGTGCAACTGGGTCCTGGACTTCCTGACGGGCCGCCCCCAGGTGGTGAGGGTAGGTAACAACATCTCCACCCCGCTGATCCTCAACACTGGGGCCCCACAAGGGTGCGTTCTGAGCCCTCTCCTGTACTCCCTGTTCACCCACGACTGCGTGGCCATGCACGCCTCCAACTCAATCATCAAGTTTGCGGATGACACTACAGTGGTAGGCTTGATTACCAACAACGACGAGACGGCCTACAGGGAGGAGGTGAGGGCCCTCGGAGTGTGGTGTCAGGAAAATAACCTCACACTCAACGTCAACAAAACAAAGGAGATGATTGTGGACTTCAGGAAACAGCAGAGGGAGCACCCCCCTATCCACATCAACGGGTCAGTAGTGGAGAAGGTGGAAAGTTTTAAGTTCCTCGGTGTACACATCACGGACAAACTGAATTGGTCCACCCACACAGACAGCGTTGTGAAGAAGGCGCAGCAGCGCCTCTTCAACCTCAGGAGGCTGAAGAAATTCGGCTTGTCACATAAAGCACTCACAAACTTCTACAGATGCACAATCGAGAGCATCCTGTCGGGCTGTATCACCGCCTGGTACGGCAACTGCTCCGCCCACAACCGTAAGGCTCTCCAGAGGGTAGTGAGGTCTGCAGAACGCATCACCAGGGGCAAACTACCTGCCCTCCAGGACACCTACACCACCCGATGTCACAGGAAGGCCATAAAGATCATCAAGGACAACAACCACCCAAGCCACTGCCTGTTCACCCCGCTATCATCCAGAAGGCGAGGTCAGTACAGGTGCATCAAAGCAGGGACCGAGAGACTGAAAAACAGCTTCTATCTCAAGGCCATCAGACTGTTAAACAGCCACCACTAACATTTAGCGGCCGCTGCCAACATACTGACTCAACTCCAGCCACTTTAAAAATGGGAATTGATGGAAATTATGTAAAAATGTACCACTAGCCACTTTAAACAATGCCACTTAATATAATGTTTACATACCCTACATTACCCATCTCATATGTATATACTGTACTCTATATCATCTACTGCATCTTGCCATCTTTATGTAATACATGTACCACTAGCCACTTTAAACTATGCCACTTTATGTTTACATACCCTACAGTACTCATCTCATATGTATATACCGTACTCTATACCATCTACTGCATCTGCCATGCCGTTCTGTACCACCACTCATTCATATATCTTTATGTACATATTCTTTATCCCTTTACACTTGTGTGTGTGTGTAAGGTAGTAGTTGTGGAATTGTTAGGTTAGATTACTTGTTGGTTATTACTGCATTGTCGGAACTAGAAGCACAAGCATTTCGCTACACTCGCATTAACATCTGCTAACCATGTGTATGTGACTAATAAAATTTGATTTGATTTGATTTGACACACTGATCAGAAAATGTCTTAATCACTGCCAACAGCCCGTGGAGAGTCTGCTCCTTGCCAAGTCCCATCAACATCTGTTTAAATTCAATTACTTCACGAGAAAAAGCTGCACCCTTCTCTGATTTCCTCTTTTAATTTGAGCGCAAACTTTGAACCCCTGCATATCGACCAACCGGCCAACATCCAAAAACAGGAAGGATTCAAAATTAGCATGGGGGGCTGTCAAAAACAGTGCGGCATAAGTTAAATATTACAGAACGGCTGCCAAACAAATCCCCTGAGGAATCTGAGTAACATGCCGACGCCGGCCGACTTTAATGGCGTTGCTGTCGCCGTAGGGACATCTCCATAACGCAGCGGTGACGGGGAGAGAAAGTAGGGCTGCATCTCCATTAGTAATGGGGGTCACATCTGGCTCCGTGCTGTAATCAAGCTCGTTTTATTGGGGGATTAGGATATAATTAAAGCATAATCCAGCATGCCATGACACCAACGAGAGAGAGCCATTGAGAGAATGTTTTTCCCATCCGGAAAATGGTGGAGGATTCCATTTCTGGAATGACTGCATTACATGGACTAGAGAACACACACACACACACACACACACACACTGAAAACTGCTTGCGAAGACACGGAGGTCAACGCATAGCTGAGAATCGGCACACATGCTGCACAGTGATAACTGATCATGTTTTCTTCGGTTAAGCTTACTTTAAAAGCCAGTGAGGGAGAGAGAGAGAGAGAGAGAGGACAAAGAGAGAGATGGAGAGAAGAGCACCCGTTCTAGTCCTGCTGCTGATCCTTGGAAAGGCATTTTCATGCCTTGTCCTCTCCATGCCTTTTGTTCCAATTCTTATTCTACCATTCCTGAGAAAACAAGCCCTGCTTCACATTGATTGTAGCACTGAGGAGTAGAAGAAGCTCCTTCTGTACGGGGCCTTGCTCTCTCTCTGCCTCTCTCTCTCTCTCTCTCTCTCTCGCTCTCTCTGCCTCTCTCTCTCTCTCTGCGACCTCGGCGGTAGTGATTACATCGTGACAGAAAAGCGGTGTGTGTGTGTGTGTGTGGCTGCCTCATGGCCACGGGCTCCCTACCTCCATCCCTCCCTCCCTCCCTGTGTCCCTCCTTACCTCCATCCCTCCCTCCCTGCCTCCATCCATCCCTACCTCCATCCATCCCTGCCTCCATCCCTCCCTCCCTGCCTCCATCCATCCCTACCTCCATCCATCCCTGCCTCCATCCATCCCTACCTCCATCCATCCCTGCCTCCATCCCTCCCTCCCTCCCTGCCTCCATCCCTCCCTCCCACTCCAGTGTCCTCCTCTATCAAGGCCTTTATATCTGTTACATCAACTACTAGTGCTCTTTGTGCCGCTGCCCAGTGGCAGCATGTCTACACTCTGGATCTCTGTCTGCGCCACAAATGGCACCCTATTCCCAGGGCCCTGGTCAAAAGTAGTGCACTATATAGGGAATAGGGTACCATTTGGGATGCAATCACACTCTCTGTTGTGGGGCCTGAGGCCTGATCTACTAGTGCAAGTGCTTCTGCTTGCCTCTATAAACTGCCATTGTTTCTGCTGCTGCTACAGCTGCTGTTGCTACCTACCGGTGTTGTGTTCAGTGGCCCGATCTACTAATGCAAGCCACTATGAATTGCCATCGATTCTACAACAGATGATGTTGCTACATACACAATGAAAAATGACATTCAAATCTCTTTGTTGAACGTGGGCGGCGGGGTGGCGGGTGTTTCATCAATTCAAGTAAACTCCTCTGTCGACGAGTCGCCGCAATTATCCTTGTCGTCCCGGCGCAGTGGGAAAACAAAACCCTTCAAGGTCTGTTTAAGAACAATCACCGTGTCTAATTGAATATGTCAAGACTGAGTGATGGGCCATGTTAAATAAATATAGAAGTGACTGGAAGGGAAAACAGAACACGGTAATGAACGCCAGACAATGTCAAAGAAGCACCAGGCAGTATTTAATGTCAGGGGATGTTGTCGTTTCTGCATAACGTGTCGCTGAATTGGAGTCATTTATCAATGAATGGGAGGGGTTTCCACAAGTGGATTCTTCTTGGGTTTCTTCTCTAAGTTTGGAAACCTAAAAGTTATGTCATTTTTTTAAATCAAAAGTTTACTTCTTGGGTATTCTACATATTGTAGCAATACTATTTATTATACATTCAATGTATTCGTATGTGAAGACTACAGACAATTGGTTTAGGTCACCGTCAGAGCTTTGCTTCTGCTCCCTTTTTGCTGTGCAGGGGATTAAAGACAAATATTGCCAAATAAAGGATAGCAATCTTGTAAAGTAGAATTTCCTTATTCATCAGAACCAGAATGTGTTCCCAGGGGAGAGGCTCTATATTGCATTATTTCCATGCCTTACAGAACGAATGGCTGCTCAAAGTCCTAAAGGTACCATACCATCTCTCTCTTCTGTCTCGCTCCCTCTGGGGTATAGTAAAACAGTAGCTAAGCAAATTCAGATCCCATCAGCTCTGGGCTCCAGATAAAATCCTGGTGACTACGCTGTTTTATGGCTCTTGGAATTGCTGTGACATTTACTATCGCTTGGTTTCTTCCTCAAATTGAAGGCTATCCTTTGAGCAAGATGTGCCTTTATTTTACTTTCTCTCTCTCTCTCTATCTCTCTCTCTGCCCCCCGCCCGCCCTCGCTCCCTCCCTCCCTTGTCACCCTACCTAGTATGGGATTGTTTAAAACAAGAGAGAGAGCGAAAAAGAGAGAAAGACATCCCCATTGGGGTTTGTGCTCACATCTCTGACTATGACTCATGCCACTGAGAACAGAGAGAGGAACAGGAGAGGAACAGAGAGCGGAACAGAGAGCGGAACAGAGAGCGGAACAGAGAGAGCGGAACAGAGAGAGCGGAACAGAGAGAGCGGAACAGAGAGAGAGGAACAGAGAGAGAGGAACAGAGAGAGAGGAACAGAGAGAGAGGAACAGAGAGAGGGACAGAGAGAGGGACAGAGAGAGGGACAGAGAGAGGGACAGAGAGAGGGACAGAGAGAGGGACAGAGAGAGGGACAGCCAGAGGGACAGCCAGAGGGACAGCCAGAGGGACAGAGAGAGAGGGACAGAGAGAGAGGGACAGAGAGAGAGGGACAGAGAGAGAGGGACAGAGAGAGAGGGACAGAGAGAGAGGGACAGAGATAAAGAGAGAAGGGGAATTGTTCTGAGAAGGAATGAGATTCTGTAACTAATATGATGTATATAAAGGTAAAACAGGGGAGACACCAGGTCCTCAGTGACTGGTCGTTAATTGCTTATGAGACTCCCCGACGCCGGTTACCGTAGAATGGATCCCGGCCAGGACAAATGTGGAAAGCGGGTTGCAGGAAATCTCCCTGTTCCTCCTGCCGAGTGTAATCATGGGTGTTAGAGGGTCTCGGTCTCCCGACGCATCGCTGCCAATATCAAACCCCACAACCAGATTGAAACACAGGGGACGGAGCCGTGAAGGTCAGACACAAGCCGGGAGTCAGGCACCCAGAGGCATTAGTAAGCTGAAGTAAATAGAAGAGATTTAGCTGAGACGAGGACAGGAGGCAGTGGCCATATAATCTCAAGGCTGGTGAGACAAGATGAGCACCAGAACTGGTCCTTTAGCTGGCAGTAGGAGAGGAGACTTGGTGTAATGTGTCATTTCACATTTAGCTGGTGGATGTATGAGATATGCGACAGTGATGGAAAGGGACTGGGGAGAAAACAGAAGTAATGTCAACCTTAATGCTTGAAGTGCCCCAGTTATCACAGAGACCGGGGGAACATGGAGTTATTCACGCAGCAATGGGAGCTAAAGAGAAAATAATATTTGATAAACATTTTTTCTCAAAGTTTCTCATTGGTCCTAGGAGATCATATCTTCCCAAAGCCCCCTAATACCGTGCATACAAACTAGTAAATAATAGCTGATCTCTCTCTGCACCAGCAAATACACCCACCCACTACTTGTCAACAGTCAAAGCTCTCTTTATCCCTGGGAAATATTGCTCTGAGTCGCTGCTCAATAAGACTGTACAGTAGGATCATGCCTTGATTCCATGGTTAGAAAAGGAAATATTTATTTCAGTCGTTGCGCAAGACGATCTATGATCACACATTGATTTCATGGTTATATATAACTCAGACCATAACACGACCAGCCACCACAGCTTATCAACCACAACCCATAGTGTGGAGGGCCTAAAGCACCCAGGTTATGAACAGCAGCAGAGAGGCTGGGCAGTAGTAGTGCTGTCAGGGCAGCTTTATGACAGGTTAAAGAGGCGGCAGGCTCCGGGGCTGGCCCCTCTGTCTCACTGACTGACAGCTTTACCATCCATGTGGGGATTACCACCACCGCAACCGGCCGGCAGTGGGGAATAAATTCTTCCTGGCTGCAGCTGAAGTCAGGAGTTGGTCCGTTCTCTCTCTCTCTCTCCCATTCTCTCACTCTCTCTTTTCACTTATTTCTCTCTCTCTTTCTTTCACTTTTCTCACTCTCACTCTCACTCTCTCTCTCTCTCTCTCTCTCTCTCTCTCACTCTCACTCTCACTCTCACTCTCTCTCTTTCACTTCTTTCTCTCTCTCACTCTCACTCTCTCTTTCACTTCTTTCTCTCTTTCACTTCTTTCTCTCTCTCTTCTTCCTGGCTGCAGCTGAAGTCAGGAGTTGGTCCGTTCTCTCTCTCTCTCTCCCATTCTCTCACTCTCTCTTTTCACTTATTTCTCTCTCTCTTTCTTTCACTTTTCTCACTCTCACTCTCACTCTCTCTCACTCTCACTCACTCTCACTCTCACTCTCTCTCTTTCACTTCTTTCTCTCTCTCACTCTCACTCTCTCTTTCACTTCTTTCTCTCTTTCACTTCTTTCTCTCTCTCTTCCTCTTTCTCTCTCTCTTCCTCTTTCTCTCTCTTCCCCCCCTTCTCTCTGTCTCTGGTCTTACAGAATAGGACAGGGTACATCCAAGGTCACACCACCAGGGTTGTTATGGGCAGTCTTTCCCACTTGGCCACCTCTTAATGCTATACCCGAGACACTGTGGACAGACACCACGGGGAATACAGTAAGTATTCCACTGTCATAAAGAGACACTACAGCCCTCATACAGTATGCTGACAGGATATACAGTATTGCGTCAATACAACTTAATTTGATTGACCATTGTGTGCTTAAGTGAAACTTCTCTCCGTGCAGCTTAATAATAATAACAATTGACCCTGCCATGCCAGGCATAACCAAGCCTTATCATTCAAATCAATACCGCCTTGAATTGAATACAAGTAAATGGTGCTGCTGCTGAAGACTTGAAGGCATTTAATTTTCTAACTCCTGCCCAGAGGACAGGAAGGAAATAATAATTTGCTGTAGCTCTCTCGCTTGGCTCTCGCTTGGCTCATTTGCTGTCCCCAAATAAATTGGCTTCTATTAATAAGGTAGTATGCCATTAACTGCACTGCTGTGTGCTGTTCAATCTGGACATGAGTGATTTACCCTGTCATGATGTCATTATGCAAGGTTAGCAGACCTAGACTTTCTGCTTTACTCTTACTCTTCTGTGTGGATAAAGCCAGAGCCAATGATATACACAGTACAAGTCAATATTTCAGACACACCTACTCATTTCTTTATTTTTACTATTTTCTACATTGTAGAATAATAGTGAAGGCATCACAACTATGAAATAACACATATGGAAACATGTAGTAACCAAAAAAGAGTTAAACAAATCAAAATATATTTTATATTTGAGATTCTTCAAAGTAGCCACCCTTTGCCTTGATGACAGCTTTGCACACTCTTGGCCATGAAGGCCTGAAGGCCTGATTCATGAAGGCCTGATTCATGAAGGCCTGATTCATGAAGGCCTGATTCCCGCAGTCTCTGAACAGTTGCTGTTGAGATGTTTCTGTTACTTGAACTCTGAAGCATTTATTTGGGATACAATTTCTAAGGATGGTAACTCTAATGAACTTATCCTGTTCAGCAGAGTTAACTCTGGGTCTTCCTTTCCTGTGGCAGTCCTCATGAGAGCCAGTTTCATCATAACGCTTGATGGTTATTGCGACTGCACTTGAAGAAACTTTCACAGTTCTTGAAATTTTCTGGATTGACTGACCTTCATGTCTTAAAGTAATGATGGACTGTCGTTTCTCTTTGCTTATTTGAGCTGATCTTGCCATAATATGGACTTGGTCTTTTACCAAATAGGGCTATCTTCTGTATACCAACCCTACCTTGTCACAACAGAACTGATTGGCTCAAATGCATTAAGAAGGGAAGAAATTCCACAAATTAACTTTTAACAAGGCACACCTGTTCATTGAAATGCATTCCAGGTGACTACCTCGTGAAGCTGGTTGAGAGAATGCCAAGAGTGTGCAAAGCTGTCATTAAGGCAAAGGGTGGCTACTTTGAAGAATCTCAAATATAAAATATATTTTGATTTGTTTAACACTTTTTTGGTTACTACATGATTCCATATTTGTTATTTCATAGTTCTGATGTCTTCACTGTAGAAAATAGTAAAAATAAAGAAATACCCTGGAATGAGTAGGTGTGTCCAAACTTTTGACTGGTACTGTATATGTACTGCAAAATGTATCAATACAGATAAAGTCATGGAGCTGAGAGGAGGTAACACTAGTCCTGTTTTCTACAAGTCCATTCACATGGGGGATGTACCTAGTAATTTAGATATGTGCACCACCTCATTTCTCTCTCTATCTCACTCTCGCTCTCTCTCTCTCTCACTCTTGCTCTGCTGTGTGTGAATCTTGCTAACTGTCACTCAAATGGCAAGGGGCTGAAGCCCATTGGCTAGAACTTTATTTGCTAGGGGGGGAATTGCGAAATTTAGGGAAAATGGCGCCGCACAGCTTTCAGTAAACAGTCGCTTTCAAACTAGGGATTTTGTGGCTAATTGAGTTAAGACAGTAATACTGCTCATAGATGAAGCATGTATCAACTACACATTGACACATCCAGCCCAAAGCGGGAGGTTTAAAAAAATATGTGCTAATATGTCTTAAAAGGATCTAAACCTTTTTTTTTAAATGTTCACCTAAAATGTCATACCCAAATCTAACTACCTGTAGCTCAGGACCTGAAGCAAGGACATGCATATTCTTGATACCATTTGAAAGGAAACACTTTGAAGGTTATGGAAATGTGAAATGAATGTAGGAGAATAAAACACATTAGATCTGGTAAAATATAATACAGACACAGCAAGGGTTCAAAATGTGCAGTCGTGGCCAAAAGTTTTGAGAATGACACAAATATAAATTTTCACAAAGTCTGCTGCCTCAGTTTGTATGATGGCAATTTGCATATACTCCAGAATGTTATGAAGAGTGATCAGATGAATTGCAATTAATTGCAAAGTCCCTCTTTGCCATGCAAATGAACTGAATCCCCCCAAAAACATTTCCACTGCATTTCAGCCCTGCCACAAAAGGACCAGCTGACATCATGTCAGTGATTCTCTCGTTAACACAGGTGTGAGTGTTGACGAGGACAAGGCTGGAGATCACTCTGTCATGCTGCTTGAGTTCGAATAACAGACTGGAAGCTTCAAAAGGAGGGTGGTGCTTGGAATCATTGTTCTTCCTCTGTCACTCATGGTTACCTGCAAGGAAACATGTGCCGTCATCATTGCTTTGCACAAAAGGGCTTCACAGGCAAGGATATTGCTGCCAGTAAGATTGCACCTAAATCAACCATTTATCGGATCATCAAGAACTTCAAGGAGAGCGGTTCAATTGTTGTGAAGAAGGCTTCAGGGAACCCAAGAAAGTCCAGCAAGCGCCAGGACCGTCTCCTAAAGTTGATTCAGCTGCGGGAACAAGGCACCACCAGTACAGAGCTTGCTCAGGAATGGCAGCAGGCAGGTGTGAGTGCATCTGCACGCACAGTGAGGCGAAGACTTTTGGAGGATGGCCTGGTGTCAAGAAGGGCAACAAAGAAGCCACTTCTCTCCAGGAAAAACATCAGGGACAGACTGATATTCTGCAAAAGGTACATGGACTGGACTGCTGAGGACTGGGGTAAATTCATTTTCTCTGATGAATCCCCTTTCCGATTGTTTGGGGCATCCGGAAAAAAAGCTTGTCCGGAGGAGACAAGGTGAGCGCTACCATCAGTCTTGTGTCATGCCAACAGTAAAGCATCCTGAGACCATTCATGTGTGGGGTTGCTTCTCAGCCAAAGGAGTGGGCTCACTCACAATTTTGCCTAAGAACACAGCCATGAATAAAGAATAGTACCAACACATCCTCCGAGAGCAACTTCTCCCAACCATCCAGCAACAGTTTGGTGACGAACAGTGCCTTTTCCAGCATGATGGAGCACCTTGCCATAAGGCAAAAGTGATAACTAAATGGCTCGGGGAACAAAACATCGATATTTTGGGTCCATGGCCAGGAAACTCCGCAGACCTTAATCCCATTGAGAACTTGTGGTCAATCCTCAAGAGGCGGGTGGACAAACAAAAACCCACAAATTCTGACAAACTCCAAGCATTGATTATGCAAGAATGGGCTGCCATCTGTCAGGATGTGGCCCAGAAGTTAATTGACAGCATGCCAGGGCGGATTGCAGAGGTCTTGAAAAAGAAGGGTCAACACTGCAAATATTGACTCTTTGCATCAACTTCATGTAATTGTCAATAAAAGCCTTTGACACTAATGAAATGCTTGTAATTATACTTCAGTATTCCATAGTAACATCTGACAAAAATATCTAAAGACACTGAAGCAGCAAACTTTGTGATAATTAATATTTATGTCATTCTCAAAACTTTTGGTCACAACTGTAGAACCCAGTTCCAACATTTGAATATATAAATGGATTTGATCAAACAAAACTATGCTACAATGTATCTCTGAGACCCTCAGGATGACAAATCAGAGCAAGATTACTGAATGTGAGTACATTATTTACCTTCAGAGGTGAATGTATCAAACCAGTTGCCGTGATAAAAGTTTTTTGTTGTTGTGCACTCTCCTCAAACAATAGAAGGGTACTTTTTCACTATAATAGCTACTGTAAATTGGACACTTCAGTTAGATTAACAAGAATTTAAGCTTTCTGCCCATATAAGACATGTCTATTTCCTGGAAAGTTGGCTGTGACTTACAACATCATTCTAGTCACATTAGCGCACGTTAGCAACAACCGTCCCGGTATAGGGACACCGATCTCGTATTGGCAGTGGTAGACACCACAATGTCAAGCTAAAAATGCCACCCATCTCGTCCCCTGAACCTACAGTCAGTTCTAGCATTACATTATAGTTAATTCTTTAGTTTAATTAATAGCATAATTGTTCATACTCACAGGCCATAATGCAGAATGGTTCAAATAGATGAAACAGCACACAGATCAGACTGACGTATCATTAAGAAAATCAGTGCTTTTATGGGCAAATAATGAAATAATGAAACAGTAAAGCCTACTCAAAGCCTATACTTAAGCTACATTCAACTTTGTAAGAGGGATGATGGGATGCAAACCATATGCACACTTCATAGAAAAACCCATGAAAAACATCAGGGAACTGCAACACTATCTTAGAAAAATCTAGAACATTCCATCAAATATTAATGGAGTTGAGTGATTAGAGATGAGAAATGTTTACTTTCCTTATTAAGTATAAACACATACTCCCTCTGGTGTTGGAGGATACATGTAGACGCACGCACACACACACACACACACACACACACACACACACACACACACACACACACACACACACACACAGTCTCATTTCATGGTAGGTAATGCAATAGCTCATGATGAACTGACACTGAAGGCGGGCGGGTAGGCCGTCTGCTTCAAAGAGCAATTTCAAGGCTAGACAAACCATCTGCAATCAATCTATTAGCATTACCAAGACTGGTCTTTTCACAAATTGCATGACATGGGAAAATGGACTGCTGAAAGTGTATTGCCTTGCATGATTGACATGCTGGGTAGGTGGACATATTGTATCATTTTGCATACACCCCTACAGGTAGCATTTTGATATTCAAGCTCTCAAGGTATCAATTTCATGAATCACGGACCTTCCCCCCCCAACTGCAAAGAATAAAAAACACACTAAATAAACAGAAAAATTATTATTCTATGAGTAAGGGTACAATATTTCAAGGTTTTGCCACAGCAGGGTGGCAACCTACGTACTGCACCGTACAGCGTATGTTGATTAACTAAACAAAAGGCAAGATGACAAATCAAGAGTAATCACTACCTGGGTGATTCTGAACCTCACTGTGCAGCTCTCTAATCACCGGAGTGACAAGTCATTACAGACGGAGAAAGAGTGTTTTTGTCTAGTGTTTACAGAGGGAGAAGGACAATGAGGTTGTCTGACCTCAAACAACCAAGGTTACGAAACCGAGTATTTAAGGAAAACATTTTTGCTGTAAAATCTATCTGTGAATAGAACCAATCTGGTAAGGCTGGTATTAAGGTCAACAAGTTAGCAAAACACCAAAGCCAACATGTACTTGAGAGAAAGTTTAATTTCTCCCTCTTTCCCAGACTATTTCTCTCTCTCCCTCTCCTTCGCTTCCTCCCTCTCCATCTAAGCTTATTTCACGCACAAACATGTGAATTCTCACCAGCCACACAACATGCCGAGCTCTTAAACAATACAGTGCCATCCAAATTGAATCACCTACACTTCCTCCTAAGCCCGGCCAAGAGAAGATGACCAGACAAGACAAGCAGAATACATTTAGTGTGAATCCCAAATGGCACCCTATAGGCCCAAACACTCTTAGAAGAAAAGGTGTTATCTAAAACCTAAAAGGGTTCTTCAGCTGTTCCCATAGGAGAACCCTTTGAAGAACCCTTTTTGGTTCCAGGTAGAACTGTCACGTTGGTAACAATGATTCGGGAGACGGGCGTAGGAATGCGTAATATTTTTTTTTATTACGCCCCAAACTACAGCGTGCCATGTAAGGGCACGGGGACAAAGACCAAACAAACACTATACAAAACACAGGGTTGAAACACAAACAAAAGAGCGAGGAGTACCTCGAAAAAATGACACACGCACACAATGATACAACACGGGACGAGACCCGTAATCATCTGCGCAATCCACAAGGGCACGAAAGCCCAAAACACACAGCACAGGTACTCACACGCACCAACGGACATAGTAACAATAGTCGACAGCACCATGGAAACCAAAGGGCACATATATACAAATACAATCAGTGGGAGTAGGGGACAGGTGTGCACAATGAAAGTTCCGGAGGGATCCGTGACAAGAACCCTCTTCGGTTCCTGTAGAACAGAGGGTTTTACAGGGAACCACCAAAGGGTTCTTCCTGGAACCAATGAGGACAGGTGAAGAACCCTTTTGGAACCCTTTTTTCCAAGAGTGTAGAACTCTTGTAAAAAGTAGTGCACTATATAGGGAATAGGGTGCCATTAGGGACGTAAGATATATTTTCTCTGGCGAAGCAGTTCATTGTGGGGCGGCAGGGGCGGCAGGTAGCCTAGCGGTTAGAGCGTTGGACTTGTAACCGAAAGGTTGCAAGATCGAATCCCCGAGCTGACAAGGTAAAAATCTGACGTTCTGCCACTGAACAAGGCAGTTAACCCACTGTTCCTAGACCGTCATTGAAAATAAGAATTTGTTCTTAACTGACTTGCCTAGCTAAATAAAGGTAAAATAAAAAATTGTGCTATCCACTGCACTTTATCCTCTTATGAAGCCTGATTCATTACGACACTAGATTACATGGGGTAGGAGACGGACTGCATCACATCTCCAGGATGGATCACGCCACAATGCTGCAGGCCAAGAGCAAACAGATACAGTAGGACACCATGCTGAAATAAGATGGTCTGATAATGAAGTGATTAATGCATTGCGCTTGAGCGAGCACACACACACACGTATGCATTACACCATCCAGTCGTACTTTAAACTCTGCGATGACACATTCTCATTTGCAAACTAGTGGCTCAGAAAGGAGTTATACTGCTGTAAATGTCATTTACGGGAAAAAACTTCAGATCAGGTTCCCTAATCGACACCACGACTGGCAGTGAGTGATCATGGATCGATTCTTAAATCTAGCTATGTTTCAGTCAAGAAGTCTGATGAGAGTTGTGTGCTGATGATGAGAGTTGATGTCTCTGTAGTTCAAATCAAATCAAATCAAATCAAATTTATTAGTCACATACACATGGTTAGCAGATGTTAATGCGAGTGTAGCGAAATGCTTGTGCTTCTAGTTCCGACAATGCAGTAATAACAACAAGTAATCTAACCTAACAATTCCGCAACTACTACCTTATACACGCAAGTGTAAAGGGATAAAGAATATGTACATAAAGATATATGAATGAGTGATGGTACAGACGGCATAGGCAAGGTGCAGTAGATGGTATAGAGTACGGTATATACCTATGAGATGAGTACTGTAGGGTATGTAAACATAAAGTGGCATAGTTTAAAGTGGCTAGTGGTCCATGTATTACATAAGATGGCAAGATGCAGTAGATGATATAGAGTACAGTATATACATATACATAAGAGATGTGTAATGTAGGGTATGTAAACATTATATTAGGTGGCATTGTTTAAAGTGGCTGGTGGTACATTTTTACATAATTTCCATCAATTCCCATTTTTAAGGTGGCTGGAGCTGAGTCAGTTTGTTGGCAGCGGCCGCTAAATGTTAGTGGTGGCTGTTTAACAGTCTGATGGCCTTGAGATAGAAGCTGTTTTTCAGTCTCTCGGTCCCTGCTTGGATGCACCTGTACTGACCTCGCCTTCTGGATGATAGCGGGGTGAACAGGTAGTGGCTTGGGTGGTTGTTGTCCTTGATGATCTTTATGGCCTTCCTGTGACATCGGGTGGTGTAGGTGTCCTGGAGGGCAGGTAGTTTGCCCCGGGTGATGCGTTCTGCCGACCTCACTACCCTCTGGAGAGCCTTACGGTTGTGTGCGGAGCAGTTGCCGTACCAGGCGGTGATACAGCCCGACAGGATGCTCTCGATTGTGCATCTGTAGAAGTTTGTGAGTGCTTTTGGTGACAAGCCGAATTTCTTCAGCCTCCTGAGGTTGAAGAGGCGCTGCTGCGCCTTCTTCACAACGCTGTCTGTGTGGGTGGACCAATTCAGTTTGTCCGTGATGTGTACACCGAGGAACTTAAAACTTTCCACCTTCTCCACTACTGACCCGTCGATGTGGATAGGGGGGAGCTCCCTCTGCTGTTTCCTGAAGTCCACAATCATCTCCTTTGTTTTGTTGACGTTGAGTGTGAGGTTATTTTCCTGACACCACACTCCGAGGGCCCTCACCTCCTCCCTGTAGGCCGTCTCGTCGTTGTTGGTAATCAAGCCTACCACTGTAGTGTCGTCCGCAAACTTGATGATTGAGTTGGAGGCGTGCATGGCCACGCAGTCGTGGGTGAACAGGGAGTACAGGAGAGGGCTCAGAACGCACCCTTGTGGGGCCCCAGTGTTGAGGATCAGCGGGGTGGAGATGTTGTTACCTACCCTCACCACCTGGGGGCGGCCCGTCAGGAAGTCCAGGACCCAGTTGCACAGGGCGGGGTCGAGGCCCAGGGTCTCGAGCTTGATGACGAGTTTGGAGGGTACTATGGTGTTAAATGCTGAGCTGTAGTCGATGAACAGCATTCTCACATAGGTATTCCTCTTGTCCAGATGGGTTAGGGCAGTGTGCAGTGTGGTTGCGATTGCGTCGTCTGTGGACCTATTGGGTCGGTAAGCAAATTGGAGTGGGTCTAGGGTGTCCGGTAGGGTGGAGGTGATATGGTCCTTGACTAGTCTCTCAAAGCACTTCATGATGACGGAAGTGAGTGCTACGGGGCGGTAGTCGTTTAGCTCAGTTACCTTAGCTTTCTTGGGAACAGGAACAATGGTGGCCCTCTTGAAGCATGTGGGAACAGCAGACTGGGCTAAGGATTGATTGAATATGTCCGTAAACACACCAGCCAGCTGGTCTGCGCATGCTCTGAGGACGCGGCTGGGAATGCCGTCTGGGCCTGCAGCCTTGCGAGGGTTAACACGTTTAAATGTTTTACTCACCTCGGCTGCAGTGAAGGAGAGCCCGCAGGTTTTGGTAGTGGGCCGTGTCAGTGGCACTGTATTATCCTCAAAGCGGGCAAAAAAGGTATTTAGCCTGTCTGGGAGCAAGACATCCTGATCCGCGACGGGGCTGCTTTTCTTTTTGTAATCCGTGATAGACTGTAGACCCTGCCACATACCCCTTGTGTCTGAGCTGTTGAATTGCGATTCAATTTTGTCTCTGTACTGGGACTTAGCCTGTTTGATAGCCTTGCGGAGAGAATAGCTACACTGTGTGTATTCGGTCATGTTTCCGGTCACCTTGCCCTGGTTAAAAGCAGTGGTTCGCGCTTTCAGTTTCACGCGAATGCTGCCGTTAATCCACGGTTTCTGGTTTGGGAATGTTTTAATCGTTGCTCTGGGTACGACATCGTCAATGCACTTCCTAATGAACTCGCTCACCGAATCTGCATATTCATCATTGTTGTGTGTGTGTGTGTGCGCGCTAGCCTATTACTACAAAGCCATGCACCGCTTGCTGTTCGTCTATGAACAGGTTAACACAGCAGTGTAATCAGCACAGGCAGATTAGTGTTACCATCAAATACCTCTGAGGGGTCATTGGGGCTTGAAAGGGATTACCGCCCTGAGATTAACAGCTGATGCATCTGGATCCTAACAATTTGCTTGACTTGGCTAATTAAAAGTGGAGTGTGTGTGTGTGTGTGTGATGCTGCAAAAAGCCGGTGAGGTCAGTCAAAGGCATAGTCCCCCTGCTTTCCTGCTCTCCCTTCAGATTAATTACCCTTCTATCAGACAGGCCCCCCTTTGAAGCCAATCATTAATTATACACGGACAAATAGTAAACTCCCGCCCCTCTCCGGGAGCCTGTGTATCCCTTTAATTGCTTTCTGTAATCAAAGACAGCTTTTTTCCCTTTTTCTCCAGACAGACAGGATGAGGATGACATCTGTCATTCAGGGAGATGGACAGATAAATTACGGAGAGGCGCACAGACACAATTACGGGGTTGGCGTTGGATCGCTGCTTCTGATTATAGGGGGATGGAAAAGAGAAAGAGAGCGAGACATTGTTATAACACTGTACATAGCAATAATAGGACATTTGGAACTTTTGTGAGTGTAATGTTAACTGTAAATTTTTTATTGTTTATTATCTATTTCACTTGCTTTGGCAATGTAAACATACAGTATATTTCCCATGCCAATAAAGCCCTTTGAATTGAATTGAATTGAGAGAGGGGGGAATGGAAGAGAGATAGCGAGGAAGGGAGGGAGGGAGAGAGAGAGAAAGAAGAGGGAGACAAAAGAGAGAGAGGGAAGCGATGGAGAGACTTCTCTGTGGTGAGACATGGAGAGGAGGTATATAACCCTCCCATTGTCTAAGTGCCTCTACAGTAATAACACTAAAATGGCACAAATGTTCCTGTTCAGACAACAAAAAGAAAAGAGGAAAAAGGAACAGGAAAAAAGTCACTCGTCTATCACTTTTTCTCTGACTGTCTGGAAAAGCTTTAAAGTCTGATCCGGCACTATTAAGAGATGCTGAGGAAAGGTTTTAAGTGAGCGAAGCCAGAGACGTCCGCGGTGACAAAAGCTTTAAATGCTGAGCAGAACTCTGTGGGCACAGCGAGGCTCAATTAAGACACAGATCTCAGCGGAGGCACTTCTTCCACGTCATGGGCTGCCTCCCAAATGGCACCCTATTGCCTTTATAGCGCACTACTTCTGACCAGCTCTGGTCAACAGTAGTGCAGTACGAAGAGAATATGGTGCCTTTTGGGAGGCAGCCTGAGAAACTTTAACTTTCAACACCAGCCAGGTAGACGCTTTGAGAGAAACACAGACAAAACGACAACTCTTGCTGTTTCCCCCGTGCTCTCCACAAGATGCTTGTTTGATTCGATGAGAGTTTGTACACACCCCCCCGAAGCGATAAAGCGTGGATGATGTCACTCGTCAATCCATCAGCATTGAGAACGGGAAACAAGGGAGGAGCCAGTGGTGCATTTAGTAAACATTCATAAGGGCTTTCATTAAAACTATGAGGATGAAACTTAAGTGAGATGGGGTTTTTTTTCGGTTCCATCCAATCTCTCGAAGTCTCGACAACAAAGCCTTTAACTCTATTCCCTGATTCCCTTTCATTTTATAATCAGATATAATGTATTACAGATCCTCCTTGAAACCTAGATCCTTAGATCAAAGAGACTAAAGTCTCCCCCACTGCCCTCTTCTACAAAAAAGGGTTTATGTTGCCTTTTTCATAACTTCTTCCTCTTCTTCACGCCCGACCTCGCCCGTTGTCTGGTACTGTGGTGGAACGGCCATTAATCAAGGAGCCTCCTCCGTGTGGCGCAATGATCTTCTCCCACTGGCCGGGGGAGGGATGGAGGAAGAAAGTCAAGGACACCACAGATTGATCCCTAGGCCCCTGTTCCGTTTCACTCCAGCGTCCAGGGTTTTCACAGCGTCCCTCTAAACGCCTGACCAGCAGCCAGCTGGATCCTCCGAGGCTCCAGCGCTAGGGGCGACCACATCCCACCCTCCTCCACTCCACGGGGGATACGGACGGTTACGGCTGGGAGCCTTTATCCAAGGAATGATGGAGTATTAATTATACCTCCATAGTTAATAGTGAAGTCTGGCTTAATTAGCCGGGTTAATCAACTGTGATTGGACGAGAGGACCTCCCTACTGAGCACGTGCAGGCCGCTCTCTCCCTTCTCAGAGCCTGGGAGGGTGATGATGAGGGGAAAATGGAGGAGACGAGGGAAAAGAAGGAGGATGTTTAGACCTCTTTCAGACGACACTAAGGACTGGTAATGTCATAACAAAATTGGCTATTAGCATAAATATTGGCGCCGTTGTGCAAAACAAGTTAATACAAGTTTACTTATATTCTGTGTCTCTCAAAGCAAAAAAATTGAAACTTCATTGGGAATAAGGACGAATCCGGCATCTCTATACGTTTTTGTCTGTTTGAATCAAGGTGTGTGTGTGTGTGTGTGTGTGTGTGTGTGTGTGTGTGTGTGTGTGTGTGTGTGTGTGTGTGTGTGTGTGTGTGTGTGTGTGTGTGTGTTCGTATCAAGCTGTGTCCTGAGATACGCCAACAGCTTTCTTGTTGCAATGATTATACAGGACACAGCATTTGCTGTCAGATACGTTAACAAACACACAAACACATGACTAAAACTAGACTGGGATGGATTCTCTTAATACTTGTTTGTTTATTCATTTATGCGTTTTCATCACCATCACAACAAGGTTTGTTTATCTATGTGGAATTCAGTGACAACCTTTGATCACTACGTCTTCGAGAAGAATAAGAATATCATTTGTGTGCCACATCGTATGTTTGCTCTCCCTTTCTTAATCTGTTTCATGACATTTTGCTTTCTAAATTCTTCTAAAACTATTTTCTTCTTTGACACATCGCTATCATAAGTTGAGAAAGCACATATCATTAACTTATCGTATCAAAACAAAAATAGTACGCTAAAATTGATTCATGAACTGATTCCTAAATCATATTTAATTGTATTATCGCCTTGAGTTGTTTAAATCGTTTGACTCATAATAAGCATAACCACATGTTGTTTATCAAAACATACCTCCTATAGGCTTCACCACACTTAGCCCAAAGCCAACACAGCATGCTGAATAACTTGGAAATAAATAAGTCAACATGGGGACATACTCAAATCTGTGAGTCCAGCCCAACATCAGTGGGGCAACATTCAAACCACGTAGCAAACTCTGGGTTGTCCAGGTAGGCTCTCAGATCAGATCACCACGTTTTCAGAGGTGAGGAGAGAAGTAAACAAGAGCTCAAAGGAAAGACAGATATGAAGAGAGACAGAGAAAGAAAGAGTGACAGAGTGACAGAGAAAAAGAGAGAGGGGAGAGCGTGAGAGAGACAGAAAGAGGAGAGAGTGAGAGAGAGAGAGAAAGAAGCAAGAGAAAGAGCGAGGGAGAGAGAGAGAGAAGAGAGTGAGAGGATTTGAAAGTGAAAAAGTGAGAGGCTGAAGGGTAGCAGACTAGAGACAGCTATACATATAGAAGCAGATTCCCTGCCATACCTGCCCTCCTCCTTGCAGAACCCCTGCCTGCTTTTGAAGTGATGTCCACAATAAGGTTCAGGTGATGCAATGATGCAACATCCGGGCAACAAGTCTTCATACAGACATCAGACAAGGATGCCATGATTATTTGTTATCGGTCTGTTGCTCACTGTTTCCTCATGCCATAAGTCTTCATGCATACAGTATGTGTTAAGAGATTCAGATTGATCAATATTACACAGTACAGGCCTAATCTGTGTGTATATTTAGCCTGACAGTCTAGCACCATATAGCACCAGTTGGACTGTGTTGTCAGGGCTGGACAAAAACACAAGGCCTTCTTGACCCTGAGATAAGACCAAGTAGGGATTAACAAGTAGGGAAGAGAATATGACAGACGGTCTCTGAAATTAGATGAAAAGCTCCAGACTGATCTTATCCTCTCTGTCTCTCTCTGTATCTCTCTATCTGTCTCTCTCTCTCTGTATCTCTGTATATATATATATATATATATCTCTGTATCTCTCTCTCTCTTTCCTTGAGAAGCTCTCAGTTCAGCAGCAAAGTGAGAGGGTGACGGACACACACACACACAGCTCTGTAAATCCCATTTGTCCATGTGATCCATCACCCTGTGTGTGTGTGTGTGTGTGTGTGTGTGTGTGTGTGTGTGTGTGTGTGTGTGTGTGTGTGTGTGTGTGTGTGTGTGTGTGTGTGTGTGTGTGTGTGCGGGGAGGGAGGGAGGGATCAGGCTGTGGATCAGTCCAGGCAGGTCTGTATTGATCTGATAGCACGGGTACGTCCCAAATGGCAAACTATTCCCTATTCAGTGCACTCATTTTAACCAGGGCCCATAGGTTAGTGCTCCTATATCCATAAGGGAGGGTAATATGTTACCACCTGCAGTAAGACAGACTTTTGCCTGTTGTATCTTGTTGTGTCCTACAGGTCCGAGCTTTGTGTTATGATATCCAAACGGTGATAGAGCTGCTCCAACACCAGAGCTGTACGCTGTGACTGGCAAAGGTGTCGAGACAACGGTCTGAAATAGATATTCTCTAGCGATGAAAAGAGAAACGTCCGACAGAGATATGACAGTGAGTCAGATTGATATCACTAACGAGGACTGGATTTTACAACCAGCGTGTCAAAGGAGACTTTTGAGAGGCGCATGTGTGTGTGTGTGTGCACGTGCATGGCTGGTGGCTACCTGTCTATAGGATAATGATCTTGTGCACTGTTTAACCAACATAAATACAGACAAAGGAAGAATCTACATTAGGAGGCAGAAGTTGTTCCTTGTAATGATCGTTAACATGTCCTGAGCTGTCAATCAAAAGCGTAAAATTAAAAACTTCACAGATTGCCCGCCTGCTGTCCAGAATATTCATGGCAGGAGAACCACAGAAGTCTACTCCTGAATCCAAATCAACTCCTAGTTCCTACCACCTAGGCATTCTCGGTAGATCTAAGAGTATTGGCGCAATAGGGCTCCATCTTTCCCTCTGATAGGCCAGGTGGAATTGTTGAGATATTGCGCCAACAATTCTCCACAAGTGGAATGGAGCCTCGGGGTTGAGTTGAGATTCAGGGTAAAAGTGAAGAAGATGAAGCGGTGAGAGCAGTCTTGAGGTAGTTTTTTAAAAACATTTTTAAATTTTACTGTTATTTTACCAGGTAAGTTGACTGAGAACACGTTCTCATATACAGCAACGACCTGGGGAATAGTTACAGGGGAGAGGAGGGGGATGAAAGAGCCAATTGTAAGCTGGGGATGATTAGGTGACCATGATGGTATGAAGGACAGCTTGGGAATTTAGCCAGGACACCGGGGTTAACACCCCTACTGTTACGATAAGTGCCATGGGATCTTTAATGACCTCAGATAGTCAGTTAGTTCGGGAACAGAATGGCCTCAGTGAATCCCAGTTTAGCGTTTCCTCTACTATCGGAGTCTGATGGTGAGACCTGTTAATTACATGCATTTTTAGACGGCTGAAGATAACAAGGTGTCTAATTGCAGACACATCCAAATCACGAACCGATTATTTGCGGTAATAGTGATTATGCGAACCTGCTGTAATGTTGCTGCAACAATGACCGCTGCACCCTGGACCTCTTCTGGTGTTATACAGTTGTGTCACGTGCAATGATGTACAGTGGTGTTACGTTGTTATGTCACCTCTTGAAATTGCGTGCCTGAAGGACATGAAAGGGTTGTTGAGGTAACGGAATGCTATCACAAGGTATTAATTATTTACCTATAATAATATTAGCACCGCTAATAATTGTGGAGGTAAAATATTCCTGTGCAGACCCTCATTTTGAAAGGCAAACAGACAGATCACCTAGTCTATCTTCACTGATTAAAACAGATCTACGGTGGAAAAAATGCTAAAACCAGCTGCCGTTTTCTCTATCTGACAGAATTGCTTCAAGTTCACACTGGCAATTCCATAGCTGCAGTCACCATGATCTATCATTCATTCAACAGATAAATATACACTAAATATCATCATCAAAGGTAACTGTACAGTGTCTGATCAGTGCTTGATCAGTGTCTGATCAAATTCTACAATGCCTTAAAGAATCCATGAAAAGGATCTCACCACATTCAATAATATCTCATTAGTCCCTGATCACACCTAGTCATAACGATGTATCTTAGCAGATGTTGCCTTACTACAGCTGGACCTCTGAGGACAAGCAGTCTGAGACGGAGGCACGCATTACGCGCGCACACACACACACACACACACACACACACACACACACACACAGGAGGATTCTGCACAGACAGCCGGATGGACACACAGGGGAAGGAGGCTTTCAGTACAGACCTTCAGAGCGTAACCTTTAATTAGCCTCATCATGACAGCCAAACTCGCCACATCACTAAAAAAGAAATGCCATCCTAGTGACGTGGAGCCGTTTGACTAACAACGAAAACCCTGACCTGGATGATACTGTTGTAAAATGTGTGACAGGGTTGCACACGATAATAAGTTCCCTTTGCAATATAGCTAACTTGTGTCATGTTCTTATTGGTGATCACAGAGCTAGATTTGGCCTATGTTATGGTAAGTCTACTGCTGAAAGGGTGCAAACTGCTTATCAACAGTTTTACTGTGATGTCTGAGCGTCTGGCCTTGTAACTGACCTTTCACCTTTGAAACGAGGGCAAACATCAAGTCTGACATGAAAGGAATCATCTAGTTAGCGCTGTAGATCCATCTGAGCGATTGGAAGATGTTTCTGAGATGAGTCTGACCTTTTGACCCCTGGTTGTTGACCCACTGCTGGCCCTCCTACACAGACTTCAGGGCAACTCCGAGACTTAGATTTTTCACTTTAAAATGTATACCAAACAATAACCATTGATTTCAAAGTTAAAACAAACCATAGAACTCCATGCACAAGATGTACTTTTAACAATTTCAACTGAACATTTTGCAAAAACACATTTACAGCAAGCACTGTCTGTGCAGATACAAAGTTTGGTAACAGAATTACGTTAAATCTCCCTCAGTTTTATTCTGTTACCAAACTTTGGATCGGCACAGTTCTTCTGGTAAATGTGTTTTTCCATTTACTGTGCAAGTTGTCCAAAGTTATCATTGTGCATAGAGTGGTATGGTTTGTTGAACTTTGAACTGAATGTTTTTTGTTTGGCATACATTTTAAAGTGAAAAAAATCGGAGTCTCGGCGTAATTCCATTACCATGGAATTGCCCTTCAGTCTATTTGTGTGTGTGAGTGTGTGTGCACGCACATGAGTGTTTGTTATGTTTGAGGATGGGGGTCCGATTTCATGATGAATCCCAGGGGTGAGAGTGTGTGGGCGAGTGTGCCTGTCGCTTTGGTAGCAATGCAGAAGTAGCACCTCGTTCTCTCACCTCTGTCTCAGTTTTCTAACAGCCTGCTGACCTTCTCACCTGTGGTGTGTCGGTTCTTCTGATATTGACGTCCTGAAACTTTTGTTCACTTTGAAAAACATATTTGATGGATAACTTTCACTTCCTAAACTGCCTTCAATCTGACCACAAAGTCATTTCAGCAGCCATCAATTCAAACGTTTACTGTACACCACAACATCATAACAGGAGATAGGTTCCTGCCCTCTGGGCTATTTTGGCTCAGACAACGCTACTTCATTTATAAAACGTACTTTATAACAATATACTAAACTAATTTCTGTGTGAACATATTTGGTGGATCACTTTCACTTTGTAAACTGACATCAATCTGTAAACTGACCATGAAGTCATCTCATCAGCTCCTGCACTATGGGCCATTCTGGTACTATGGATAATTCTGTCACTATGGGTCATTCTGGTACTATGGATAATTCTGTCACTCTGGGCCATTCTGCTACTATGGATAATTCTGTCACTATGGGTCATTCAGGTACTATGGATAATTCTGTCACTCTGGGCCATTCTGCTACTATGGATAATTCTGTCACTATGAGTCATTCTGCTACTATGGATAATTCTGTCACTATGGGCCATTCTGCTACTATGGATAATTCTGTCACTATGGGCAATTCTTGTACTATGGATAATTCTGTCACTGTGGGCCATTCTGGTACTATGGATAATTCTGTCACTATGGGCCATTCTGGTACTATGGATAATTCTGTCACTATGGGCCATTCTGGTACTATGGATAATTCTGTCACTCTGGGCCATTCTGGTACTATGGATAATTCTGTCACTCTGGGCCATTCTGGTACTATGGATAATTCTGTCACTATGGGCCATTCTGGTACTATGGATAATTCTGTCACTATGGGCCATTCTGGTACTATGGATAATTCTGTCACTCTGGGCCATTCTGGTACTATGGATAATTCTGTCACTCTGGGCCATTCTGGTACTATGGATAATTCTGTCACTATGGGCCATTCTGGTACTATGGATAATTCTGTCACTCTGGGCCATTCTGGTACTATGGATAATTCTGTCACTATGGGCCATTCTGGTACTATGGATAATTCTGTCACTCTGAGCCATTCTGGTACTATGGATAATTCTGTCACTCTGAGCCATTCTGGTACTATGGATAATTCTGTCACTATGGGCCATTCTGGTACTATGGATAATTCTGTCACTCTGGGCCATTCTGGTACTATGGATAATTCTGTCACTCTGGGCCATTCTGGTACTATGGATAATTCTGTCACTATGGGCCATTCTGGTACTATGGATAATTCTGTCACTCTGAGCCATTCTGGTACTATGGATAATTCTGGCACTATGGCCATTCTGGTACTATGGATAATTCTGTCACTATGGGCCATTATGGCTCGGACATCACTACTTACTTACTTTAGAACGTCATACAAATCCCTTTTTTTCTATGTGTGTGTGTTTTGCATGCATGTGTGCTTGCACAATGTGATACAGTACGCCAACTGGGCGACAATACTCCTCATATTATTAGAAGCCCCGCTATGCTGGGCATCACTCCCTCTCTCCTTCCCTCTTTCCCCCCTCTGTGTCTTGGCCTCCAGAGTACTGTCTCATTTCCATAGCAGCGTGACGCCTCGCCTCTCCATCCTTCATCTGAATTTCCGAGGCTCATATCCTTGAGCAGCCATGTAAATAAACAGCCTGGTGTTAAATATTAAAACCTCATTGTGGGTGAGTGACAGCACAGGACCTGGACCCCCACCTATTAGCCAGCTGGGGCCTCGGCCGGTTTGTGTGTGTGTGTTTGTGTGACCTCGACCCCGCCTCAAGCTGTGTACCAGTACACCAGGGACTCCTGAAACACAGCTTCTGTATAAACACTTAGTGACATCTGCTGACGTAAATAGGTCTTTATAAATACATTTTATTATATTTTTCAAGGTAACTTAGTTGCATTAGGATACAATGTCTATCCATCACAGGCAATACATCTCCAATCATAGTCTTACAAGGACAAAATACAACAATGTGAATAGAGAAATTACCCATAACTCTACAACTTAATGTGTATACCCTAGCATTGTCCCCCAGACAAGCTGAGAAATTTGTCTAGGGAGGAAATACATCTGTTTAACAACCCCGTTCTCATTCAACCTGTCCCTGAATCTGTTATCTACCTCATTGCATATGGTTCATTGTCAACCTCATTTTTATCATAAATTAAACCAACCAACCAATTTTACTGCATGGACCCTTTAACAACTAGCTAAGTCGCGGTCCATGAAATACAGCCCTTTGCCCATTGCTATGGATTTTACAGCCAGAAGTATCATCAGACAGCCACTTTCCATCAGTAGCTAGTTTCTGAAGCATTGGAATGCTATTACAGCTAGTCACTGGGAAGCCCTCATCCGAGTCATGAGTCTGTGAGGCCACAGACCAGAGAGAATGATACACACACACACACACACACACACACACACACACACACACACACACACACACACACACACACACACACACACACACACACACACACACACACACACACACACACACACACACACACACACACACACACAGGAGTGACTCCCTGGAACAAATAGAGGATGGATAATGTCTGGGCCCCCACCAGGGCTCCAAACTGTCCCTGCTGCTATACACAAGCCATCAGACCCAAATCTCTTGTGACATGAAGGCTGGCCCCAAATGTAGACGGACTTGATATGTGTGTGTGTGTGTATGTGTGCGTGCGTGCACATATGTTGTGTGTGAGAGAGGTAGAGAGAAAGGAAAGGGGGATACCTAGTCAGTTGTACAACTGAATGCCTTCAACTGAAATGTGTCTTCCGCATTTAGAGAGAGAGAGAGAATATACAGTGGGGAGAACAAGTATTTGATACACTGCCGATTTTGCAGGTTTTCCTACTTACAAAGCATGTAGAGGTCTGTAATTTTTATCATAGGTACACTTCAACTGTGAGAGACGGAATCTAAAACAAAAATCCCGAAAATCACATTGTATGATTTTTAAGTAATTCATTTGCATTTTATTGCATGACATAAGTATTTGATCACCTACCAACCAGTAAGAATTCCGGCTCTCACAGACCTGTTAGTTTTTCTTTAAGAAGCCCTCCTGTTCTCCACTCATTACCTGTATTAACTGCACCTGTTTGAACTCGTTACCTGTATGAAAGACACCTGTCCACACACTCAATCAAACAGACTCCAACCTCTCCACAATGGCCAAGACCAGAGAGCTGTGTAAGGACATCAGGGATAAAATTGTAGACCTGCACAAGGCTGGGATGGGCTACAGGACAATAGGCAAGCAGCTTGGTGAGAAGGCAACAACTGTTGGTGCAATTATTAGAAAATAGAAGAAAATAGAAGAAGTTCAAGATGATGGTCAATCACCCTCGGTCTGGGGCTCCATGCAAGATCTCACCTCGTGGGGCATCAATGATCATGAGGAAGGTGAGGGATCAGCCCAGAACTACACGGCAGGACCTGGTCAATGACCTGAAGAGAGCTGGGACCACAGTCTCAAAGAAAACCATTAGTAACACACTACGCCGTCATGGATTAAAATCCTGCAGCGCACACAAGGTCCCCCTGCTCAAGCAGGCGCATGTCCAGGCCCGTCTGAAGTTTGCCAATGACCATCTGGATGATCCAGAGGAGGAATGGGAGAAGGTCATGTGGTCTGATGATTCAAAAATAGAGCTTTTTGCTCTAAACTCCACTCGCCGTGTTTGGAGGAAGAAGAAGGATGAGTACAACCCCAAGAACACCATCCCAACCGTGAAGCATGGAGGTGGAAACATCATTCTTTGGGGATGCTTTTCTGCAAAGGGGACAGGACGACTGCACCGTATTGAGGGGAGGATGGATGGGGCCATGTATTGCGAGATCTTAGCCAACAACCTCCTTCCCTCAGTAAGAGCATTGATGATGGGTCGTGGCTGGGTCTTCCAGCATGACAACGACCCGAAACACATAGCCAGGGCAACTAAGGAGTGGCTCCGTAAGAAGTATCTCAAGGTCCTGGAGTGGCCTAGCCAGTCTCCAGACCTGAACCCAATAGAAAATCTTTGGAGGGAGCTGAAAGTCCGTATTGCCCAGCGACAGCCCCGAAACCTGAAGGATCTGGAGAAGGTCTGTATGGAGGAGTGGGCCAAAATCCCTGCTGCAGTGTGTGCAAACCTGGTCAAGAACTACAGGAAACGTATGATCTCTGTAATTGCAAACAAAGGATTCTGTACCAAATATTAAGTTCTGCTTTTCTGATGTATCAAATACTTATGTCATGCAATAAAATGCAAATGAATTACTTAAAAATCATACAATGTGATTTTCGGGATTTTTGTTTTAGATTCCGTCTCTCACAGTTGAAGTGTACCTATGATAAAAATTACAGACCTCTACATGCTTTGTAAGTAGGAAAACCTGCAAAATCGGCAGTGTATCAAATACTTGTTCTCCCCACTGTATGTGAGTGTGCAATAAATGCTCAAAAATGTAGAAAATACTTGGCATTATCCTTGTAATACCATTCTATATTCTTCTCTGACTACTTGCCTATTTCGTAACTGCATAATACATCTCACTTCTCCCCTTACAAAGACGTACACATTGATTTTGACCTGCGGTGGGTAAAAATCTAAGCCATGTCTAAATGTGTGTGTGTGTGTGTGTGTACTGATCCAGATGAAAACAGTGAGGCCTGCAGTCATACTGTAGCAGCAGTGGAGATGTTTCTGATTGCAGTTATCATCACTACATTTCCCAGTGGGTAAATCTAGAAGCATAACCTCAGGGATTATTTCACAGTCAGGCACTATACAGGCACACCCATAAGATCGCATGCATGCACACGCACACACCTGAACTAACAAGATATATAGTTTATTTTTATTATTTTGTTGTTGTAATTTTACCCCATTTTCTCCCCAAATTCGTGATGTCCAATTGCAATCCATTTATGAACTCCCCAACGGGCTCGGGAGAGGCAAGTTCGAGTCATGCGTCCTCTGAAACTTGACCTGGAAGCCAGCCTCACCATATATTCACCAATATTTTGATATTTTTTAGAATCATAAGTTTTCCCATTCATAATGGTAACTGCTTTTTCCCCATTCATAATAATAATAGCTTTTTTAAAGTCATTATCAAAACTGCTTTTTAAAAATCATAATCATAACTGCTTGAGTGTTCCATCTTTCGATTGTGCAGATGACAATACTGTGAATGACTTAATTTGTCTGAATACAGTATGCTAACACTGTCCTATTCATATTCAAATCGTTGACTCTGTATGGCAGTAATTGGGATTCACACAGCTAGACTGACTGAGAATTGTAAGCACTGTGGCAGTCATTTAGGCAGATTTAAACCCTATACTCACCCAGACTTCTCACATTGTCAGAAAACAAAAGAATCCATCTAATTATCAAAATGGAGGTTATAGCATGTCAGGCAAATGTTTTTCTTTTCTCAATTTAAGCTCCCACCATTCAAACCAGGAGAGAACAGCCCGGCGTGTTGCAAACAACATGGTTGTGAAGCCGTAACAGTAATGGTAATGTAGCGGCATGTGCAGAACATGTCAGCATCTCAGGAAAAAATCTGTGGCTGATTACTCGCTCTGATGCGTTCTAGTCAGTCAAATGCAGTTCCTTCCCTCAGTCATTATGCTTAATTGGCGTACTTCCTGTTGAGTGCAGGCAGGCAGGATCACTGCTTTATTCAGACGAAAGCAGCGAAAGAGAGTGATGGGAGCGGTAGAAAGAGGAAATGGAGAAAGACAGTAAAGGGGTGGTATATGGAGAAAGAGAGAGAGAAATGCAGAGGGGAGAGGGTAGAGAGAGGGGGATGTACAGAGAGGGAGAGAGAGAGGGGTAGAGGGGGAAAGTCAGAGAAAGGTAGAGAGAGAAAGAAAATAAAAATAAAAACATGCAGGAAAAAGTGCTTCATGCCAAGACATCAAAAACAAGACAGCCAATTAGTGGACAGAGCAGAGCAGTAAGGGAAGCTGAACTGACCAATCAGGGGCTTTGGTGGTGAATTGATTGTTTGTGTGTTGCATCCCGCTGTGTTTCTGCATGGAGACACTCACAGACAGACCCCGCTCTGCTCTGCTTTGAGGTGATTGACCACACTCCAGGTGGGGCCCTCTCAAAATATTGGTGTATGTGTGTGTTCAAAAGGAAATTGGAATGTAGCCCTGCAAGCGTTGAGGGGGGAATTGGAAGTGGCTTTGGTGACTAGCCAATTGATCTCTCTCTCTCTCTCTCTCTCTCTCTCTCTCTCTCTCTCTCTCTCTCTCTCTCTCTCTCCCTCTCTCTCTCTCCCTCTCTCTCTCTCTCTCTCTCTCTCTCTCTCTCTCTCTCTCTCTCTCTCTCTCTCTCTCTCTCTCTCTCTCTCTCTCTCTCTCTCTCTCTCTCTCTCTCTCTCTCTCTCTCTCTCTCTCTCTCTCTCTCTCTCTCTCTCTCTCTCTCTCTCTCTCTCTCTCTCTCTCAAATTCAAGCTGCTTTATTGGCATGAAAAACATTGTGTCAATATTGCCAAAGCAACAATGTATACAATATACATTGTAATACAATTAAAACAATGACAAATAATAATATAGAATGGCAGTAAATAATAATACAAAATTAAATATAAAAATAGTAACAATAAAATGGTAACAGTCAATAGTCGAATGTTATGTATGGTGTAATGCACCACTACCACCACCACCATCATTAAACTGCTATCATTACCATTACCACCCATACCATTACTATTTGGAATGATAAACAACAATAATAATACTAATAACAATAACAGTAAAAACAATAACAGTCATAATAAGTAAGTTACTGCTTACTATGCAGATGTTATTATTCAGTGTCCCTCAGGCTATGGCAGGCAAATATATATTTGGCTGCAAGAGGAGCCATTGCTCCTTCGCCCATGAGTATTTTTAGTTTTTCCTCTGGGTTTAATAAGTTAAAATTTGGAATAAATGTAGTCATTTCTGTGAATAATGAATCTCTTGGTGAGGAATATTTATCACAGTAAAGGAGAAAGTGCATCTCTGTTTCTACCTCCCCTGTCGTGCAGTGACCACATACACGCTCCTCTTTGGGTAGCCATGTCTTTTTATGTCTGCCGGTTTCTATTGCCAATCGGTGGTCACTCAGCCTGTACTTGGTAAGGATCTGTCTCTGCTTCGAATCTCTGACAGAGTAGAGATATTCAGCCAATTCATATTCTCTGTTTAGGGTCAGATAGCAATTTAGTCGGCTTTGGGATTTGGTTTCGTTTTTCCAATGTTGTATATATGAGTCCTTTGATTGGTTCATGATTTTGTTTATTGGAATTCTTTCTTTTGAAGCAGTGCTGGTGTCAGCTTGGTTGGTTAGGTCCAACACCAGCTGACTGAGAGGGCTCGTTTCTGGGCTCAGCTCTTGGGTTTGAAGTGCTTTAAATTGCAGACTCGAATTTGGACTTGAATTTAGATGTAGCCAAAATTTTAATGATCTTTTCTGTATTTTCATTATTACTGGAAAGCGGCCCAATTCTGCCCTACATGCATTAGTTGGTGTATTTCTCTGGACTTGTAGGATTTTCCGACAGAATTCTGCATGTAGGGTTTCAATTGGATGTTTGTCCCACATTTTAAAGTCCAGTTTATTGAGTGGCCCCCAAACCTCACTTCCGTAAAGAGCTATTGGTAGGATTACACTGTCAAATATTTTGGTCCAAATTCTAATTGGGATGTTGATTTTGAATAATTTCATTTTTATTGCATACAATGCTCTGCGGGCTTTTTCTTTGAGTGCATTCACTGCCATATTAAAGTTTCCCGATGCAGATATGGTCAGACCAAGGTAGGTGTAATTTTTTGTGTGTTCAATGATGGTGTTGTTCAGGGTGAATTTATATTTGTGTTTCTGACATCTGTTTTGTTTTTGGAAAATCATGATTTTAGTTTTTGGGAAATTTACTGCCAGGGCCCAATTATGGCAATATTGCTCTAGAATATTAATGTTCTGTTGAAGACCTTCTTTGGTTGGTGATAGAAGTACCAAGTCATCAGCATATAGCAGGTATTTCACCTCTGTGTCAAATAGTGTGAGTCCTGGGGCTGGAGAATGGTCCAACATGTCTGCTAATTCATTGATATAAATGTTGAAAAGATTTGGACTCAAACTACAGCCTTGTCTCACACCTCGACATTGTGAAAAGAATTCTGTTCTTTGGTTTTTGATTTTTATTGCACACTTGTTTTCTGTGTACATACATTTTATTAAGTCATACACCTTACCACCAAGCCCACTTTGTAGAATTTTGTAGAATAGCCCTTCGTGCCAAATAGAATCAAATGCTTTTTTAAAGTCAATAAAGCAAGCAAAGATTTTGCCCTCTTTTTTTTGGTGGACGTGTTTATTAATTAGTGTGTGTAAGGTGTATATATGGTCAGTAGTGCGATGGTTAGGGAGAAAGCCAATTTGACATTTAGTTATTACATTTTTTTCTTGAAGAAAGGTTTGGATTCTTGAATTCAAAATGCTACAGAAAACCTTTCCCAAGTTACTGTTTACACAAATTCCCCTGTAATTATTGGGGTCTGATTTGTCTCCACTTTTGTGGATAGGGGAGATGAGCCCCTGGTTCCAGACATCAGGGAAGCAGCCAGAAGTTAAAACCATGTTGAACAATTTAAGCACAGCATTTTGCAACTCAGGTGTGCTGTTTTTCAGCATTTCATTTCTGATGTTGTCTAGACCACAAGCCTTCTTTGATTTAATAGATTTGAGCTTTTCATTTAGTTCTTGTTGGGTTATTGGGTAATCTAATGGATTTTGGTTATTTTTAATGACTGATTCAAGGATGTTCAATTTTTCTTTAATTTCTAATTGGTTCTGTTTTAAGTCTTTTTGTGGGATGTTTTTGTATAGATTATCAAAATAAGTTTTCCAAATTCCTACATCTTGTATGGCTAATTCTTGTGGCTTTGTTGTGCTTAAATTGTTCCACATGTCCCAGAACTGATTTTGGTCAATTGCGTTTTCAATTTCATCAAGTGTCTTGTTGGTATAATTCAGTTTCTTGCGTTTCAGTGTATGTTTATACTGTTTCAGAGTTTCAAAGTATTCATATCGTAGCTCTGGGTTGTTTTGCTGCTTATGTTTTTTGTTTGACATTTGTCTTAGGTGTTTTCTAATTGTTTTACATTCATTATCAAACCATTTGTCAGAAACATTTTGTTTTTTGTTTCTGATGTTGCATTTCTTTGGTTTTCTCAAATTTGCTTTCGATGCTGCTTTTTGGAATATGCAGTTGATGTTTAGAGTAGCCGAATTGACACCATCTTTATTGTTTTGGTATTGTGAGTTATTGAAAAACTGTATAGAGTTCATCATTTCTTTTGAGTTCAATGTTTCAATGAATCTCTCTGCACTGTTTGGAGCCCATCTGTATGATTGGTTTATGTTGAATAGTTTATTGGGCAGTTTTTTTGAATGAATATTGCCGGTTAATTTCTTCAAGAACACGTTGATCTGACTGTGATCTGACAATGGTGTCTGTGGTCTGACAGTGAATGCACTAATGGAGGAGGGGTCAATGTCCGTGATGGCATAATCGACTACACTTGTCCCAAGAGCTGAGCAGTAAGTAAACTGACCTAAAGAGTCCCCTCTGATTCTACCATTAAGCATGTACAGGCCTAAGGCTCGACAGAGATGCACTAACTCCTTCCCATTTTTGTTCAGTATTTGGTCAGGACTGTTTCTATTATTTATAATAGGGCTGCTGTACAAGGAGGGGTGACCAAATATGTGGTGGTTACCTCCCGCATCAGTGTAGTCAGGCTCAGAACCTGTTCTTGCATTGAAATCTCCACAAAGAAGCACTTTACCCTCTGCCTGAAATGTAATGATTTCTGTATGGAGATTGTCAAAAAACTGATCATCATAATATGGTGAATCTGAAGGAGGAGCATAAGCTGCACATATGTACACATCATTGTCACAATAGATTGTACCTTTGTTAAGTTTTAGCCAAATGTGACTGGTACCTTTTTTCATTTCATTCAGTGCCAAGTCCTGCTTATGCCAAATGATGATTCCACCTGAGTCTCGGCCCCGTTTAACATTTTTATGTTTGATTGATGGTAGTAAGCTTTCTCTATACCCTGAGGGACACTGAGTATCTATGTCTCCACGACACCATGTTTCCAGTAGGATTATGATGTCCTGTCCCTGGATGTTTTTAATAAATTCTGGATTTGTTGTTTTATAACCAAAATGTGAAGAGTAAAGTCCCTGGATATTCCAAGAGCTGATAGTTAATGATCTCATTTATAATAAGTGATATTCACTGGTTTGAGTAAAGTACATTGAAAACAATACAAAATAATATATATATATATATATACATATACATACATATATATATACATATACATACACACACACACACACACACACACACACACACACACACACACACACACACACACACATACATACATACATACATACATACATACATACATACATACATACATACACCATTATATATAAATATTATTATTATACCGGTGCCAATAAAAAATTAAGAATAGTTGTAAACAAATGAATAAGAATGGAATAAGACTGCATAAAAAATAAGTACAATGCAATCTGCAACCCTGTGTGTGTGTGTGTGCGCGTGCGTGTGTGTGCGTGCCCGTCTAGCCCAGTAGTCTGCATATTAGTTGCAGTAGTTGGCGCACCTCTCCTATCTCTGATTGTTCTAGGTGTCTTTTGCCAGAGGTTACCTCAGCATATGTAGGCTGATGATCTGAATGATACATGGTGTGGACTGCATCATGTGGTGTACTTCTCTGAAGGACAGTGTTCTGTCCGACCCTGGAGTAGTGGTCAGAGCTGTGTTGTGATGGGCCAGGTCCAGTAGAGATGTGTTGTGACGGGCCAGGTCCAGTAGAGCTGTGTTGTGATGGGCCAGGTCTAGTAGAGATGTGTTGTGATGGGCCAGGTCTAGTAGAGATGTGTTGTGATGGGCCTGGTCCAGTAGAGCTGTGTTCTGATGGGCCTGGTCCAGTAGAGCTGTGTTGTGATGGGCCTGGTCCAGTAGAGCTGTGTTGTGATGGGCCTGGTCTAGTAGAGCTGTGTTGTGAAGGCCCTGGTCTAGTAGAGCTGTGTTGTAATGGGCCGGGTCTAGTCGTGCTGTCCTGAGACGGGTCTGGTCTCGTAAATCTGTGTTGTGATGGGCCTGGTCTAGTAGAGCTGTGTTGTGATGGGCCTGGTCTAGTAGAGCTGTGTTGTGTTGGGCCTGGTCTAGTCGTGTTGTCCTGATGCGGGTCTGGTCTCGTAAATCTGTGTTGTGATGGGCCTGGTCTAGTAGAGCTGTGTTGTGAAGGCCCTGGTCTCGTAAATCTGTGTTGTGTTGGGCCTGGTCTAGTAGAGCTGTGCTGTAATAAGCCGTGTCTGGCTCTTTTCTCCTGGGGATGGTGGAGGTACTGTTGTTTCAGAAGGTGGGGCGGGGGACCTCTGTTGCTGGGGTGATGGGTGTGTGGGTCCCTGCCAAGTGTTGCATCTTTTAGGTCCTTGGCAAAGGTTCTGACACTGTCCTGATCAAGATGTACATCATCGTATAAGTGTTGACATGTCAGAGTGGGGTGGTGAGCCGTTCTGACGTTGAGTAGTGAGGCACAGTCCACAGTGATCTGTTGATTTATTTTGTCGATCAACTGTCCTGGGAAGTCTTTTCTTGGTAGGAGGGTGGACACAACTATATTGGTTGTTGGGAACACAGCCTGTGCCCGTTCTGCCACTCTTCTCACTGCCCCAGATACATCTTCACCTTTGGCATGAAGGTCGTTTGTGCCAGTGTGGATGATGATGTTGTCGAGGGTGTCAATCCTGGTCTGACTGAGTAGCTGCATTGCACTGTCAGTTGTAGGACACCAGAACTTATACACCTGGTGTCTAGGGAATAATCTTTCCTGGACTAAGAACTTCCCATTTGAATCAATAAGGATTGCAGTTGTGGGTGACTGTCTGGCTGGAGCAGACTGGGAGGATGGTATTCTGACCTTGGCTGGAGCACACTGTGTTGGAGCAGACTGAGAGGCTGGTTGGCTGACCTGGGCTGGAGCAGACTGAGAGGCTGGTTGGCTGACCTGGGCTGGAGCAGACTGAGAGGCTGGTAGGTTGACTTGTGCTGGAGCACACTGTGCTGGAGCAGACTGGGAGGATGGTATTCTGACCTTGGCTGGAGCACACTGTGTTGGAGCAGACTGAGAGGCAGACTGAGAGGCTGGTAGGTTGACCTGGGCTGGAGCACACTGTGCTGGAGCAGACTGGGAGACTGGTATTCTGACCTGTGCTGGAGCAGACTGGGAAACTGGTATTCTGACCTGTGCTGGAGCAGACTGAGAGGCTGGTTGGCTGACCTGGGCTGGAGCAGACTGGTAGGCTGGTGCAGTGTCATCAGGCTGTGTGGTGGAGGCCATGCTGGTCTCGGGTTCTGCTTGTGTTATGCCAAGCTGGTGGACATGTTCTCCAGATGCAGAGGACATAATGACTCGCTGCTGGTTGAGGAGGTCAATGTACCTCTCTCTCTGCTCTAGCTGCTTTCTTGTTGTGCTCAAATGGTCTCTGAGGTCATCATTTGTCTGACTCAGTTTGTCCATTCTGCTTTCTAGTTTAGCAATAGATGCTCTGCTCTCCTCCTTGAACTGTTTCATCTCTTCTTTAAGTTTCTGGACAGTGTCCTCCTCTTGAAGCATGTTCTCTCGGAGTTCTATGACCTCTGCTTCAACTAGAGAGAGGGTGTTGTGGAAACGTTGCATAGCAGGTGTTCTTGGTGTTGTAGGCATGTCCTTGGCTCTGTCTGCTGCAGGTGAGGTAGGTAGAGGGACACTGAGGGCTTCTTGCTGGGTCACAGAGACCGCTGGGGCCTGCTTTTCACCGTCATCTCCCTCCTTGACTTTTTCCTCAGTTTCTGAGATGATTTCAGCTTCTGCTTTTAGGGTAGTAAACCTATTCTCAAAAGCCTGGAGGCTTGAATCATTGCCTTGTATCAATACAGTTCCATTATTATATACGTTTACTGTTTGATATGTGTTGCTATGGTCAGCTTCTTCAAAAATGCTGATCTGACATCCTTTGCTGATGCCTCTCTTTTTTGAAAAAGGGAAATGGTTGCAAATAACCCTTTTCCATATGTGCCCTCGTTTGGTATTAAAAATTAAATTTGCTCTTGTTTTGCAACTGGTAAGATCTGCAAACAGGCATTCATGGTTCTGTCCCATCAACAAACCTTTGAAACTTTTCTTAGCTTTCTCTGTTTTGATGTCTGGTGGGTAAACAACTTCCATAGCAACGCTGGTAATGTTGGCTGATGTTGCAATAGAAGTGTTGTTTCTTGTTTAATTGTCTTTTATGTCTTTAGAGGACTGCTTCAACTTGATGTCCCCTTTCCCTTTTCTTCTGTCCTTATTTTGTCCCACTTTGTCCCTTCTTCTCTTCTGTCAACTAGACACTCCTTGTTAGCTAGCTAGCTTCTTTTCAGGAGAGTCCTTAGCAACTGCCTAGCAACAGGTAAACAACTTAGCTAGCTAAGAAAACTGTATAATTTTATGAAAAATTGTTACTTTTTCAGAATCCTTTCTTCTTTGTTTGCTGCTTGTTTGGTCTCCTATTCTGTCTAGCAGTTTTCTTTTGTTTTTTTCGATGTACTTTACTCTAAAAACCATATAAATCTCAATATTTTTAGGAGCTCATCTTTTCAGCTGCTGCTGCTTAATTTGGATCTCTCTCTCCCTCTCTCTCTCGTTTCTCTCCTCTCTCTCTCTCTCTCTCTCTCTCTCTCTCTCTCTCTCTCTCTCTCTCTCTCTCTCTCTCTCTCTCTCTCTCTCTCTCTCTCTCTCTCTCTCTCTCTCTCTCTCTCTCTCTCTCTCTCTCTCTCTCTCTCTCTCTCTCTCTCTCTCTGTCTGTCTGTCTGTCTGTCTGTCTGTCTGTCTGTCTGTCTGTCTGTCTGTCTGTCTGTCTGTCTGTCTGTCTGTCTGTCTGTCTGTCTGTCTGTCTGTCTGACAGGTGGTGCCCATGGGAAAGGAGAGGACATGTCCTTCTGATGGATGTGCCGTTTGATAAGGCCATCTCTCCCGGTGAATGAATGGTGAAACATAACAGCTGCTGCTGGCATCAGACAGAGAGCCCAGCCCACCTCACCAGTGCCTTGCCTACGACCGACCAACCAAGCTTGACAGACGTCGAGAGAGAAATCTCAGACCGCTGACAGGTTTACTGACAAACCTCGAACATTTCACGCTTTGCATGCTGGATGGAGGATGGGCTGGATGGTGAATGCACACTCAATAAAAAGCACACAGACAGATATAAATCTTCCCCTCAGCCTCTGTAATGGCGTTTCAACATCAATACCTGAGGAATGGTGGTATACGTCCCTGCAGCCTCCGCTAAAGCTAGCTAGAGGAAGAGACACTTTTAGTGCATCTGCAAATACACACAGGTGGACATAGATGCACAGAGATGTGTACACACACACACACACACACACACACACACACACACACACACACACACACACACACACACACAAACACTGAGCAAATGCTCACACACACATAGGCAGGTAGACTTGCTGTATTACCCTACAACACTTCCCGTTCAACAAATATGTTTGAACAACACAGTACTATGCAATTATTTCATCTCAGGGAACCCTTAATGAGTATTGAGTACTGCTGTGAATACATTATTTCCTATCTATCGCTTCATGAGGTACACAGTATCTTTCATTCCCGCTTGTACGCTATTTAATCAGAGCTCTATCCTCTCATTAAACTGAGACCTGGGCTGTTTAGCTCCCTGATGCAGAGTATGTGTGTGGGGCTCCCTGCTGTAAAGACTATGTGTTCAGCTCAATATTGGCTGGATTAACCCCTTGCTGTGATCCATATCTGATCACCACAGTAACTTTATCATTCACTTAGCTACAGCTGGACTGGACTCAAACCAATGCACAGAGAGAGACACCGAGAGAGAGAGACACACAGAGAGAGAGAGACACAGAGAGAGAGAGAGACACCGAGAGAGAGCGAGAGGGAGACAGAGAGAGGCACAGAGAGAGAGAGAGACACAGAGAGAGACACAGGCCCACAAAATGAGGTGGAAACTGAGCTGCACTTCCTAACCTCCTGCCAAATGTATGACCATATTAGAGACACATATTTCCCTCAGATTACACAGATCCACAAAGAATTCGAAAACAAACCTGATTTTGATAAACTCCCATATCTACTGGGTGAAATACCACAGTGTGTCATCACAGCAGCAAGATTTGTGACCTGTTGCCACAAGGAAAGGTCAACCAGTGAAGGACAAACACCATTGTAAATATAACCCATATTTATGCTTATTTATTTTCCCTTTTGTACTTTAACCATTTGCACATCGTTACAACACTGTATATATACATAATATGACATTTGTAATGTCTTTAATCTTTTGGAACTTGTGTGAGTGGAATGTTTACTGTTCATTTTTATTGTTTATTTCACTTTTGTATATTATCTACCTCACTTGGTTTGGCAATGTTAACATATGTTTCCCATGCCAATAAAGCCCCTTGAATTGAATTGAATTGACAAACAGATCAAGAAAGAAAGAGGAGAGAGAGAGACACAGAGAGAGACAAACAGATCAAGAAAGAAAGAGGAGAGAGAGAGACTATACTATTGGCTTCATTAATCACTTAGCTACCGCTGGACTACAGATATACTGTATAGCTTATAAAGCATGTTTATTAATTATCTAGTTCATTCACTAGTGGCTATGAGCATGTTCACTCCTAACCTCTAATTCATTTCCACATTGACACACTAAGATAAGAGTTGACAGTCTACACTAAGCTACGCAGACAGACTTGTTCTCAGACTTCTAAGTTGTGAAGTGCACACACATTTAATTGATACAAACCACGGGCACTCAACGTCATTCCAATGTGTAACTGTATAATACGATTACAACCTATATTCACCCAATCAAAAAGAGATTGAAAAGTTGGTTGAATGTCCAATGTATTATCACTATGGATCTAGACGCACAACCAAATTCCAATGGAAAAACAATGTTGGATTTTTGGTTTAGTTGTCACCCGAATGTCCATCGCTGCGCTTTCAACCATTTAAAAGCACAGCAAAGTTCAAATGGGAATACAATGTCAGATATTTGGGATTGCAGTTGAGAATACATTATAAGTGCATGGTGCAAGTGACCAATGCCGTTTGAGATTCTGCACAGATGATTACAGTATTTGTGAAGGTCTCCACAGACTTACGTCGACCTACGACCTATAGCATCTTGAAGCTGCACACTTTATATGATTACATAAGAAGACATTTATAGTTACAGTAACCTAAAAAAAAAAATTAGGGAAAAATTAGATTAGTGTGTGCTTGTTGACATTTACTGTATTGATTAATAGGAACTAAGCACATAAGCATTTCGCTGCACCTGCCGTAACACCTGCTAAACGGTGTACACAACCAATAACTTTGATTTGAAAATGCGGGCCATGGATGTGATACTCGTTTTAATGTTGATTGTTACATTAGTCTGTAAGATAATTTGAGGCTATTTATTGTATTTTGAAAGTGATATTGAATTGTGTTTTGTTAGTGCAACCAAATATCAACATTTAAAGGAGATGTATCTTCTGAGCCACTGACTTAGTCTGGCTTTAATTCCAGTTTGTCTACAAATGAATAATTAACATTGGATTAACGTTGGATTCACATCTCCATCCCAACCAAAAACCAAGGTTAAAGAGGACTATATCAAATCAAACTTTAAATGCACTTTAAATAAAGTCAATTTAGTCCTATTCTTTAACTTGTTTGGTTGAGATGGATGTATTCAACATATAAATGATTCATTTGTAGACAAACTGGAATTAAAGCCAAGAAGAGAATACATCTCCTTCAAATGTTGATATTTGGTTGCATTGACAACCAAACCCAACATCACTAAATAACCATTACATTTTAAATCAACCAGAGCTTGAAACCCTAGGCCTACTATATTGTGCATTTTTTGTTGAATTCTGGGTTGAATTGAAACAATAGCTGTTGATGACTTTCTAAATGCTATATTAGAGGTCTACAGTAAATAGCGTCTTTGATGATATAAGCGATAAAGTATGGTCACATTTCATTTGCTCGGTTTAACCTACCCTTTGGAATGATAGCAACAGTGAATGTATTTCATTTTTAAATGGTGATCGCTCAACAATCATCCTCACAATAGCACATTGGTAATTAATAGATTAATAGTGAGTGACAAATATAATCGCTAAGCAGGGCTGGGATTGGTTAAAACTGAGTGGGAGACCAAAGGGTAGCTGTGGGTTCAATTCTCCAGTAGGAGCTGTGGGTTCAATTCTCCAGTAGGAGGTGTGGGTTCAATTCTCCAGTAGGAGGTGTGGGTTCAATTCTCCAGTAGGAGCTGTGGGTTCAATTCTCCAGTAGGAGCTGTGGGTTCAATTCTCCAGTAGGAGGTGTGGGTTCAATTCTCCAGTAGGAGGTGTGGGTTCAATTCTCCAGTAGGAGCTGTGGGTTCAATTCTCCAGTAGGAGCTGTGGGTTCAGTTCTCCAGTAGGAGGTGTGGGTTCAATTCTCCAGTAGGAGGTGTGGGTTCAATTCTCCAGTAGGAGGTGTGGGTTCAATTCTCCAGTAGGAGGTGTGGGTTCAATTCTCCAGTAGGAGCTGTGGGTTCAATTCTCCAGTAGGAGGTGTGGGTTCAATTCTCCAGTAGGAGCTGTGGGTTCAATTCTCCAGTAGGAGCTGTGGGTTCAATTCTCCAGTATGAGGTGCTGCCCAGCCTATAGTTTATTTTCTGATTGCGGATATAACGTTGAAGATCTGACGTTGTTCGAAAGGTATAAATTTAACATGTTTTATACCAGGTTTGTCTATGTTGAAATTTGGTTACCATGTTGAAAAAATCATGTGGTTGAAATTGCACCCTCAAAACAACAGTTGATGGACTTTCGATGGACTTTAAAAAAAATCCTATGTATTTTCCACATAGATTCCACATCACAATACGCTGAGAAAGGATGTTGAAATAACATTGATTCAACCAGTTTGTGGGGGAACTAGATACACGGCAGGTCTATTCAAACTGTTAGGGTTTGCTATTGAACATGTGTGAAGCTCTATTTGTTTCACACATCACTGTAGAGAATATCTATCTAATCAGGGATGTCAGGTAACTGCCAAAATAAAGGAAACACCAACATAAATCGTCTTAATAGGGTGTTGGGCCACCACGAGCCAGAACAGTTACAATGCTCTTTGGCATAGATTCTACAAGTGTCTGGAATTCTATTGGAGTAATGCAACACCATTCTTCCACAAGAAATTCCATAACTTGGTGTTTTGTTGATGGTGGTGGAAAACGCTGTCTCAGGTCCTGCTCCAGAATCTCCCATAAGTGTTCCATTGGGTTGAGATCTTGTTACTGTGATGGCCATGGCATTCAGTTTACATCGTTTTCATGCTCATCAAACCATTCAGTGACCACTTGTGCCCATTAAATCGGGACATTGTCATCCTATGGGGGCATAGCCATGGTAAGCAAAATAATTTCCAAAATTATGGCCTGCCCAACATTATACATAACCCTCAGCATGAAGGGATGTTAATTCCTTAATTAACCCAGGAACCACACCTGTGTGGAACTACATGCTTTCAATATACTTTGTTACCCTCATTTACTCAAGCGTTTCCATTATTTTGGCAGTTACCTGTACATTCCAGTTAGAATAAACGTGAAACACATCAGTCCAGACAGGAAAGAGAACCCGAGGGCATATTTGAATCATGTATGGTAACCGGGGTAGAGCAAAGGATTAGATGCAGGTGCTTTGGGGAGGGAGAGGTAAGACTGAGGTGCTTGCCTGTTTTCTGAGTGACTGCACGCAGCGTGTCTATGTTAAATATTCCCTTCTTTCTCAACACAGTCATAGAGACTCATAGAGAAGCATTAAGGTTGCATGATGCGGTGCTCTCTCTCTCTCTCTCTCTCTCTCTCTGTGTTGAGGAAATATTCATAGTGTACAAGAATCCCTCAACATAAAAAAACAGAAGAGCCTCCACTTTACCTCACTCAACATGGCCGCATTAATATTCATTAGAGAAAGAGGAGGAAAGTGCTTTATAGACTCAGATGAGATGCCACACAATGAGTTCTGCATTCCAATTAGGCGGGGATACACACAGACACAGACACAAACACACACACACCGTTTCCAAGGGAACAGCAGATTGGAAGTCACCTGAATGAGCCCTGTCAAATTGTGCTTCCTATATAAAATGGAGGTCATGCCCACCAAGCATTCAGGGGACGCTAGCTAGCCTACAACACCTTCCTGCAGTGTTTTGACATAGATTAACATTACAACATTTTTTTGTAAGTGGTTATCTGGAAAGGGGACAACATAATGCGTAACGAAAGGTATCGAGACCCCGGAACAATTCCCCCGTGTCACAAAACCCATTAGAGTGTAACAGACAGGGTGAGTAGCTCGGGGACAAAGACAGTAAGGATACTTCCTTCTGAGAGAGCAGTGCAGTGGAGTGCAGTAGAAGGACAACGTCATTGTTGGCAAAGTCAATCTCAATCCACAGGCGGGCGAGATAAGAACTCAGGAGCCCCTTGGCACTCAATGAAGATTTCAGATAGAATTGCTACAGTATTATCTCAATGAGAAATCCCTTCCCTGACTTAGAGAGCAGCTAAATCAATAGCCCATCAGAGCAGAGATAGGACGACGGCCTTGCTTGACTTTCGTGAGTACGGAGGAGCCGCTCTGTAAGACAGTAAGCAGTCAGAGCCACAGGGAGAGCAGAGCAGAGCAGCACTTCCTAAGGTTGACTCACAGCCCGAGCTAAACACAACTAATGTCACTAGTAGAGGTATGTGAAATGAATTTCCCAACTAGTTCTGTACTCCGATAATGAAGCAGCCACGACTCTCAAGAAGAGAAGTTATGAATTGGCTTGAAAAGAGCTGGGGAGCACCTGGAGAAAGATGATGCCAAATGGATCTTGTCTGAGTCAGTGTGTCTGATGCCACTTTGGATATCCTTACCAAAAGGCATCCAATATGTCTCACACAATAACTTGGGCAAAGTGGGCTCCTCAAGTGACTTCTGTTGCTCCAGTGCCCCACGTAAATTAAATTAGGATTCAATTGTTTTTCATTTCAGTTCAATTTGATTTAATTTCAGTCTAGCTTTCCTTTTGGCATTTCTGAGTGAGGGATGGTGTATTTGTGTTTTTTGGTTGGAAGGAACGATCAAAGGGAAAATACCTGGCTTTCAAATCAAAAGTGTTTCTGAAAGAGGCTTTGAAGAATGATGCATTCATGGCAGCTGAGTGGATAACCACCCCAATTTCCCCTGGTGATTTTACTGAATCACAGTCCATAACGGATGGAAAGACCTGTTGACCTCCAGACCTGCTGTACTTTTTATCCTGTGACCTGCATGGTGGAGGAATAGATCTGCTATTGTATTCGTGGTGTGGGGAGTATTTTGGTCTGTTTACTGCTGGCTCTATGACAAAAACTCAGCATGGTCCTCTTTTTTCTATTTCATACCTGCTACCCCAGATGCTCTCTGGCTGCTGCTGTAAGTGGTGCAACCTTCACACATAAAATAACACACATTTTTCAGAAAGCGAGAAATAATTTAATGATTCATATGATTCCTGGATCATGCATTCAGTCTCTGTGCTGTTCCAAGGATACAGTACCTGCCAGCATGACTGTGTGAGTGAAGTAGAGGCTACACAGTTCGATGCTTCAGGAATGAGAGATGGAAATATACACTGAACAAACACATCCACGCAACATGCAACAATTTCAAAGGTTTTACTCAGTTACAGTTCATATAACAAAATCAGTCAATTGAAATAAATTCATTAGGCCCTAATCTATGGATTTCACATGACTGGGGATCAGTGGTGACCCGTCATTCAGGGCAGGGGGGGCAGAGCCACACTTTTTGTTTTTTGGGGTCGGGTTTGGCTGTTTTGCTTGTTATTTTGTCATTAATACGTGTCACATATCAGTTTGCAAACAATGTAAAAAAAAAAAAATGCAATTGAGTTAATAAAGCTGCATACAAACATGGTCTCTTTTTTGCTTTCTTGCGCAAGGCAGCTCCAAAAGGCAGGTGTTTCAGCCTAGCTCAGTGCTTTCGGTGGTGGTGGTGGTGGTGGTGGTGCTAGCCAGCAGAAAATACAGAACGTTGCGCTTGATTGGCTCAGTTTTCTGTCACTCATGGGACAGTACGTCATCCCTAATTCTAAGGTTAGAGCTCTAAAATGTTAGCCCCTTGGCTGAAGGTCACAGATAGAATGACATCAAACCACATTATTACATTTTTTTATTTAACTAGGCAAGTCAGTTAAGAACAAATTCGTATTTACAATGAGGGCCTACTGGGGAATAGTGGGTTAACTGCCTTGTTCAGGGGAAGGACGACAGATTTTTACCTTGTCAGCTCAGGGATTCGATCCAGCAACCTTTCGGTTACTGGCCCAACGCTCTAACCACTATGCTACCTGCCGCCCCAATGATCCTGCTGTTTAATCAGCTTCTTGATATGGCACACCTGTCAGGTGGATGGATTATCTTGACAAAGGAGAAACGCTCGCTAACAAGGATGTAAACAAATTTGTACACAACATTTTAGAGAAATAAGCTTTTTGTGCGTATGGAACATTTCTGGGATCTTTTATTTCAACTCATGAAGCATGGGACCAACACTTTACATGTTGCGTTTATATTTTTGTTCAGTATATTTCTAAATGTACAGTGCTTTACAATAATGGTCATGATCATTACAGATGCTAACATACTACATTCATAATGGTCCATTGCACTGAAAGTCATTAAAAACAGTAAGCATAAAACATGCATACACTGATAACTGTACGTACAATTCAAAAGGTTTACAATTATGAGGGTGGTGAGTGATATTAGGAGGATGGTGAGGGATATTAGGAGGATGGTGAGTGATATTAGGAGGATGGTGAGTGATATTAGGAGGATGGTGAGTGATATTAGGAGGATGGTGAGTGATATTAGGAGGATGGTGAGTGATATTAGGAGGATGGTGAGTGGTATTATGAGGGTGGTGAGTGATATTAGGAGGATGGTGAGTGATATTAGGAGGATGGTGAGTGATATTAGGAGGATGGTGAGTGATATTAGGAGGGTGGTGAGTGATATTAGGAGGATGGTGAGTGATACTAGGAGGATGGTGAGTGGTATTATGAGGGTGGTGAGTGATATTAGGAGGATGGTGAGTGATATTAGGAGGATGGTGAGTGATATTAGGAGGGTGGTGAGTGATATTAGGAGGATGGTGAGTGATATTAGGAGGGTGGTGAGTGGTATTATGAGGGTGGTGAGTGATATTAGGAGGATGGTGAGCGATACTAGGAGGGTGGTGAGCGGTATTATGAGGGTGGTGAGCGATATTAGGAGGATGGTGAGTGGTATTATGAGGATGGTGAGTGATACTAGGAGAATGGTGAGTGGTATTATGAGGGTGGTGAGTGGTATTATGAGGGTGGTGAGTGATACTAGGAGGATGGTGAGTGATATTAGGAGGATGGTGAGTGATATTAGGAGGATGGTGAGTGATATTAGGAGGATGGTGAGTGATATTAGGAGGATGGTGAGTGGTATTAGGAGGATGGTGAGTGATACTAGGAGGATGGTGAGTGATATTATGAGGATGGTGAGTGATATTAGGAGGATGGTGAGTGATATTAGGAGGATGGTGAGTGATATTAGGAGGATGGTGAGTGATATTATGAGGGTGGTGAGTGATATTTGGAGGATGGTGAGTGATATTATGAGGTCGGTGAGTGATATTGGGAGGGTGGTGAGTGATATTAGGAGGGTGGTGAGTGATATTAGGAGGGTGGTGAGTGCAGGTGATATTGCGACACAGGAAAAGGAAGGAGGGCTCATAGGATGGATTCTCTATATCTGACAGTGAAGTAAGATCACAAGGGAAGGTCAAAGAAAAATTGTATTTGTACAACAAGGCAACATGTAACTCAGGCACGCACGCACCCACACCCACCCTAACCACCCATGTGTGATATCATTGATTATCTGTACAGCTGGATGTGAGCCTGGGGCTTTGTGGGACATGAGGAGTGGATGTGTCCTCAGCAGGTGCAGCAGCACCATGCTCTGATGAGGGCTCAGCCCCAGAGGATTTCACCACCAGCCGCTGCTTTGCCAGGGGATTCAAACCTCATTATTACTCCGCCACATTGGGGATACGTCCCAAATGGCACCCTTTCCACGATGAAGTGCGCTACCTTTGACCAGAGCCCTACGGGCCCTGGTCAAAAGTAGTGCACTATATAGGGAATATGGTACCATTCGGGACGCAGCATGGGACTCCATAACAAGAGGAATGGGAATAATGGGCTTTAGCTGGACATAATTAACCTTCACGCGGAGGAGGTATTTAAGCATGTCTAAGCTACTCTCCTTCTCTGTAAATGTCACTGTGTGTATGTGTTCACTAAGAGGTCTGTCTGTCTGCCTGTCGGTCCACAGAGAAGAGTTTCACCTGCTAGGTGTCTAAACAGCCTACAGCCTCTAGTCAGGAGAAGAACAACTCCAGAACACACTGATTTACAACGACAACCTCAACACACAGCCAGGAGCATGTCTGAATACTGTACACACACACCATTACACCCAGCGCAGAGTAACTTCAGTGCACTAGCCCAAGGACGTGTTATGTATGAATCATTTATAATGTGAATGCATTTATACAGTAGGCTACCAGACTTATTTTAACTGAAACAAGCCCTACCCGCCTGTTCTCATTCACATCATTCACACCAAAAGAGCTCAACAAATTAAAGTAATTCACACCAAAGAGCTCAGTGAAGGAAATTCACACCAAAAGATTCCAATCAAACCACTACACACATCTACAGAATGTAATGTAGCTCTACAGATGAACCTCCTCACAGGGTGGAAGGATATTTTAACCGGGCTGACGTCATCAGGAGAAGAACTGCAGGTCAGCGGGGGAGGGCCTATCAATTATTAATATCGCTATGGAAACGATAAAGGGCAGGATATAATCGTCTGAGGGGCAGAATGAACATTCATGTATTCTGGATGGATGGTGAGTTATTCTACTGCTAGTCTCCCTGTAGGAACTATTAGTGTGTGCCCTTGTTGCTCTGAGGGTTATGGAGTCAGCAATAGGCCCTACAATATACTGTAAAAGTCAACACTACAGCAGTGTACTGTATGCACTGATAACACACAAGCACAAGTCATTATAGGCTCACCATAGCTGTCTTTCAGTTGGTCAGATCAAGGCTGTTGGTCCTCACGTCTGTCTCATAGAAGTCAACAGTAGTATACTGTAGGCCTGGTGATGATGCATAAACACAAGTCATTAAAGAGACGATCCAAGCAGTGTTTTTAGAACCCGGATCAAGGGTTTCCATTGGCTGTAAGGGAATCTCAGACAGTAGCAGAACCAAGATGAAAAGCATGGCATCCTTCCTCCTGCCAGGGTTTGGTTCAATAGACCATCCATTTACTCCATGTTTCTCTGTGATCAATGTTTCTTCCTTTTGTCTCTCTCTCTCTGGCTCTTTCCAGCTCTTTATCTCTCTATGCTCTGTCTCTATCTCTCGCTTCAAATGTCATATGTGCTTTCAGATCAAGTGATGAATCGCGACGAGCTCTGAGCTGTCAGACTGTCATTTTTAAATCTCAGGTTGTTCTCCATTTGACATCCTCGTAATAGAGAATAAATTAATGCCTGTCTTGCCAACAACTGGTGGTTCAATTTAATACACATTGTTACCCCAATGATTTCTACATTCCTGTTGCTGCCACCACAAGGCAGTGGTACAATAAAACGATTTACAGTATGTATCAACATAAAGTCATTCTTTTTATAATCCCAATAAATCTGATTGGCACGTAGATTAAGCCGTAAATATAACAAACTAACAGAGCATCAATCTGCTCTCAAAGCAATTACCTTGTGTATAAAGAGTATTTCTTTGCCACTATTAACATGCGCCATTCTAATTACCTCAGAATACATTTCAGATTTTTTTTCATGTTTATTTCCATCTGGGTATAGACTGTGTGAAAGGAGAATCTCTGGTCTTTGACGCAGCAGCTCTGTTTTGTTCTTTGTGTTCTGAACTGCATTTAATTATAACGCCACCTGACACTCCACTCTGGTAATAACGTGAATCCACATTCAGCAGCATTGTGGGAACTGAACTAAGAGTGGAAATGTTCATATGTTCTAATCCCCCCCCGAGTCTGCCTCCCAGATCTTTCTTTTCACCAGTCAATAGACTTGAAACATCTTCTCTTTCTCTCATCTCTTCCCTTTTTTCTTTCTAGTTCTGGCTCCTTTATAATGCTCATGGAATCAATAGACAGCAATATGATGATGTCTCAGTACTGCGAACTGTGTTCATTTGCCATGCCGCATTTCATAAGCACCGAAAAAGAAAACATAGGCATATAACCCAATGTTGTTAAGACTGGTGGATCATTCATATTATCCCACATGTCTTTTTAAAAAGAGTGAGGGAAAATGCAGCTCACAAACGGCTGCCTGTGTAAATGTCCTCTGCTAGATTGAAGAGATAAACTATCAATGGCATAAACATGCAGTGATGTGACTCATAGAGATGGCATATGTAACGCTATTGATTCATAAAAACACTGACATACTTGAACAGTCTGGGCACTGAGCACACCCACCATTGACAAACAAAGACTAAACTATACCCATTCTGTTAAATTGTCCAAACAGTAGCTGAACCCAGGTGTAGGTGTGACGTCCCACATTTCTACTGCCAGCCTACAGTAACAGTCTTCATGGTGCAGTGCAGACACTCTGGACTCTGAAGCCCCAGAGAAGCCCCATAGGAGACCATGACATCAGTAAATCTAGACTCACATCTGGCCCTGCTGACAGCTGACTTGGGAGAGACCATACCATCTGGTTCTGTGGAGATAGAACCAGGGTTAACTTGGGAGAGACCATCTGGTTCTGTGGAGATAGAACCAGGGTTAACTTGGGAGAGACCATCTGGTTCTGTGGAGATAGAACCAGGGTTAACTTGGGAGAGACCATCTGGTTCTGTGGAGATAGAACCAGGGTTAACTTGGGAGAGACCATCTGGTTCTCTGTGTATAGAACCAGGGTTAACTGGGGAGAGACCATCTGGTTCTGTGGAGATAGAACCAGGGTTAACTTGGGAGAGACCATCTGGTTCTGTGGAGATAGAACCAGGGTTAACTTGGGAGAGACCATCTGGTTCTGTGGAGATAGAACCAGGGTTAACTTGGGAGAGACCATCTGGTTCTCTGTGTATAGAACCAGGGTTAACTTGGGAGAGACCATCTGGATCTCTGTGTATAGAACCAGGGTTAACTGGGGAGAGACCATCTGGTTCTGTAGAGATAGAACCAGGGTTAACTTGGGAGAGACCATCTGGTTCTCTGTGTATAGAACCAGGGTTAACTGGGGAGAGACCATCTGGTTCTGTAGAGATAGAACCAGGGTTAACTTGGGAGAGACCATCTGGTTCTCTGTGTATAGAACCAGGGTTAACTTGGGAGAGACCATCTGGTTCTCTGTGTATAGAACCAGGGTTAACTTGGGAGAGACCATCTGGTTCTGTAGAGATAGAACCAGGGTTAACTTGGGAGAGACCATCTGGTTCTCTGGATATAGAACCAGGGTTAACTGGGAGAGACCATCTGGTTCTCTGGATATAGAACCAGGGTTAACTGGGGGGAGACCATCTGGTTCTCTGGATATAGAACCAGGGTTAACTGGGGGGAGACCATCTGGTTCTCTGGATATAGAACCAGGGTTAACTGGGCCTAGTTGACTAGTGGCATTGCAAAACATATATATATTTTTTTGGGGGGGGTTGAAGGATGCCACATATCATTGAAAAATTAAGCGGAAGACACAAATCAAAAGAGAGCCTGCCTGGACATGAATTAGACACAGGTGCCAGATGGGCCAACAACCACTACCTCCATTACCAAGCAACACACACACACAACTCATCTTCATCAGAAAATGACCTAATTCTGTCCAGAAAAGCATTCTGGTGACAGAAGACAAGTCTTCAGATCCTGGTTATTGGCAGGACTGGTACTGTATATTATTCATAGTTGTCTATAGATAACCCCCTTACAGTTGACCTTTAGAGAGGAAAGAACTGTGATTATAAGATAAAGGAGTAGCCTCCAATGCATGTGTTGACTGAGTGACACCTACTGTTTGCAGGGGGATGGATACAAAAATAATTGCAGCTTAGACATTTTGATATATTATGTTCCAACCATATATTTTCCTTTGGGATTTGGCCATGGGGATTTGAGTCTTTATATTATCACATAAGACATAACATAGTTGAGGTCTTATATTAGGTCTGACGTGGACATGTAACACCATGATTGCTGTTGCTTATTTCATAGCCTATGGTCCAGTAGACGAGAGCATTCCACTACATACTGTATATCCCCATGACGTATATAGCCTATTAAGGTGTCTGTGTGTGTGTGTGTGTGTGTGTGTGTGTGTGTGTGTGTGTGTGTGTGTGTGTGTGTGTCTGTATTCCACTCCAGATGTCCCCGGGAGGGCTCTAGCCTATTAAGATGGTGGTGTAGCAGATAGATTGAATTGGATATAGCAGGCAACAGAGCAGACAGGCAGTAGTACCTGGGCCTGACAATGAGTTAGTGAATCACTGGACAGCATCATGCCTCGCCTTAATAAGACAAGGCCTGAGAGAATAAAATAAAAACAAGTTTTCACATTCTCATCACCCACCATAAGTTAGACTCTGGTTACACTGTGGTTACATTATGGTTACACCCTGGCTACACTCTGGCTACACTGTCTATAATGAGACATATGATACAAAAATGCAAGACTACTTGTATCACAACAACATTAGGCTAATTATTATACACCACTCACAGCCCACTACAAATGTCTTAAAACATGTATTTGTATTTATTAGGGATCCTGCTACTCTTCCTGGGCAGGAATATCGATTATAATAACATTTTTAAACATTAAAATACATTTTCCCACAGATTTCACAATACATTAAGTGTGTGCCCTCCGGCCACTACTCTACTACTATACACAATCCAGATGTACACGTGTGTATAGTGTGTATGTTATGTGTGTTTGTACCTGTGTGTGTGACTCTTCACAGTCCTCGCTGTTCCATAAGGTGTATTTCTATCTGTATAACATATTGTAGCCCTATATATGATGGGATATAACCTGATCGTAACTAACAAAACATCTGGTATAAAATGGTGGCTATACATCAGTACAAGCCAAAAGAAAAAATAATATCAACTGCTTAAATGGTAACTAATCTAAGGACAACAAAACACAAACCCCCTGTATTATAATACATGATCCATTTTTCATACGGTTGATGCATTTTTTATGTGAGTAAACTTCCACTTGTATAGCTGATGGACAGCCAATCATCTAGTCATTGTGCTTCTCACTGAGAGGATTTAAAAGACAAACTAGAATTAAAAATCTATTAAATAAGACTTAACCAACGTCGTCTCCCAGATGGTATTTGGGAAAAGGTTAATGCTTTGAGTGTGTGTGTGTGTGTGTGTGTGTGTGTGTGTGTGTGTGTGTGTGTGTGTGTGTGTGTGTGTGTGTGTGTGTGTGTGTGTGTGTGTGTGTGTGTGTGTGTGTGTGTGTGTGTGTGTGTGTGTGTGTGTGTGTGTGTGTGTGTGTGTGTGTGTGTGTGTGTGTGTGCGTGCAAGTCTCAGATAGCACTTATTTTAAAAAGCACATTGTTTATCCACTGCTATTACTAGAAGGTGTGTGCTCGAGTGAAACACTATAATTGGATTTCTCTGTGAAGGAGACAGAGAACATTTGATCGACACGGGCGTTCACCGGGAGGAGGAAGAGCATCGACATATCACAGTTAGCAGTGTTATGCGCTGGTTGAAAAACGGAGAAGTTGCGCATCGCAACGTTGTATAGTAGTTAAGAGTGCTGTGTGTGTGTGTGTGTGTGTGTGTGTGTGTGTGTGTGTGTGTGTGTGTGTCCTTGGTAGGTAGAGATACTGGTCCTCCTCCAACACGGTGCTTCGATAGTGTTTCCAGCACTTGACCCCAATTGCTTGGGCTTGTTCGGCTTGGTGATTATCGCTCTTGTTATATGGGTCACACACAGAGGTACACACGTGTGTACACTCTCAAACACAGGTACTCACGCACACACACAAAAGAGTGAACACACACACACACAAACACACTCTCTACCATCATTTTCCGCTCTCCTCTCAAGTAGCTCCACACTGAGCTAAGTGACACGGAGGAGGAAGGGCACAGGGAAGGAGTGTCTTGACTTGCTGTCTCACACGCTTTCATTGACTACAGTACATTAGTGTACTACACGACTACAGCGTAGTAGTCTCCACGCAGTCAAACTCTCATCCCAATACAACACTGTAGTACACAGTCTGGTCTGGTAGCTGAAGGCTGTATCAGTATGTTAACAGAACATGTCCCCAACCTGGGGTTCGTTCCCAGTCCCACAGTAGCAGAGCTGTAGAGCCGTCTGTCTGTCTGTCTGTCTGTCTGTCTGTCTGTCTGTCTGTCTGTCTGTCTGCCTGTCTGTCTGTCTGTCTGTCTGTCTGTCTGTCTGTCTGTCTGTCTGTCTGTCTGTCTGTCTGTCTGTCTGTCTGTCTGTCTGTCTGTCTGTCTGTCTGTCTCTTATTCTTGTCCTAAATGGAAATGTGGTGCTACACGAACTTCTGGGGAAATGACAGTCCGCTCCCAGACCTCCACTCTGCTCCCCAGAGTCATCTGAGTCAGTGAATTAAATCACGTCATGTTCCCCTTCCCAATAAAGGGGAAGGTAAAGCAGCATGCCTCTACCTCATGGGGTGTTGCTATTTTTTCTCTCTCTGTCTCGTCTTCTCCCTCTCTCTCTCTGTTTGTCACTCTCTCTCTCTCTCTCTCCCTCCACCTCCTCCATTGCTCTCAGTCTCTCTCTCCACGTTCAAATATCAATTTGGTTACTATTACCATGGGACGTGGTGGCAAATGGCTCTTGCTTCTGCAGATTAAACAACATGGGAAAAGAATGAAAGGCCATTTCCCAGATGCTGCAGCACCTCACATTAATGAGAGCCATCTATCAACTCGAGATATTTCCCACGGCAACAGGCTCATTATTGGATGCGATTTATGGGCTGTTCAGATAAGGTGTATCATAGCAACCCCTTGGTTTTTTGTCTTAAAGGTGTTGCGTGTGGGGCTAAAATAACACACTTTTGAAAAGGGCCGGTACAATATAGTTAAAACGACCACTTTTTAACTACAATATAGTTATGTGGCTTATGTGGATACACCTTATGGGGACAAGGACAGGAAGCCACAATAGACTATAGACATGCCCAAAGGCCCTCCTGGTGTCCAATTATGCATACTCAGCTAATCTAATGTCACGCAAAGTATAATATAATGCTGATAGATCTCCATTAAGAAAAAGGGGAAAAAGTGGAGACTACTAGAGGAAACTGCAGGTTTGAGGAGTAAACTACGGAGTAGAAGGCGCATGAGGACAGGAATAGTGCGATGCAATAACTGCAGGCTCTATTTTACAGCATCAAATTTCACCAAAGGGATTAAATCTAAAAGTAAGGGACACAGCCAGACTCTCTCTCTCTCTCTCTCTCTCTCTCTCTCTCTCTCTCTCTCTCTCTCTCTCTCTCTCTCTCTCTCTCTCTCTCTCTCTCTCTCTCTCTCTCTCTCTCTCTCTCTCTCTCTCTCTCTCTCTCTCTCTCTCTCTCTCTCTCTCTCTCTCTCTCTCTCTCTCTCTCTCTCTCTCTCTCTCTCTCTCTCTCTCTCTCTCTCTCTCTCTCTCTCTCTCTCTCTCTCTCTCTCTCTCTCTCTCTCTCTCTCTCTCTCTCTCTCTCTCTCTCTCTCTCTCTCTCTCTCTCTCTCTCTCTCTCTCTCTCTCTCTCTCTCTCTCTCTCTCTCTCTCTCTCTCTCTCTCTCTCTCTCTCTCTCTCTCTCTCTCTCTCTCTCTCTCTCTCTCTCCTCCTCCCCATGCCCTTCCCAAAAACATTTGTCTCTTGCCGAGATATCAAAATGGGAATCCTCAGCCAGCAGTTACATTTACTTACGCATTTACTTGTAATTACTACGAGTACATCTAGTTTCTTGTTTCCACCATGCTGATTGGCACTGGTGATCCCACAGGGGTGAGGCTTTTTTGCATTTCGCTTCTCCGCCCGCCCGCCCACACACACACACACACACACACACACACACACACACACACACACACACACACACACACACACACACACACACACACACACACACACACACACACACACACACACACACACACACACACACACACACACACACACACACACACACACACACCTCTATCTATTCCCTATGCCTCTCTGTCTGTTTGAACTCCCATCCCTCTCTTGTCTCCCCAGCCAGCCTCCAACAGGCCCTGTGATAGTTTAGTGACATAGTTAATCTGTCTCCAAGGCCCTCAGCTCCACATAGCTCAGTAAACAGTCACACCCCAAAGAGCACATGCATACTCTGGCAGTGTTTCAAATGGCACCCTATTCCCTATATAATTCACTACTTTTAACCAGTGCCCATAGGGAATAGTGTGCTATCATTCCTCTCCGGCTAATGAAAACCAAACAGGCATGACATGATATGGAGGCCCCATGCCTTGTTATGGTTGCACTCTCACATCTCCAACTACAGTAGCATGGCTCATACTGAGCATTAAAGTGGAACTGAAAGCGTTTTAACTACTTTGCAGAAACAAACGGACAACCCTAATATCAGTCATAATATCATACTGAACATTAAAGACTATGATATCCTACTCCAAATACCGCGATATCCGATTTAATCGTTTTGCGGCGTTAATGACGCAATAATTCCAGACTGTGCCATTATTATTTATGATATTATAGTCGCATTGTCATTAAATTATCTTTGTATGGTGAAACAATAAGGCTTAGTTTATTCATTTACACTTCATGCTCAACATACTGATAACACTGCACTGTTTTGATTTGTAAAGTTCAAATAGAGTATAGTCTTGCACTTCACGATATATCAATGTCAAATATCACCATGTTCGGTGTAATCATATATCGGCCCAACCTTAGGAGAAACATATCTTGGGGGACCTCAGAAACCCTAGGTACAGGTACGTAGTGAACTCAGTATGTACACACATACACAGTATGCGCAGCTACAACAGTCTGAACTAAGCCATCCTGCACTCCTCAGTTCATCCACGTTTTCCTTTTTTCTTTAACCTTTGTTTATCCAGGAAATGTCATTGAGGTCAACTCTTTTACAAGGGAGACCTACATGACACGTCCCGGAAAAACTCTGCTCCCTATAGGTCTGATGGCCTGATTATCAGGAATAACTGGTAGTCCGATCCTGTGTATACACTCTTAGAAAAAAAGGTTCCAAAAGAGTTCAGCTGTCCCCATAGGAGAACCCTTTTTGGTTCCAGGTAGAACAGTCTGTAGAAACCCTCTGTGGAAAGGGTTCTACACAGAACCCTTTCTACCTGAAACCAAAAAGGGTTCGTCAAAGGGTTCTCTTATGGGGACAGCCAAAGAACCCTTTTAGGTACTAGAAAGCATATTTTTTTCTAAGAGTGCTGTCCCCCTCACTCACAGCTGATCAGGCTTTCGGGATAACTTTCCTCCCTGGTCCCATTCCTACTCCTCAAACAGCCATAGAGGGACCACCCCACCTGACCCCACTTGTCTTTTTAACTAACATTTACAGGTAACTGCCAAAAAAAGAAAACACTTGAGCAAATGAACGATACAAAGTATTTTAAAATCAAATCAAATGTATTTATAAAGCCCTTCTTACATCAGCAGATGTCACAAAGTGCGTACACAGAAACCCAGCCTAAAACCACAAACAGCAAGCAATGCAGATGTAGAAGCACGGTGGCTATGAGAAACTCCCTAGAAAGGCAGGAACCTAGGATGAAACCTAGAGAGGAACCAGGCTCTGAGGGGTGGCCAGTCCTCTTCTGGCTGTGCCGAGTGGAGAGATTGAACGCAGGTGCTTCCACACATGTGTGGTTCCTGAGTTATTTAAGCAATTAACATCGCATCATGCTTAGGGTCATTTATAAAAATGCCTAGCTGCTGATTATTTTGGCTACCATGGCTAGAAGAGATCTCAGTGACTTTGAAAGAGGGCTCAAAAGAGCATAGGGGGTTTAAAGGGTGTGTGTGTATGTCTCCGTCACCAGAACTCAACCCAATGGAACAATTACAGTATGGGAGATTCTGGAGCGGCGCCTGAGACAGTGTTTTCCACCACCAAACACCAAATTATGGAATTTCTCGTGGAAGAATGGTGTCACATCACAGTGATTTCCCCCTCAGCCATTTATTTTCCCAGCACCCCTGGAGCGTGTCAGGGTCAGGAGGACTAGGCTTCCCGCCACTGGCCTTAAATAAGACATTTCCTTGATAACAGCGACATTGAAGTGTTTTACGGTCCTATTTGTCATCTCAAGGCACTTTAATGGAGTAAATTAAAACCATTCAAAGCCATTTAGTCTTAACCTTTGAATTGACTTGACCTGTAGCCTCCATCTGAGAGTGGACCACTCAAATCAAATCAAAGTTTATTTGTCACTTGCGCCGAATACAACAGGTGTAGACCTTACAGTGAAATGCTTACTTACAGGCTCTAACCAATAGTGCAAAAAAGGTATTAGGTGAACAATAGGTAAGTAAAGAAATAAAACAACAGTAAAAAGGCTATATACAGTAGCGAGGCTATAAACAGTAGCGAGGCTATAAACAGTAGCGAGGCTATAAAAGTAGCGAGGCTATAAAAGTAGCGAGGCTACATACAGGCACCGGTTAGTCAGGCTGATTGAGGTAGTATGTACATGTAGATATGGTTAAAGTGACAATGCATATATGATGAACAGAGAGTAGCAGTAGCGTAAAAGAGGGGTTGGCGGGTGGTGATTGGCGGGACACAATGCAGATAGCCCGGTTAGCCAATGTGCGGATGCACTGGTTGGTCGGCCCAATTGAGGTAGTATGTACATGAGTGTATAGTTAAAGTGACTATGCATATATGATAAACAGAGAGTAGCAGCAGCGTAAAAAGAGGGGTTGGGGGGGGCACACAATGCAAATAGTCCGGGTAGACATTTGATTACCTGTTCAGGAGACATATGGCTTGGGGGTAAAAACTATTGAGAAGCCTTTTTGTACTAGACTTGGCACTCCGGTACTGCTTGCCATGCGGTGGTAGAGAGAACAGTCTATGACTGGGGTGGCTGGGGTCTTTGACAATGTTTAGGGCCTTCCTCTGACACCGCCTGGTATAGAGGTCCTGGATGGCAGGCAGCTTAGCCCCAGTGATGTACTGGGCCGTACGCACTACCCTCTGTAGTGTCTTGCGGTCAGAGGCCGAGCAATTGCTGTACCAGGCAGTGATGCAACCAGTCAGGATGCTCTCGATGTTGCAGCTGTAGAACCTTTTGAGGATCTCAGGACCCATGCCAAATCTTTTTAGTTTCCTGAGAGGGAAAAGGCTTTGTCTTTTTAGTCCCAGGATTCTTAGCTTAGTGATGAGCTTTGAGGGTACTATGGTGTTGAACGCTGAGCTGTAGTCAATGAATAGCATTCTCACATAAGTGTTCCTTTTGTCCAGGTGTGAAAGGGCAGTGTGGAGTGCAATAGAGATTGCATCATCTGTGGATCTGTTTGGGCGATATGCAAATTGGAGTGTGTCTCAGGTTTCTGGGATAATGGTGTTGATGTGAGCCATTACCAACCTTTCAAAGAACTTCATGGCTGCGGACGTGAGTGCTACGGGTCTGTAGTCATTTAGGCAGGTTGCCTTTGTGTTCTTGGGCACAGGGACTATGGTGGTCTGCTCTAAGCTCTACGATAACACTGAGCAAAGGTAACCTACAACCACAATATCATCCACAGTATCAACAGGTGATTCAATGTCAACTGACGACTGTTGCAAATCAGAAGCGATGTCACTATTGAATACCCCCAATGTCATTGTCATATTTGATCATGACAACGGGTGATTCCATGTTTGTGACAACTGTTGCAATAGGACCGATGCTGCTCTGATTTCAACATGTAAAAACATGATAACAGTAACTAAACTCTGATACAAGAAGCACCAACACCACGTCGACCAAAGCAAAAGCTACATAATTTCAGAGAGAAACTGTGAAATTGCACTGGGTGAAATTGCAAAACTATAAATACATCAATTAATCAATCTGCAATGCAGACACCCTAGAGCAATACAAGCAATCCTATTCACAGTTAGCAATAATAAACACAGCTCTTTGACTAAAAGCTTTTTCGAAGGCTGTGTGTTTTGACGAATCAATAGCCATTCTGTCAAGAAGCCACACAGGAGGATGCTGTTGAAAAGATCTCACAGTGACCTCACAGCAATTTGACTGTCTAACATTGAGCCCTCCCTCAATGACTAACAACAGGATAAAACTGCACAGAGTCACACACCCCCAAGACACTTCTAGAGAGGATGATACATCAGCATGGTGAGGGTTGGTGTCTTTCGGAAGGGGAATGGCACACACACACACACACACACACACACACACACACACACACACACACACACACACACACACACACACACACACACACACACACACACACACACACACACACACACTCGCTCTCTGATTTGTCAAAAGTTCTGGTTTAAATGAAGACTTGGATGTTGCCCTGATATTGTCCCTTCATGTTTCCTCCTCCAGGGCTGTAATCAGACCTCTGATGGCTCGGCAGGATCTATTCAACGATGGACAAAGACTGACAGACAGGAGAGGGACACTCTTCCCCATGGGAAATAATAGCTCTCAACATAGAAAGGGTAAGAAAGGACCATAGACACACACACCAGGCCACCTGTGTCCGTTCTGGAGTGTAAAGTCACAAGCTCTGCTGTTTGGCTAATGCGTAGCAAACTAGCAGGGCTGAATTATGTTGAAGTTTGCTACAAATCTATTAATCTAATGAAATAGTGATCCGTTATGACTACTACATTTGTCGTCACACAGGACCACGTGCTGACACAGACCAATCACTGGCCGGCAGGCCCTCATGCACGTGTCTCTCAGGCAGGGTGAAAACAACTACATTGATCATGATCCTTTGCAAGTTACGGCCACTTTCACCATGATCCTTAGTGATGTTTTGGTGCCATTCAGCCCAATCGGCAATATGGTGCGCTTCAAATTCAAATACTTCCGGCTTCATGCGCCATCGGGAGTTTTTTATAGGAATACATCATCGCTATCACTATCTACTGGTTTTAATGTCTACACACACACGCACTTGCCAGGTAATGACAGTCTTCCTGATCTCACTTGGTGCAGCGTGTCTCAGCTGTAATCTCCTGACACGGTCAGATGAGGTGTCCTGTTCTACTGGGAAACGAATGACTCAAACACAACAACAAGTTGAGTGCCTCATCCTCAGACAGCAGCTCCAGACATTATACCACTCTGCCCCCCCCGGGGATACAGAGGAAGTCAGCGGGAGGGAAGACTGTTCCATATTCAGCAGAAACAAACCAGACAACATGGTGGCCTAGCAGTCAGACTGATGTCCTGATCCTTGGTTCATCCATCAACCTGTTGAGTCTGAGTGTGTCTGGGCAAGAGTGTACGGGTATTTGTGAATGTGTGTGTGTGTGTGTTGATGGTGGGAAGCAACTTAAACAATACTCAGTAACTGTGTTAAATAACAGTTTTATCTGAATTTATTTTTTATTATTCTGTAACGTACTGACTACAGCATTCAATATAGGCCTGCATCCATAGCTTTTTTCTATACTGTATATACAAAAGTATGTGGACACCCTTTCAAATGAGTGGATTCGGCTATTTCAGCCACACCTGTTGCTGACAGATATTTAAAATTGAGCACACAGCCACGCAATCTCCATAGACAAACATGGGCAGTAGAATGGCCTTACTAAAGAGCTCAGTGACTTTCAATGTGGCACCGTTGCTTCCCCGGTCAACTGTAAGTGCTGTTATTGTGAAGTGGAAACGTCTAAGAGCAACAACGGCACAACCGTGAAGTGGTAGGCCACACAAGCACACAGAACGGAGCATTGGATTCTGTGCTTTCAACTATGTGGCAACAGTTTGGGGAAGGCCCTTTCCTGTTTCAGCATGACAATGCCCCCCGTACAAAAGTCAGCAAAGAAATTATTTTGATGAAACTGTTGCTATTTTGAACCATTTCATGTGTCTGAAGGCACAAACTCCACCTTCCCTGCGGGCCCAGAGAACAAATCAGGTGCACTATAGGCCTACCGCTGGCCAATCGCCTGGCTCAGATGACCGTGTCTGCAGTAACGTAGCAGGCATAAAAGAAAGCTACAGCAAAATTGATACTGTGAGATTGCGAGAGAGAGACTGTCAACAAATACAGAAAAGAGCTTCTGTTGATATGAGTGAGTTCATGTTTAAGTTCTTACTCAGCACTGTCAACACTTTGTATTCAACACTTTTATAAACCATAAAAGGCACGTTCTTCCTACTTCCACTCAGCTCTACAACAAGCACTGCAGCAGTAATGAATGAGTAGGAAAGTGTATCTATAGGCTTGCGTTGTTGTTATTACCTCCAGCTCGTCACTTCCTCTTGAACTTGCAACTTGCAGACGTGTTGCTGTGCGTTTTGTTGCCAACCTTACTTTGCTACCTGACAACTTTACGGTTTTTACTTTTTAATTACCGTTTATATTTTTAGTTTTTCCCTCACAACTCTTTTTTTTCATTCAACTTTTTCACTCCGGACGCTTTATCTGGACATGGTTCGTCAGCACCTTCAACAGACGAAGCTAAGTAGTAACATTAACATGATGCCTTCTAATTAAAGTCGTTGTACTCATAATATACAGGAGAACGATCGCCTTACAGCGAGGATAGCTGTGCTGCAAGCCCAGCTTCAGACGCAATCGCAAGGGTAATTTCAGTGTAGGAAAGGATGAAACAGCGTCTGTGCTACCAGTAAGTACAGATAGTAGTATAAATCCCCCCCCGCACAGTCCCCGCAGCCGGACAACTTTCTCATGGCTTCTGGAGGGAAATGCTGTAGGAATGCTCAACCGGTGTCGCTCATTCAGCCGACAGAAACTTTCAACCGGTTTTCCCCATTAAGCAGCGAGTCGGAGTCTGAGGCCGAGCCTTCTCTTGTCTCTACTCCTCCCGTTACGGGGTCTGAGACGCCGAAGCTTCCCACCATTAGCTCTGACAAATTGAAAACCCTAGTCATTGGCGACTCCATTACCCGCAGTATTAGACTTAAAACAAATCATCCAGCGATCATACACTGTTTACCAGGGGGCAGGGCTACCGACGTTAAGGCTAATCTGAAGATGGTGCTGGCTAAAGCTAAAACTGGCGAGTGTAGAGAGTATAGAGATATTGTTATCCACGTCGGCACCAACGATGTTAGGATGAAACAGAGGTCACCAAGCGCAACATAGCTTCAGCCTGTAAATCAGCTAGAAAGATTTGTCGGCATCGAGTAATTGTCTCTGGCCCCCTCCCAGTTAGGGGGAGTGATGAGCTCTACAGCAGAGTCTCACAACTCAATCGCTGGTTGAAAACTGTTTTCTGCCCCTCCCAAAATATAGAATTTGTAGATAATTGGCCCTCTTTCTGGGACTCACCCACAAACAGGACCAAGCCTGGCCTGCTGAGGAGTGACGGACTCCATCCTAGCTGGAGGGGTGCTCTCATCTTATCTACCAACATAGACAGGGCTCTAACTCCTCTAGCTCCACAATGAAATAGGGTGCAGGCCAGGCAGCAGGCTGTTAGCCAGCCTGCCAGCTTAGTGGAGTCTGCCACTAGCACAGTCAGTGTAGTCAGCTCAGCTATCCCCATTGAGACTGTGTCTGTGCCTCGACCTAGGTTGGGCAAAACTAAACATGGCGGTGTTCGCCTTAGCAATCTCACTAGGATAAAGACCTCCTCCATTCCTGCCATCTCAAAATAGGGCTACTTAATGTTAGATCCCTCACTTCAAAGGCAGTTATAGTCAATTAACTAATCACTGATCATAATCTTGATGTGATTGGCCTGACTGACACATGGCTTAAGCCTGATGAATTTACTGTGTTAAATGAGGCCTCACCTCCTGGTTACACTAGTGACCATATCCCCCGTGCATCCCGCAAAGGCGGGGGTGTTGCTAACATTTACGATAGCAAATTTCAATTTACAAAAAAGAAATGACGTTTTCGTCTTTTGAGCTTCTAGTCATGAAATCTATGCAGCCTACTCAATGACTTTTTATAGCTACTGTTTACAGGCCTCCTGGGCCATATACAGCATTCCTCACTGAGTTCCCTGAATTCCTATCGGACCTTGTAGTCATAGCAGATAATATTCAAATTTTTGGTGATTTTTTAATATTCACATGGAAAAGTCCACAGACCCACTCAAAAGGCTTTCGGAGCCATCATCGACTCAGTGGGTTTTGTCCAACATGTCTCTGGACCTACTCACTGCCACAGTCATACTCTGGACCTGGTTTTGTCCCATGGAATAAATGTTGTAGATCTTAATGTTTTTCCTCATAGTCCAGGACTATCGGACCACCATTTTATTACGTTTGCAATCGCAACAAATAATCTGCTCAGACCCCAACCAAGGAGCATCAAAAGTCGTGCTATAAATTCTCAGACAACCAAAAGATTCCTTGATGCCCTTCCAGACCCCTTCTGCCTACCCAAGGATGTCAGAGGACAAAAATCAGTTAACCACCTAACTGAGGAACTCAATTTAACCTTGCGCAATACCCTAGATGCAGTTGCACCCCTAAAAACTAAAATCATTTGTCATAAGAAACTAGCTCCCTGGTATACAGAAAATACCCAAGCTCTGAAGCAAGCTTCCAGAAAATTGTAACGGAAATGGCGCTACACCAGACTGGAAGTCTTCCGACTAGCTTGGAAAGACAGTACCGTGCAGTATCGAAGAGCCCTCACCGCTGCTCGATCATCCTATTTTTCCAACTTAATTGAGGAAAATAAGAACAATCGGAAATTTATTTTTGATACTGTCGCAAAGCTAACTAAAAAGCAGCATTCCCCAAGTGAGGATGGCTTTCACTTCAGCAGTAATAAATTAATGAACTTCTTTGAGGAAAAGATCATGATCATTAGAAAGCAAATTACGGACTCCTCTTTAAATCTGCGTATTCCTCCAAAGCTCAGCTGTCCCGAGTCTGCACAACTCTGCCAGGACCTAGGATCAAGAGAGACACTTAAGTGTTTTAGTACTATATCTCTTGACACAATGATGAAAATAATCATAGCCTCTAAACCTTCAAGCTGCATACTGGACCCTATTCCAACTAAACTACTTCAAGAGCTGCTTCATGTGCTTGGCCCTCCTATGTTGAACATAATAAACGGCTCTCTATCCACCGGATGTGTACCAAACTCACTGAAAGTGGCAGTAATAAAGCCTCTCTTGGAAAAGCCAAACCTTGACCCAGAAAATATAAAAAACTATCGGCCTATATTGAATCTTCCATTCCTCTCAAAAATGTTAGAAAAATCTGTTGCGTAGCAACTCACTGCCTTCCTGACGACAAACAATGTATACCAAATGCTTCAGTCTGGTTTTAGACCCCATCATAGCACTGAGACTGCACTTGTGAAGGTGGTAAATTACCTTTTAATGGCGTCAGACCGAGGCTCTGCATCTGTCCTCGTGCTACTAGACCTTAGTGCTGTTTTTGATACCATCGATCACCACATTCTTTTGGAGAGATTGGAAACCCAAATTGGTCTACACGGACAAGTTCTGGCCTGGTTTAGATCTTATCTGTCGGAAAGATATCAGTTTGTCTCTGTGAATGGTTTGTCCTCTGACAAATCAACTGTACATTTCGGTGTTCCTCAAGGTTCCATTTAAGGACCACTGTTGTTTTCACTATATATTTTACCTCTTGGGGATGTCATTCGAAAACATAATGTTAACTTTCACTGCTATGCGGATGACACACAGCTGTACATTTCAATGAAACATGGTGAAGCCCCAAAATTGCCCTCGCTAGAAGCCTGTGTTTCAGACATAAGGAAGTGGATGGCTGCAAACTTTCTACTTTTAAACTCGGACAAAACAGAGATGCTTGTTCTAGGTCCCAAGAAACAAAGAGATCTTCTGTTGAATCTGACAATTAATCTTTAAGGGTTGTAAAGTCGTCTCAAATAAAACTGTGAAGGACCTCGGCATTACTCTGGACCCTGATCTCTCTTTTGACGAACATATCAAGACTGTTTCAAGGACAGCTTTTTTCCATCTACGTAACATTGAAAATCTGAAATTTTCTGTCCAAAAACGATGCAGAGAAATTGGTCCATGCTTTTGTTACTTCTTGGTTGGACTACTGCAATGCTCTACTTTCCGGCTACCCGGATACTGCACTAAATAAACTTCAGTTAGTGCTAAATACGGCTGCTAGAATCGTGACTAGAACCAAAAAATTTGATCATATTACTCCAGTGCTAGCCTCCCTACACTTGCTTCCTGTTAAGGCAAGGGCTGATTTCAAGGTTTTACTTGTTACCTACAAAGCGTTACATGGGCTTGCTCCTACCTATCTTTCCGAGTTGGTCCTGCCGTACATACCTACACGTACGCTACGGTCACAAGACGCAGGCCTCCTAATTGTCCCTAGAATTTCTAAGCAAACAGCTGGAGGCAGGGCTTTCTCCAATAGATCTCAATTTTTATGGAATGGTCTGTCTACCCATGTGAGAGACGCAGACTTGGTCTCAACTTTTAAGTCTTTACTGAAGACTCATCTCTTCAGTGGGTCATATGATTGAGTGTAGTCTGGCCCAGGAGTGTGAAGGTGAACGGAAAGGCTCTGGAGCAACGAACCACCCTTGCTGTCTCTGCCTGGCCGGTTCCCCTCTCTCCACTGGGATTCTCTGCCTCTAACCCTATTACAGGGGCTGAGTCACTGGCTTACTGGTGCTCTTTCATGCCGTCCCTAGGAGGGGTGCGTCACTTGAGTGGGTTGAGTCACTGACGTGATCTTCCTGTCTGGGTTGGCGCCCCCCCTTGGGTTGTGCCGTGGCGGAGATCTTTGTGGGCTATACTCTGCCTTGTCTCAGGATGGTAAGGTTGAAAATATCCCTCTAGTGGTGTGGGGGCTGTGCTTTGGCAAAGTGGGTGGGGTTATATCCTTCCTGTTTGGCCCTGTCCGGGGGTATCATCGGATGGGGCCACAGTGTCTCCTGACCCCTCCTGTCTCAGCCTCCAGTATTTATGCTGCAGTAGTTTATGTGTCGGGGGCTAGGGTCAGTTTGTTATATCTGGAGTACTTCTCCTGTCTTATCCGATGTCCTTCGTACATATCAGCTGATGTACGAAGGGCTATATAAATACATTTGATTTGATTTGATTATTAGTGGCTTGGGTCTTTTTCAATATCAAGGAATATTTCACTTTCTCTGTTCATACGAGAAATAATGCGGTGCAACACGAGTTTTGTCATGAGCTGGAAGACGGTGTCCCTTTTTGGTCAGTGTCAACGGAGGAAAGGGAGAGCAGAAGGATGTTGAGAGGAGGACCCTCAGTCTACTGCTCTCTCCCTCCGCTGAGACTGACCATCAGATGCAGGCACCATCACCCCAGGAAAATAAAAATTATATGGTCAATGTATGGTCATTCAGCTGTGCTTCACAAATAATACAACAACAGATCACATAGCCTACCTCAAATTTTAAAATATAATTTTCAAAAATGGCCCGAACAACAATGCAATGGCAGGGCAATTCAAGGAAAGCCAAAAAGCGGTGGTAATGTATTGGGCCTATAGCTTCCTGGTCAAACCTCATTGCTACAGTACTGTTTTTAATTGGTTAATGTTGCATAGGCCTAGGATTTTTAAGTCATGTTAAAAAAAATCTGAGCGGTAAATATCAGCTTGGAAGTGATCTGGACTCAGAAAATGTTGGTGACTACTGTTCTAGTTTTCCCTGTTAACAGCATCAACGTTTCTCTTTACTGTGGCAATTGTGACACGCAATATTAGCCACTTTCAATGCAACATACCGAAACAAATGCAACAGATTTTGTTGTAGGCAGAACACATCGGAGTAGGACTCTATTCGCATTTACACGCACTACTCAGCCCGTACTCTACACAGAGTACGGTGCATCATAAACGGAAATGCAGTAGGTTTATTTACAAATCAAACATTGTCAAATATGAATCTGTGCCAACTGGACTGTGTTGACAACATGAGCGGTCATGAATAGATGCGATGTTTTGAGATCAAAGCGAGAGCTGCATGTAGCCATATGTGCACATTTTGTTCATATCTTTGCTAGTTAGTGAGTTATTAACCTAGTTATAGATCATTTGTAGTCAGTAATAGGGGAGTTATTTCTTCCTACAAGAGCACAAAATGTATACATTTCTAGATGTCTTTGAAAAGCAAGTCTGGTAAAGAGCTTTTGTTTTGTCTTAAAGGGGCAGTGTTGTATTTTGAGACAGGCTTGAATAAAGTAAGTAGCCAATTTGCAGAGGGTAGCACAATTTATCTGATTCTCTGTAATAATGTTATGGGAATAATAATGCATTTTATTTTGTAAAGTGGTTTCTTGCATCAAACAACACAGGTTAATGAACAGGTTAATGTCAAGCCCTGCATGTTTTAAAAAAACGTATAATGGAATGTAGGCCTACATTGAACACCACACATTGGCTGCTACTGTAGGCTGAATGATAGAACAGCTATTTCCATGTTAAAATGTTTTGGGATGCATTTTCTCCATTGTTTTTTTATGGTAGGCAACTCTGGTAGGCCTACATTATGATCAAACAGCTACAGTAGCCTACATGCCCTAAATTTACTCAGTGCCCCCAAAATTTGAGGGAACATAGGACCTGACCCCAACCCCATCAAACACCTTTGGGATGAATTGGAACACAGACTGCGGACCAGGCCTAATCGCCCAACATCAGATCCCGACCTCACAATTGCTCTTGTGGCTGAATGGAAGCAAGTCTCCGCAGCAATGTTCCAACATCTAGTGGAAAGCCTCCCCAGAAGAGTGGAGGCTGTTATAGCAGCAAAGGGGGAACCAACAACATATTAATGCCCATTATTTTGGAATGAGATGTTCGACAAGCAGGTGTCCACATACTTTTGGTTATGTAGTATATGTACATGCCATTCCAGAGTATACACCATTCAAAAACTGAGCCTCACATCTAATACATTCCTCATGTTTAGTAGGAATAACATTAGCAATGTAGAAAATACAATTGAGGAAAGGAACAATCTTACGTATCATTTCTCCGCCTTTCAGACCACCTGTGGCCTCCCTCTATCCTCTTCTGCCTCCTGTCCTCCACCTTCTCGATCCTCTACCTCCTCTACTTCCTCTCTCCTCTCCTCTACTTCCTCTCTCCTCTCCTCTCCCTCCTCTCTCCTGTCCTCTACCTATCCTCTTCTCTACATCCTGTCTCCTCTCCTCCACCTCCTCTCTCCTCTACCCCAGCTGACAACCTCATGAAGCTGGCTGAGAGAATGCCAAGAGTGTGCAAAGCTGTCATCAAGGCAAAGGGTGTCTATTTGAAGAATCTCAAATATAAAATATATTTTGATTTGTTTAACACTTTTTTGGTTACTACATGATTTCATAGTTTTGATGTCTTCACTATTATTCTACAATGCAGAAAATAGTAAAAAATAAAGAAAAACCCTTGAATGAGTAGGTGTTCTAAAACCTTTGACCGGTAGTGTATCTCCAGTCAGATAATCATCATGAGTGCACCTGGCAGGTTCTCTACACTCCCTCCCTCCCTCCTCACCTCTCTGCTTCCATCTGCTCTCTGGGTCTGCAGGAGAGCAGCTCAAGCCCATTACGAGTGTTGGGAGAAATAACCTCAGCCATGAAATGGAAGAAGTGCTTTGAGAAAAAAAAGCCTCAAACCTGATATGGTGAGAAACGGGAGGGAAGCCATGTGAATTGGAGAACCAATCATGTCTGTGACATCCATCTCAGCTACTAATGCCCTGCCGGTTATATAGAGTATAGTATTAGAGCTGTAGAAGAGTGGAAGAGCTATTTGTTGTTCTAGGTGAATTAACCCTGTGAGTACAGCATTGTTTCCCCTATGTTTTCTCTCCAAGATGGGTCAAAGCAACATCTGTATATTCTAAAAAGAAGAAAGCCAAAATGAGATGGTTTAAGACAAAACAGTGGACTATGTGGGAGCTCCTTCAAGACTGTTGGAAAAGCATTCCAGGTGAAGCTGGTTGAGAGAATGCCAAGAGTGTGCAAAGTAGTATTCTATTTACATAGAACTCATTTACCAAATGTCAGCCCACCAGGAGAGGCAGTGGAAGGACATTTCAGTAAAGCAATTACTGATAAAGGAAATTGTAGGAAATTCTAAATCCATTATGGCTTTCATTTCTTTGGACTTTTTGACTTGGCTTGTTTTTGAAAACTTTTATCCCCAGGTTGCCTCATTTTGCAGTTAAAAAGTAAAGAGCATTTTTCCCGCCCCCGCCCGTGATGGTCTTACTCCAGCCATTCTTTGGTAAATGACTCCTATATGAATAGAATATTGCTCCTGCTCTCTCCTGGCAGGTAGCCTAGTGGTTAGAGCATTGGGCCGTTTGAATACCTGAGCAGACAAGGTGAAATAAAATCTGTAGATTTGCTGTACTACCATTGCTGACACTGTACAACAACACATTTCACTTCACCTATCCGATGTATGTGAAAATATATATATATTTTTTTCCTTTCTCTCTTTCCCTCTCTCCAGCAGAAAGAAAGGTTGATGGTGGTGAAAAGTGATGCATCCGTTGATTAAGGTGACATATCCGTTGATTTAGGAACCACACATACAGTAGTCAAGATGGAGGACTGTGGAACTGCAGGACTTGGTATCGATTGATCATCCCGACTGCTAGAGGATTTAAAACCTTTTCAACAGCAGGAGGAACATTTGTCATGTTAAAGTACAGTACAGCTACGTATAAAAGCCTGCTACAACTGCTCCCGGCCAGACCTTGGGACCCGGTAATGCGCTGACAAGATATTGATATACAGTGCCTTCAGAAAGTATTCACACCACTTGACTCTTTCATTTTTTTTGTTTTACAGTCTGAATTTAAAGTCGATAAAATTCTGACTTTTTTTGTCAGTGGCCTACACAATGTAAATGGGACCATATTTTCATGTTGCAAACCTTTTAGTTGTCTCATTTAATGCTTTCAATATTTGTATATGGATTTCTACAATTGATAGTTGGTTTGAGGTTTTTAAGTCATTGAATTTTAAGCTATTGACCTTTCAAAATAGTGTCCCATGTGAATTGTGTAATTAACTGATGGTCCCTAACTAGCCCCATAGGGATATCGAATGTCAAACCAAATTGACCGGCATTACGATTGGGTTGCGTGCAGCTGTGCTCCGAATTGATGATTACTTGGGTGCTGCTGTGAGCATGTGGGCAGGGTTGAAATAAACCCAACCCAAGGAAAACTGTTATGGTACCCTTAATTCCGTGACATACAATTTTTACTTAATTATCTCTCAAATCTCTGTTTTGAACGAAAATGAATTTATGACCAAAAATATCCTATTTACATTTTGTAGTAAATTTTGACACTGGAACATTTTTTTCTGACTAATGTCAATATTCTACCAGAGAAGTTGTTTATTGCCTTCACTTGTCTTTGGTCTGTCATGGGGGGATTTGCAGTGCCTTCAGAAAGTATTCACACCCTGGGATTTTTTCCACATTTTGATGTGTTACAAAGTGGGAATTGAATTGATTTAATTGTCATTTTTGATCAACGATCTACACAAAATACTCTAATTTCAAAGAGGAAGAAAAATTCTAACATTTGTAACACAATTATGAAAAATAAAACACTCATATATATTGATTAGATAAGTATTCACCCACCTGAGACAATACATGTTAGAAACAACTTTGGTAGTGATTACAGCTGTGAGTCTTTCTGGGTAAGTCTCTAAGAACTTTGGACACCTGAAATGTACAATATTTGCACATTTTTCTTTTTTAAATTCTTCAAGCTCTGTCAAGTTGGTTGTTGATCATTACTAGAAAGCCCTTTTCAAGTCTTTGACACATTTTTTGCAGTATTACTTATGTGCCTTGTTGCATGTTTTGGAATATTTTTAGTTCTGTACAGGCTTGCTTCTTTTCACTCTGTCATTTAAAGTGCATTCTGAAAATACACACAATACCCCATAATGACAAAGCAAAACCAGTTTTTTTTTTTTTTTTGCAAAAATCAAGCCATGAGGTCAAAGGAATTGTCCGTAGAGCTCCAAGACAGGATTGTGACGAGGCACAGATCTGGGGAAGGGTACAAAAATATTTCTGCAGCATTGAAGGTCTCCAAGAACACAGTGGCCTCCATCATTCTTAATGGAAAAAGTTTGGAAACTCCAAGACTCTTCCTAGAGTTGGCCGCCTGGCCAAACGGAGCAATTGGGGGAGAAGGGTCTTGGTCAAGGAGGTGACCAAAAACCTGATGGTCACTCTGACAGAGCTTCGGAGTTCCTCTGTGGAGATGGACAACTATCTCTGCAGCACTCCACCAATCAGGCCTTTATGGTAGAGTGGCCAGACGGACGCCACTCCTCAGTAAAAGGCACATGACAGCCAGCTTGGAGTTTGCCAAAAAGCACATAAAGGATTTTCAGACCATGAGATACAAGATTTTCTGGTATGCAGAAACCGAGATTTAACTATTTGGCCTGATTGCAAAGTCTCATGTCTGGAAGTAACCTAGCACCATCCCTACGGTGAAGCATGGTGGTGGCAGCATCATGCTGTGGGGATGTTTTTCAGCGGCAGGGACTCAGAGACACGCAGGATCGAGGGAAAGATGAACGGAGCAAAGTACAGAGAGATCCTTGATGAAAACCTTCTCCAGAGCGCTCAAGACCTCTGACTGGGGCGAAGGTTCACCTTCCAACAGGACAACGACACAGCACACAGCCAAGACAACGCAGGAGTGGCTTCGGGACAAGCCAGAGCCCGGACTCGAACCCGATCAAACATATCTGGAGACCTGAAAATATCTGTGCAACAACGCTCCCGATCCAACCTGACAGAGCTTGAGAGGTTCTGCAGAAAAGAATGGGAGAAACTCCCCAAATATAGGTGTGCCAAGCTTGTAACGTCATACCCAAGAATACTTGAGTCTGTAATCAACAAAGTACTGAGTAAAGGGTCTGGATACTTATGTAAATGTCACATTTCCATTTTTTAATTTTTTATAAAATCAGCAAATAAAATCTAATAACCTGTTTTTGCTTTGACATTATGGGGTGTGTAGACTGATGATGGGGGAAAAATACAATTTAATCCATTTTAGAATAAGGTTGTAATGTGACAAAATGTGGAAAAAGTGAAGGGGTCTGAATACTTTCCGAATGCACTGTATGTTAATATTGTGGAGTAACTCAAATGTTTTTTTCACATCTACCAATCGGTGCCCTTCTTTGCGAAACATTGAAAAACCTCCCTGGACTTTGTGGTTGAATCTGTGCTTGAAATTCACTAATCGATTAAGGGACATTGCAGATAATTGTATGTGTGGGATACAGAGATGGGGTAATCGTTAAAAAATCATGTTAACCTCTATTATCGAACACAGAATGAGTCCATGCAATTTATTATGTGATTTGTTAAGCACATTTTTACTCCTGAACTTATTTAGGTTTGCCATAACGAAGGGGTTGAAAATGTATTGACTCAACACATTTCAGCTTATAATTTTGTATTAATTCGTAAACATTTCTAAATCCATAATTCCACTTTGACATTATGGGGTATTGTGTGTGATTTATTGACGGTCCCTATCTACCCCCGGAAGCTATCAAGCTGAAGCTTATTGGCGAACGAAGTTGGCTAGCACAAGCTAGCCTAGGCAACTTCAAGACACAAGACTGGTTAGGCTGTTTCAAGTTATCTAGAAGGGTGAGTGACTGTAACTGTGTACTGTTTTGGCAGAGTGAATGTACAAACGCTTGCCACGTGCAAACACACACCCACACAAGAGACACCCACATTAAACCACCTTCCCAAGACAACTCTTGTTTGTCTTCAGTCATGGCCGCTGCATTTCTTAATGAGTAAGCTAAAAAACAAGGTCAAATCAGTAAGTTCAACCCCCCTTTAACAATTCCCTCATTTAAAATGCGGGTAGTTTTAACCAATGAATATTATCATTGATTAGTGTGATAGTTTCCAGGGTCCCTATTGGTACCTTGAATTGAGTTGCTTCTGGAGTACATCTGCAGCTTCCAGCGTACTGCAAATTGCAAAGTGGCAAATGTTTTTTGTCACCAAGTGTCACCGTGACAAAACGCAACATTCATCGTAATCATGTTTGCCATTTCGGAGTCACATCTCGCTAACGATCGAAGCGATGTGAGCTGACAACATATCATGATGATGTGAATTAAGGCAATAACCTTAAACTCTGTCAGCCCGCAAGTCTTTCTCTCCTCCCCCATTCCCCCCAAACTTCTTCTCTTTGCCAGCTCTGAAACCCACGTTTCAATATGCTCCTGTTCTTATGTATTAAAGGAGAGCTGGCATGTCAGAGTCACAGTCCCTGGGCTTTGCATATCTTACACGGCCCCTGATTACGACAGTCAGTGGCAGCAGCAGCCAGCCGTCCGTGAAGACCGCAGCAGGCTCCCAGATTTACACCACGGCACCGGGGCAATGGCATTACACGAGACATTGGCAGGAAAGGCCTGGTCTACATGAAAGACAGCGTCCACGGGATCCCTGCTGAGGCCAACCAAAACCACCAGGGTGCCGTCAATGGCATAACCGCTGTTCTGGTCCGCCAGAACCGCTGCTCAGACTCAGGCCTGATTTCATGTCATGTAATGGTGGCTCCTATTGCCCTTGGACTATGTCGTTCCAAACATTGTAATTGCTCTGTCTTGTTAAAGACACAAGACAAAGAATCGTGTTAGCATACAGAAAAAACATGTATACTACCATGGCAACAGTTAGATTTCTATTCAGAGACTACACAAACACACAAAAACACAAAATGTATTATTGCGCTGTTGCTTTAAGAGGGGAGGACAGTTGAATAAGTGAATGTCTCATTGGTTAGTCATGTCGTCTTACTCGATTACCACGTTCTCTGCAATGGGGTCATGCAAGTGAGCACAGATGAACAGCCCTCTAATGGATTACTACTGCAGCCTAAGTCCGCTTTTCCCTCCAGACCTTAGCAATAGATGTTGATGTAGTACTGAGCAGAACAACGGTTTGTATGATAGTGCTGAGTCATTAGTGCTTTTTTCAGTCCGTTTCGGTTCGACAATTAAAAAAATCAGCACCGTTTTCTATTTCTATATATTTTTTTAACATTAAATATATTATGAAATAATGAAATATATTATGAAATAATGAAATAAATTATGAAATAATGACGTTACAATGATTTTAGAGCTTTTTAATGGAAATTCCAAAGCCAAAAATGGTAAACATTCAATTACCAAAACATTGGAAATATTCCGTTGTCTGTCAGCTCCACCTTGGGTAGACATTAATAGAAAAATAGGAAATTACTATGAAATAATAAAATATTTCAGTTGTGTATATTGCTTAGCTTTTATTTGATGACTTTATTATTTGAATTCCTTAAAGTAATAATCTCATCTCTGCTCAGGCAGTAGCAGTCCGCCAGTCAGGCCATCTAACGTTATGTGCTCCCCAGACTGTACCGTCTTAAGTCATCCTAATTAGCTAGCCTAAGCATGCTGCAGAGCTGTCTTATGAAATCATTTGACTAGTTCTTCAAAGTAGATAAGGTATACTTTCACAAACTCTCTCTGTCCCTCTCGTTTTGTGTTGTGTACATTAATCTCATGCGGTCTATGCAGTCTGTGTGTATCTAACCTAAGGTAGCAGGCGTAAAAGTGTATCCGTCCAGAGATCTGTACACAATGATGAGATGCGCCACTACAGTCCATGGTTCGATTCCAGGCTGCATCACATCCGGCCGTGATTGGGAGTCCCATAGGGCGGCGCACAATTGGCCCAGCGTCGCCCGGGTTTGGCGGGGTAGGCCGTCATTGTAAATAAGAATTTGTTCTTAACTGACTTGCCTAGTTAATTAAAGGTTAAATAAAAAATGGGAGTTGTTGTCCCAAAGGCGGGAAGACAGGCGACAAGCTTAGGTCCAAAATAAACCCAAAGAAACACATTGGGCTTATCTTGGACAGATTTTGGCGAGAGTGAAACCTCTTGCTTCGCCTCTACCTCTCAGATCAGTCTGATCAGTCTCTGAGCCGGAATAAAATGGCGCAATAGATTATGGTCATTGTAGTTAATTACCACGTTTCTGTGCTGAACTAGATTGAATATTTGCTTAGTGAAAACTACAACTCCCTTCAGCCAAGTGTCCCATACTTCTTGACTTGATTTCTCCAAGAAACAGCACGTTGGGCTCACAAAAAAAACGAACTAAATGATATTCAAGTAATTGAACCGACGTCGGTCAATTAGTTGTTTAATAACCGAAAACCGGTTAATCGCTCAGCACTATTGCATGATGACAATTTTAGTATACAGACTGTAATATAATCCGTAAACACTTTCCACACAGAGATAGACTGAGGACGGAAGTGCTCGAGGTGTATAAAAACACACCGAAAAAAAACTATGCCGATGGAAATGATGTACTAGCAGCCTATTTCATAGTGTTTCACTTTTTATCCATTGTGTTCCAAACCCTTTTTACACAACAGCGATTTTTAATTAACTATGGATTGGAGTGGGTGAGCAGTAATGAGAGAGAACTGAGCAGGTCTGAAAAGGGGAGAGAAACATTTTCTCAATTAGTTTTTATAAGTAAATTAGGAGTAAATTTGATTTGTGCCTGACGTTTTGAAGACTGGGTAGTATTTATCAGCTATATTATACTGCTCTAATTCTTTACCAACAACCGGGGACCTTCATCATATCTTCTGTCTCTTCCCATCTGTTGACACACCCATACAATCAGAAAGTTACTGAATATATTCTGCTCTACCACCAGAATATAGTATTGCATGACCATACTGACCAACATGTGTTTTTTTCAAAATCTCTAGTCTATTTCGTCTATTTAAACTGGTATAGCCCTACATACCTTGACAGAGGTGCTTAATTGGGTTCACCTACTTTTAAACAGGGGGAGTTTAAATAATGAACCAGGAAATTGCTGCCTGTAGGAACTGGAAGTTCCTTAAAAAAAGTATAATCCTGAAATAGAAAATGCACACAAGCCCAATGTGAATGCTAATGCTTTCTCTTTCTTATAATAAGTTAACTTCCTGATTTAATAAGGAGATGAAGGACAGTTTATGTGTTCTACACGGTACTTTAGCATTAAACTCTTCTTGTGTATTGAAGAGCTTTCAGTGCAGCCTTCCTTCCTGTCTGGACAACCATGGTGATTCCTTTCCACGGCTGTGACCTAATTTTCCACTACAATTTGCTGATGATATTTCATGTAAAACATAACTGAGGGAAGAGGGCTGGTTTAAAACTTTCAACATGCACTACGACTAATGTGAACTGTCATGAGTGCTGTCTGCCATTAAATACAACAGGCCCCTCTGTTGCGCTGCCACCCAGCCCAGTGAAATGCCATCTGGCATCAAGCTGCATTAGTGACGCCACATTAAACCAGGTAGGACATGAATCTTTCACAGCTCAAGGTATACTGGGGAATGTGCGGCTCTGGTCTGGCAACACACGGACTCTACGGCCTTTTACTCTCTGCAACAACACCACCCTGCACATTTTATTATCAGCGAACAAGGAGAGATAATAATGTCTCCACTCAGACCAATGATTATCATACAGAACCCATCCGGTACAGTACACAACCCTGGGTGATACTTACAGGAAGAGAAACAGTCCACAGTGATACAGCTCATCTGACTTGGAAAACATGTCAACTCAGCTCCACTTTAAGACCCTGTAGTAGTACCCACTGGTGTCTGTACTGTAGCTGCCACCAGGAGAGGAATAGAGTTTAGAGGCAGGAGAGAGAGGAGAGAAACCCATCAGCAGTAAGACTCACGGCGATGGTGATTAGAGTAAAACAAAGAGCCATTTCCCCTCCACCTCTGGAGTAGTGATGGCCAGAAATAGAGAGAGAGAGAGACCAGAGAAAGAACCAGAGAGACCAGAGAGATACTTTTTTGAAAGAGAGCCAGTAAAGTAGTCTCTTTATGGCCCGCCTCTCCTATCCTTTATCCTTTCTCCTCTCTCCTCTCCCCTCTCCTCTGGTCTGTCTGCTCTCTGGTCCAGCTGCTCTGCTCCCATTAGAGCCTCTACTCTCTGGCAGGTGTCACCCTGTACCAGATGCATGGCCGTCTCCCAGAGCCCTTCCTGTCCCATCATTAAGCCATCGACGCTGCATCACTGTGGACAGCGAGAAAACAGGCTGTGGCAGGAATAATCCTGCTGCTAACCTGTCCAGATGAATACCACATGGGCCTGCCAGACAAATGTTAAACAAAGCAGGAGCAGACAACCAACAGGCCGCTACCGCAGGAGAGAGATGAAGAGAGAGGTGGAGAGAGAGAGGGAGAGAGAAACCAGAGGGAAAGAGAGGGATGGACTTCTCCTCGTCAACCTTAGTATGCAGAAAGGTGCTTTCTCTCCTCTCCTCCTCCCTTTGTGCTGACCTCAACCTTGTTAGGATAGAGAGTTGGGTCCTCAGGGCTGACTCCTATATGTTAGGATAGAGAGGTGGGTCCTCAGGGCTGACTCCTCCTATCTGTTAGGATAAAGTGGTGGGTCCTCAGGGCTGACTCCTCCTATCTGTTAGGATAGAGAGGTGGGTCCTCAGGGCTGACTCCTCCTATCTGTTAGGATAGAGAGGTGGGTCCTCAGGGCTGACTCCTTTTACCTGTTTGGATAGAGAGGTGGGTCCTCAGGGCTGACTCCTATCTGTTAGGATAGAGAGGTAGGTCCTCAAGGCTGACTCCTCCTATCTGTTAGGATGGAGAGGTGGGTCCTCAGGGCTGACTCCTTTTACCTGTTTGGATAGAGAGGTGGGTCCTCAGGGCTGACTCCTATCTGTTAGGATGGAGAGGTGGGTCCTCAGGGCTGACTCCTATATGTTAGGATAGAGAGGTGGGTCCTCAGGGCTGACTCCTCCTATCTGTTAGGATAGAGTGGTGGGTCCTCAGGGCTGACTCCTCCTATCTGTTAGGATAGAGTGGTGGGTCCTCAGGGCTGACTCCTTTTACCTGTTTGGATAGAGAGGTGGGTCCTCAGGGCTGACTCCTCCTATCTGTTAGGATAGAGAGGTAGGTCCTCAGGGCTGACTCCTCCTACTTGTTAGGATAGAGTGGTGGGTCCTCAGGGATGACTCCTTTTACCTGTTTGGATAGAGAGGTGGGTCCTCAGGGCTGACTCCTTTTACCTGTTTGGATAGAGAGGTGGGTCCTCAGGGCTGACTCCTATATGTTAGGATAGAGAGGTGGGTCCTCAGGGCTGACTCCTTTTACCTGTTTGGATAGAGAGGTGGGTCCTCAGGGCTGACTCCTATCTGTTAGGATAGAGAGGTGGGTCCTCATGGCTGACTCCTATATGTTAGGATAGAGAGGTGGGTCCTCAGGGCTGACTCCTCCTATCTGTTAGGATAGAGTGGTGGGTCCTCAGGGCTGACTCCTCCTACCTGTTTGAGTTGAGCAGGATGGATTATATCCTTCTCAATCAACTACTTGTCTGTTTTTCTTTCTGCTGCTAGAACAGTACGTTCTCTCTCTCTCTCTCTCTCTCTCTCTCTCTCTCTCTGAGTCAGCCAACTCTGCCTGCCATACCCTCAGGCTCCACGGTAGAGTTGGGACCAACACACCATAACACCACCATCAGCGATGGGAGTATGGGAGAGGAATATACTAGCAGTACCAGACCTGGGTTCAAATAGAAATTGGAATAATTTAAAATTCTTTAGCTTTGCTTGATTGAGCTTGCCTTGTTATATATAGCCATGTTATTTTTTACTCATTATTGTTATTCGTTATTCAGTGTGTATTCATCCCTCGTGTCTCTATATTGTTGAAAAAAGGATCCGTAAGTAAGCATTTCACTGTTGGTCCACATCTCTTGTTTACGAAGCATGTGACAAATACAATCTGAATTGACTGCCTGGCGCAATGAAACCAATAGAATGGTCCCAAAAGTGCAAACCACACTCACCTGGCACTCCAGGCTGGCTCAATCAAACGCAAAAAAAAGTATTAGAAAGATGTGGGGAAAAACACAGCACACCAGCGATGGGGAGATGGGAGATGGAGAGGAATACAGTAGCAGTACTAACACAGGTAGGTACACATGTACAGGAAGCCCCGCGTTCCCAACTGTCAACCGCATGCAGCATTTTAATGGAGCTGCTCAGAGCGCTGAATCTAATTAACAAAGTCGTGCTTGAATAACACTGATAGACACCATTATTGTAATCACTGTCAGTTGTCATCTGAGAAACTAATTAAAAATCCAATTAGTTAAACTAGCAAGTAGCTAGTGCAGTGAAGTCACTTCAGAACAGAGATGAGCTTTTTTCATCGCATGAGGCTGCCAAACTGTAGGCTAATAACTGAGCAGAGTGGATCCTCCAGTCCTTCAGTGTTGGTCAAAACCTGGCTGTTACCCAAAATGGCACCCTATTCCCTATATATTATAGTGCACTACCTTCGACCAGAGCTGGTCAAAAAGAGTGCACTACAGTATATAGGGAATAAGGTGCTATTTGGGACACTTCCCCCCTCTCACCCTGCTCACTGTTGTCCACTCTTGCTACATGTAAAGTACACTATTAAACACGCCTACAGTGCACCATGTTGGGAGTTGAGTCAAGGAGAGTTTTATCAAAGCCGAAATCAAAGCCAAAACTGAGAGAGGAGAGGAATATTTTCATTTAAAGAAGATATCAGATCAAATGGGTAGTGAGCGTAATTCGAGTAGAGATGCGTTATTTAAAAGGGAATGGGTGAGTAGGACAGTAGAACTGCCATGCACTGTACCAGAGCAGAGCTCATGCTTTTTTCTTAACACTGCCTTTCTCAGTTCCTTTGACAAGTGTTGGGGAGAACTACATGTAGCTCAACTAGCAATTGAATTGCATTTTGCTATAAGCTTGGTGGTAGCTGAATTCAAATCTCGGTAATGTTTTCAGTAGTTAATTACTTTGCCATGTGGTGGTGTAGCTCAGTGGTTCTCAAACGGGGGAGAGGGGGGGGGGTACTTCAGAGTGCAGTACTGCAGAGTACTTTACAGTCATACATCTAACACTCTTGATGTCTGGATTAATCAAGTCTAATTCATGCAGGAGTCGCTAATGCAGGATCAAATGTGGTAAAGCACCATCCTCGAGCGTGCCCCTACTGCTCCTCTGCATGGCGGATGTAGACCCTAGTAGCCCATTTAAAATACAGCCCATCCATACTTCCAGCAGCTTCAAGCACCATGGGGGTTACACGGTGGGGATGGCCTTGCAAGCCCATAAAAGAAATGTCAGGCATTAGGAGTTATCTATGGCTCTGTTGTGCAGAGGTGGCCAAGTGCACCAACTAGCCCCGTATTGCCGTAGCCATGATTTGTCATCTGGGCAGGGTAACAAATGGGCCCATCTCGGAGAGCAGGCATATTCATCAGTCTCAGGCAGGCAGAAGTACTGTAGCACTGGGCAAAGCTGGGTTGCACAACACAACTCTCCCCCCAGTTTTACTGTTTCACTGGACTAGATTTACCAGCTCTACCATCTAGACAAGTTCCCCCTCCCTCTGCACCACCAAATGATCAGGTCTGGGAAAATGTCAAATGTATCACGGATACACACACAGGCTACGTCGCCATACACACACAGACACAGATATTAGACAAACGTACTACTGCATTGCTACGAATGTGATGAAATGCTAAATGAGCAATATGCTACAAAACCTACATAATGCATGTCATCATAATATGTCTTTATATCGATCAATCAATTTACAGATCAGCAAATGTCACAAAGTGCTGTACAGAAACGCAGCCTAAAACCCCAAACAGCAAGCAATGCAGATGTAGAAGCACGGTGCACAGGAAAAACTCCCTAGAAAGGCAGGAACCTAGGAAGAAACCTAGAGAGGAACCAGGCTCTGAGGGTTGGCCAGTCCTCTTCTGGCTGTGCCGGGTGGAGATTATAAGAGTACATGGCCATTTAAGGCCAGATTGTTCTTGAAGATGACTATAATGAACCAGCTGTCTAAACCGCTGCCTCCATATCACATATACCGCTGCAGCATGGGTTTGAATCTGGCCTCCATCTTTCCCACGGTCTCTCCTCTATCCAATATAGCATACGATGTCAAAAATATACTGTACCTTTAAAATAAACAGGCCATGTGCACACGTGTGAGGCACAGCTGGGGTTTTATGCTGCCTTCTCATAAAAAGGACATGACTCTGTACTTGTGTGAACCATTGTTGATCTACACAAAAGGCGTAATCATCTACCATTGATGAACAGAGGTATAACACAACACACTGGTAAACTATAGTAAAAAGGCATGATTGGCAAGCTCTAGCTGGCTGGTGGTGGCTTGTCAGTCCTCTGTTGCTCAGTATTTTTTCTCTTTGGCCTTTTCTGTACCTTAACCACAGTAAACCATAGTACAGGCCTGATTCGTGGCTTCATTTGTCCACTGTTGTCCATACAGGGTGGACGACAACATAGTATTTTCTTTGTCTTTTTCTGTCCTGTTTTCGTCTCCTGTTCTGTTGTGTTTGGACGTGATGCTCTTCTCTCTGCCAGGACTGGCATTAGCAGCTGGACTGGATTCACCACACAAACAACCACTGCTGTTGGTAATTAGCTCCATATTACACAATTAGACTCACTCCCAGGCCCTCCCTTTTTCTTGTCGTCTGCTCAGAGTAAATGAGGTAACAGGATGGGCAGAACAGCTCCTTTAGTTCCCATGTAACTTCCTTTGTAAGATTTAGTTGACGGTTATGCAGATGATGTGTTCAGAACATATTCTGTAAGCTTACAAGTGAAAATAGCAGTAATTTAGCCGCCAAAGAAATCTATTACAAAGTTCCAACAACTGACATTATACCCCCACTAGATAAAATGCATTCTCTAAAGGGCTATGACAGTGTTGAATTGAACTCCCTGACAATTGCAGTGAATGGGCAGAATAATTGCCATGGATCCTTCAACGCGGACAAGAAAATAGAAAATGACAGAAAAAGAAAGCTTTCAGTTTGTCTGGGCGTATTCTTCCACCCCTGTATTTTTGTAAAGGATTGGGGAATCGATCCAGAGCGGTGATATGATAATTGCAATGTTCTCCCTCTAGTCTGACTGCTCTCAGCGAGATAACCAATCCTCATTTATAGAGTGATAGAGGAGGTCCAATCTCGTTAGGATGGAGAGGAGGGGGAGAGGAAGGAGGAGGAGTGGAGGAGGGGAGAGGAAGGAGAGAGGAGGAGTAGAGGGGGTTATCTGTCTTAAGCCAGGCTGATAAAAGTGCTCTGTTCTGGGGTCTGGTGGTCAGGTTATCAGGCCTGCTGGAGGATCAGATCACTACTGGCTGAATGGAGCTGGATGAGCTGCTGTATCTGGTAGGTCACTGGGACACTGTTATCACACAACTCCTCATTGGAAACGGAGCAGTTAGATCCAAGTCTCATCAGTACAGTGTTATCACACACAGCTTTTCATTATTGAATTTTCGCTGTGATGGAAACAGGTCCAGCAGCATCATATACTGCCCTCAAACTCAACTCTGGACCTTGGAGCCAGTTCCACTGCTTGTTTTCATTGTTCCCCTCTAATCAGGAACTGATTTAGACCTGGGACACCAGGTGGACGCAATTAATTATCACGGTTGAAAAGAAAATCAGCAGGCTCTGGACCTCGTAGGGTAAGAGTTGAATACCCCTGATATAGTGTATAGCCCAGCAACCTTTCAGTTGTATACAAAACAAATAATAATAATAATATCCCAATGCCCCAGGGCAGTGATTGGGGACATTGCCCTGTGTAGGATGCTGTCTTTGGATGGGAAGTTAAACGGGTGTCCTGACTCTCTGTGGTCACTAAAGATCCCATGGCACTTATTGTAAGAGTATCGGTGTCCTGGCTTATCGGTGTCCTGGCTTATCGGTGTCCTGGCTTATCGGTGTCCTGGCTTATCGGTGTCCTGGTTTATCGGTGTACTGGCTAAATTCCCAATCTGGGGCCCTCATACCATGGCCACCTAATCACTCCCAGCTTGCAATTGGCTCATTCATCCCCACTCCTCTCCCCTGTAACTATTCCCCAGGTCGTTGCTGTAAATGAGAATGTGTTCTCATTCAACTTACCTGTCGAAATAAGGGTAATATATATATATTTTAAACATATAATAATATATGGCATTTAGCAGACACTTTTATCCAGCGCGTCTAGTCATACGTGCATACATTTTACATATGGGTAGATCCAAGTCTAATCAACTGGGAAAAACAGTACAGTGTCAAGTCCACATACTCCAGTCCATAGTCCAGTTACATGTAGAGCTAAGCATGTACAGCGAACAGTAGGTGCATTCCAAAGGCTCTATGAGCAGGAGACATTCTCTGTGATGTCCATAGAAGCCTATATGAAAATGTACAGACAGCAGTGTTCTATCTATTAAGAGCAGTAACCCCCAGTGCATAGTTGTACAGTAAGTGCACTCTAAAGGCTGTAAGAGCAGGTACGACATTCTCTATTAGTTTCATAGAAGCCTGTTATAATGTACAGTAAGTAGCATGCTACAGTACCTAGAGCACGGAGTAGTGCTTCACTAACGAGCACAGGGCTTTATTTAGAATCCACTTACATTCACGGCACACTGGCATGGCTGACAGAGGTAGGTCTTCTGGTAATGATGCAAATAATAAAGCGGGAAATGTGCCCGTAATGATTGATTTATTGCAGTGCCATTTGGAAGAGTTTCAAGGCTAATTTCCATGGTACCTACCCCAACCGACGACACACTTTAAAGTTCCGTGGTGATAATGGAAGACTGCGAAACACCGAGAAAATGGTTCAAGTCAAATTAGGTGGGGACAAATATATCTAAAAACAGGGACTTACGTAGACTTCTCCATAACCAGTCAAAACAGACAGGGAGTCAAGGGGGTTCAGTACCAAGAAACGAACCTGTAAACCAGGTCTACAAAGTACAAGCTCATTGCTCCTGAATGAAATGACTAATATGCTGTCCTGTCTCAACCTAATGACTTTGGTGATGTTGTTTACTGAAGTTTGAGGACGAAAGCCAGGGACTGTCGTGCATCATCTTCATCAGAGAGAGTAGCTCATCTGCTAGCCATAGTCTGGGATAATTTGTCGGTGATGGAGACAGCAGTGACGGTGACAGAGTATGTGTGTGTGTGTGTGTGTGTGTGTGTGTGTGTGTGTGTGTGTGTGTGTGTGTGTGTGTGTGTGTGTGTGTGTGTGTGCGCGTGTGTGTGTGTGAGATTTGGGGAGGGTAGCTCAAATCGGTCATCTCCGGTGTCCAAAATAAGCGATGGCTCAGCCAAGAGCACAGCCATCAATCACGGAGGACACTTCTCTTAAGGATGCGGTCATGTGGAGTCGGTGTGCGTGTGTGTTAAGGTTGAGAGTTATGCTGAGCAGAGGGCCAGGAGGGCAGCCAGAGACACCAGCCAGCCCCCTGGGGAGTGCAACACGTCAGTTTGCAGGGAAACGGGGAGAAATACAGCTCCGGAGCTACGGAACCAAGACAGCTTCTTTCATTGACCTTTACCTTTCATTGACTGGTACTTACAAAAGAGCCTGTCTGTCAGCGTCATGGAGAGGCAAAGCAACTTTGGATGGAGTTAACTTGACTTCAGAAATTGGGGCTGTGTTGTTTCCGTTTGGATCTCAGACAGAGACAGTGGTGAACGGGGGGGGGGGTCTGGTTTGGGAAGTTAAGTAGCTAGGGATGAATTGAGCGTTTGTTGGTTGGTTCGGTTGGTGTGTTTTAGTTTGGATCTCAGAAGTTAGACCTGGGGGTCTGGTTGCCAAGTCAACAGGCCACTTAATCAGAATACAAAGTGTTTCATCCGCGTTGTCTGAGAATAATCATTTCGTTGAGCATATATTGTGACAAATGAATTAAAACAAAGTGGGTCTATTTAGTGTGCCAAATCAAATGGGGCAGACCGAGAACAAGACAGAAGGGTACAACCAAAATTGCGTCCTTTCCCCTATGTAGTGCACTACTTTTGACAAGGCCTGCATAGGGCACTGGTCAAAAGTAGTGCATTATGTGGGGAATAGGGTGCCATTTAGGGTGCAGACAGGGTGTGTGTCTGATCTCTTGCCTTGTTTCCCAGAGCAGTAGGTCTTTGATCTGCAGTGTGGTCGAGGTGGGCCAGAGAGATAACTTTATCCTTGGAGGGACCTGGGAGTTGGCACTCTCCTATTAAGATGTAATGGCAAGGTTGGCAAGGTTGACCCTGACACACACACTCACACGCGTTGCCCGCATACACACTTGCGTGTAGACACACATGCATGCACACACACACATGCACACACACCACCAGCTAACTCTGCAGTATATGGAGGACTTAGAAGAGAGGATAGAGACGCTATCCTGTGTTTGTGTGTGTGTGTGTGTGTGTGTGTGTGTGTGTGTGTGTGTGTGTGTGTGTGTGTGTGTGTGTGTGTGTGTGTGTGTGTGTGTGTGTGTGTGTGTGTGTTCTTCTGATAGATAGATACTGTATTAGAAATCCGTCTTGAGTGAAAATAAAAATGCCGTGGGATTGTGTGATTCAATACAATGCCAAGATGAGAACTTCAGGAAGAAAGACATCACCGTGGCTCTCAGAACTGATGGAGAATTCTCATCATTTAATAGATTCTGTGACCTGCCTCTGCCCTCTATCTCTGAGCCAGAAAGAAAACAAACGCACGAGCACGCACACACATACACAGACACACACACAAAGGAAACACCGATGATCACAGACAGCTTCAAGATGTTCAGTGTCTGGAAGAAGTATTAAAAACCACATAATGCACAGGAACATTTCAAGTCCTTCCAAGAACTTACGTAACAGTACTTTGGTATTATACTGTATATAAATGATTAATATTATTTGCCAAGGCTATCAGCTGAAGAGGCTTCAATGAGGCTTCCATTTATCTCAGAACTGGGATGCTGCTATTAACGTGCAGAACGAGAGAGTGATGCAGGCAGCCAATATCTGCCAGAGGAAGTTTCACTGACAAGTGACACATTCCGGAAGGACTCTCTCTCGCTGAACTTTAACAGTAAAGTTGGCCGCTTATGAGTATCGACAGGCACGCCTGGAGGACGCGGACAAGACGATTGATTTTGCCTTAAACGTTTTTGCCGAAGGAAGAAAAGCTGGTCGGTTTGGGAAAAGCGGGGAAGCAGGCGGGTGGCAGGGACAAAGTGTACATCACTCTCTCTTTTGCCTGCTCCAATCAATCCCATCTCCATCCACTCTCCCAGGAAGGGAGTGTGTGGCTTATTCTCCCCCCCAAGAAACGCAGCCTTGCAGAGGCAGCAGAAATACTGGCCAAGGGCATCTGACTCTGGATGGCCCTGGTTCCATCTTCGTCTTATCTCATCTCATCCCAGCAGGCTGAGCCGAGTCCGGTCCGGTTTCCGCCCCCACAGTTCGAGATCACAGCGAGCCTAAGTCAATGGGCCATCGCTGGCCTGAAGCGAGGTTTTATTCCTGGCCCCTGTGACACACCGGTTACTACTCCACTTCACAAAGCACTTCTACAAGACAATGGCGTTCACAATCAATTATGAATACAGTGGGGTACTATGTGGGTTGGATTGGCCTGTTGAAGCGTAGTGCCATGTGGAACTGAAATTAGTTTTTTTTGACCACGAGAGAGAGAGACTCCCGAGCCGTACTAAAAGCATTTGATGAGGGTCCTGAAATGTTCCCTGTACATTCTCATGGGGACAGAAAAAATATAATTATACCGAATGGTGAACGCTGCATTGTCACTTAAGTTTCTATTTAAAGAAAGGGTATGTTTGATAAGGGTTAATGTATCAGAAACCATGAATATTTTTTAAATATGTTAAGGCAACACATAGTCGTGGCCAAAAGTTTTGAGAATGACACAAATATAAATTTTCACAAAGTTTGCTGCTTCAGTGTCTTTAGATATTTTTGTCAGATGTTACTATGGAATACTGAAGTATAATTACAAGCATTTCATAAGTGTCAAAGGCTTTTATTGACAATTACATGAAGTTGATGCGAAGAGTCAATATTTGCTGTGTTGTCCCTTCTTTTTCAAGACCTCTGCAATCCGCCCTTGTCAGGTTTTGGCCAGGACTGTTCTGGTTTTTTGTCACTAGATGTCCCCATTGCACCTTTTTTGTACCTTTTGTTTTCCCCTTGCTCTAATTATTGTTTGCACCTGTATGTCGTTCCCTTGTTAGTATTTAATCCCTGTGTGTTCCTCAGTTCCTTGCTCAGTGTTTGTATGTTAGCACCCAGCCCCAGCCCAAGCCTTGTTGTGAACATATATTTTTCTCTTGTTGGATTTTCCAGAGGTTCTCTGGTTTTGTTCTTTTGTATTTTGTATTAGTCTTTTGAGGTTTGTTTTTCCCTTGCTGTTTTTACCACTTTGTGGATTTTCTTTGTATTTTGGAAGATATCTATTTTTTATTAAACCACCATCTCTAGTACTGCTGTGTCTGCCTCATCTTCTGGGTTCTGCCTATTTAGTGACTCTTTCTCGCACCGGGTCCTGACAGAAACACTGAGCCATTAAAATGAACCCAGAGGCAGCCAGTACCCAGGACTTTTTTCCCATGCTGTCCCACCACGAGGGGACTGTCCAACGTCACGAAGCTGCTCTGGTTCAGCAAGAGGCCTTAATGGCTGGACATTCTCAACTTCTGTCGGAGATGATGACTTCCATAAAGCAGATTTCTGATCAACTTTCTCCTGCAACCGCTTCTGCTCCAGTTCATCAGATTCAAGTGCCCGTGGCAGTTAACCCCCTGGCTGAACCTCGTCTGCCGCCTCCCCAACGGTTCTCAGGTGATCCGAGTGGTTGTAAGGGGTTTTTCACCCAATGTTCTCTCTCCTTCGAGCTGCAACCCTCGTCATTTCCCACCGACCGGTCCAAGATAGCATATATCATCACCCTGCTGTCGGAAAAAGCCCTAGCCTGGGCTACTGCTGTGTGGGATGCCCAAAGTCCCTGCTGTGCCAGCTACTCTACCTTTGCTGAAGAATTCAAGCGAGTGTTTCAAGGTCCTACCAGCGGTCCTGACTCAGCCAAACAGCTCCTGACTCTCCGCCAAGGTCGGCGCAGCGTGACGGACTATGCCATCCAGTTCCGCACGGTGGCAGCAGCGAGTGGCTGGAATGACGAGGCGCTCACAGTGTGCTTTTTGAAGGGTCTTTCCGACACCATCCAAGATGAACTGGTCACTCGGGAACCACCGGACAACCTCGAGTCCCTGATCAAGTTGGCTTCACGCATAGACCAGCGTCTGAGAGAGAGAGAGCTCAACCGTAGATCTCTCACCCTAGCTCCTATCGGTCCCAGCTCCGAGTCTCCACCTTTATCCCCGCTGACTCCACCGGAACCCATGCAGGTTGGACGCATCTCCCAGGCTGAGAGAGACCGCCGGATGAGGGAGCGATGCTGTCTATATTGCGGCAAACCGGGCCATTTCCTCTCCACGTGTCCCGGGCTCCAGGGAAAACGCACTCTCCCGTGCAGGCCTGGGAGGACGGTAACGGGAAACATAACCTCCTCTCATCCATCCAACTCCCGCCTGCTCATTCCAGTTACCCTTTCCTGGGACAACCACGAGCTTCCCCTTCAAGCATTGGTAGACTCTGGAGCCGCAGGTAACTTCATGGATGGTGTCTGGGCGAAGGAGAATGGCGTTCCCTCTGAACCTCTAAGTGACCCCATAAGGGTTACTACGTTGGATGGAAGCCCTTTGGGATCTGGACTTGTCACTCGTGTCACTACCCCCTTGCGTCTTTCAGTTTCCCAACACCAGGAAGTGATGAACTTTCATCTGACCTCGTGTTCCGAGTTCCCTCTCGTCCTTGGATACCCCTGGCTTCACAGCCATAACCCTCACATCGACTGGTCTGTGGGCACTATCAAGCAGTGGGGTCCTACGTGCCAAGCCACTTGTATCTTCCCAAGTTCCCCGAGTTCCCCTCCCGAGTCTCTAGAATCCATCGACCTGTCCCGAGTTCCCGAGTGTTACCATGACCTCAAACCGGTATTTAGCAAACAGAGGGCCACCAAACTACCACCCCATAGACCTTACGATTGCCCCATCGACCTGTTTCCGGGCACCTGCCCCCCCAGGGGTCGGATCTTTTCCCTATCTCCTCCCGAACGAGCTGCTATGGATACCTACATCAAGGACGCTCTGGCAGCAGGCCTCATGCGTCCATCCACCTCGCCGGCGGGAGCAGGGTTTTTCTTTGTGGCCAAAAAAGACGAGGGATTACGTCCTTGCATCGACTACCGGGGACTTAATGCCATAACCGTCCGTAACCGCTACCCGCTACCCCTTATGGCCACAGCCTTTGAGCTGCTCCAGGAAGCAGTGGTCTTCACTAAGCTTGACCTGCGGAACGCATACCATCTTGTGCGGATCAAACCCGGTGACGAGTGGAAGACCGCTTTCAACACGCCTACTGGTCACTACGAATACTTGGTGATGCCCTTCGGCCTGACCAACGCCCCGGCTGTGTTCCAAGCGCTCATAAACGATGTGCTTAGGGATATGCTTAACATTTTCGTGTTTGTTTACTTGGATGACATCCTCATCTTTTCGAGCTCCCTTCAAGAACACACTAAGCATGTCAGACAAGTGCTCAAACGCCTCCTAGACAGCCATTTGTACGTTAAGCCGGAAAAGTGTGAATTCCATTCCTCTCGAGTACAGTTCCTGGGATTTGTAGTGGAACCCGGTCGAGTCCAGATGGACCCCAAGAAGGTAGGGGCGGTAGCAGATTGGCCCACCCCCAAGTCCGTTAAGGAAGTTCAGCGTTTCCTGGGCTTCACTAACTTCTACCGCAAGTTCATCAAGAACTTCAGCTCGGTGGCAGCCCCTCTCAGCTTTAACCAAGGGTGGCAACACAAGGTTTCTGTGGGGAAGAGAAGCTGAGACGGCCTTCCAAGGACTCAAGCAGCGCATCCTCTCTGCTCCCATCCTGACACTACCGACGGCGGATGAACCTTTTGTGGTGGAGGTAGACGCATCAGAGGTTGGTGTTGGAGCTGTCCTGTCTCAGAGGGGTGAAGACAAGAGGCTTCATCCTTGCGCCTTCTTCTCTCACCGGCTTACCCCGGCCGAGAGGAATTACGATGTGGGGGATCGTGAACTCCTAGCGGTTAAGATGGCATTGAAGGAATGGAGACACTGGCTCGAGGGGGCTTCTCAACCGTTTCAAGTGCTTACGGACCACAAAAATCTGGAGTATATCCAGCAGGCGAAGCGGTTGAACTCCAGACAAGCTCGATGGTCTCTTTTCTTCAGCCGATTCCAGTTTATTCTCACCTATAGACCCGGGTCGAAGAATCTCAAACCGGATGCCTTGTCACGAGTCTACTCTCCTGCCATTCGAGAAGATACTGACATGACTGTTCTTCCTGCCGCTAAGATCGTGGCTCCGATCTCGTGGCAAGTGGAGGATACCGTGAAACAAGCTCAAGCCATCGAACCGGGCCCTGGAGGAGGTCCTGCTAATCGGTTGTTTGTTCCCAAGGCAGCAAGGTCCCAAGTCCTTCTGTGGGGGCACTCCTCTCGCCTCACCTGTCACCCGGGCGTAGGTCGCACCTTGGAGTTCATCCAGCGTAAGTTCTGGTGGCCCACCATAAAAGAAGACGTTGCCACTTTCGTCAAGGCCTGTTCCGTGTGCTGCCAGGGCAAATCTTCTCACCTCCGCCCTCAAGGACTCCTTCACCCTTTATCTATTCCCCACCGACCCTGGTCCCATATCTCGCTGGACTTTATTACTGGCCTTCCTCCGTCCCATGGTAATACTACGATCCTAGTCATCATCGACAGGTTTTCTAAGGCGGCCAGGTTTGTTCCCTTGACCAAATTACCTTCTGCCAAGGAAACAGCTGAGTTGGTGATTAACCATGTGTTCCGAGTCTTTGGGATTCCGCAAGATATGGTTTCCGACAGAGGTCCCCAGTTCGCCTCAAGGTTTTGGAAGGCCTTCTGCCAACTCATAGGGGCCACGGCCAGTTTATCTTCAGGGTACCATCCGGAGTCCAACGGCCAAACTGAGAGGATGAATCAGGAGCTGGAAACCACCCTCAGATGTATGGTTTCCAACAACCCATCCACATGGTCATCCTTCATTGTTTGGGCTGAGTACGCGCACAACACCTTGTGCTCCTCCTCCACTGGTATATCCCCGCACGAGTGTCAGTTTGGCTATGCTCCTCTATTGTTCCCGGACCAGGAGGCAGAAGTCAGAGTGCCTTCAGCCTCGAGGTTCATCAGACGCTGTCGGCTTACGTGGAAGAAGGCCCGTCTTAATCTTCTGCGTTCCTCACAGCAGTACCAACGACAAGCCAACAGACGTCGCCGTCCCGGTCCTACCCTGTACCCCGGCCAGAGAGTATGGCTCTCAACAAAAAACTTACCGCTACGGGTGGAGTCTCGCAAGCTGTCCCAGAGATTCATCGGACCCTTTAAGATTGCCAGGAGAGTCAATCCCGTTACTTTTCGCCTGCACTTACCCAGATCCCTTAAAATCAATCCCACATTTCACATTTCTTTATTAAAACCTGTTGTTTTTTCTCCCCTTATTCCGGCAGGCAGACCTCCCCCTCCGCCCCGTGTCATCGGAGGCCAGTCGGCTTATACCGTCCACCGGATACTGGACTCCCGCCGGGTGCAGCGGTCCTGGCAGTATCTGGTGGACTGGGAAGGCTACGGTCCCGAGGAGCGCTCCTGGGTTCCTGCCAAGGACATACTGGACCCTGACCTCATTCGTCAGTTCAGGGCCCTCCACCCTGAGAAGGCTGGTAGGAACGTCAGGAGCCGTTCCTAGGAGGGGGATTCTGTCAGGTTTTGGCCAGGACTGTTCTGGTTTTTTGTCACTAGATGTCCCCATTGCACCTTTTTTGTACCTTTTGTTTTCCCCTTGCTCTAATTATTGTTTGCACCTGTATGTCGTTCCCTTGTTAGTATTTAATCCCTGTGTGTTCCTCAGTTCCTTGCTCAGTGTTTGTATGTTAGCACCCAGCCCCAGCCCAAGCCTTGTTGTGAACATATATTTTTCTCTTGTTGGATTTTCCAGAGGTTCTCTGGTTTTGTTCTTTTGTATTTTGGATTAGTCTTTTGAGGTTTGTTTTTCCCTTGCTGTTTTTACCACTTTGTGGATTTTCTTTGTATTTTGGAAGATATCTATTTTTTATTAAACCACCATCTCTAGTACTGCTGTGTCTGCCTCATCTTCTGGGTTCTGCCTATTTAGTGACTGTTTCTCGCACCGGGTCCTGACAGCCCTGGCATGCTGTCAATTAACTTCTGGGCCACATCCTGACTGATGGCAGCCCATTCTTGCATAATCAATGCTTGGAGTTTGTCAGAATTTGTGGGTTTTTGTTTGTCCACCCGCCTCTTGAGGATTGACCACAAGTTCTCAATGGGATTAAGGTCTGGGGAGTTTCCTGGCCATGGGCCCAAAAAATCGATGTTTTGTTCCCAGAGGCATTTAGTTATCACTTTTGCCTCATGGCAAGATGCTGGAAAAGGCATTGTTCGTCACCAAACTGTTCCTGGATGGTTGGGAGAAGTTGCTCTCGGAGGATGTGTTGGTACCATTCTTTATTCATGGCTGTGTTCTTAGGCTAAATTGTGAGTGAGCCCACTCCCTTGACTGAGAAGCAACCCCACACATGAATGGTCTCAGGATGCTTTACTGTTGACATAACACAGGACTGATGGTAGCGCTCACCTTGTCTTCTCCTGACAAGCTTTTTTCCGGATGCCCCAAACAATCGGAAAGGGGATTCATCAGAGACAATGACTTTACCACAGTCCTCAGCAGTCCAATCCCTATACCTTTTGCAGAATATCAGTCTGTCCCTGATGTTTTTCCTGGAGAGAAGTGGCTTCTTTGTTGCCCTTTTAAAGCTGATGACCAGGCCATCCTCCAAAAGTCTTCGCCTCACTGTGCATGCAGATGCACTCACACCTGCCTGCTGCCATTCCTGAGCAAGCTCTGTACTGGTGGTGCCCCGATCCACGGCTGAATCAACCTTAGGAGACGGTCCTGGCGCTTGCTGGACTGTCTTGGGCGCCCTGAAGCCTTCTTAACAACAATTGAACCGCTCTCCTTGAAGTTCTTGATGATCCGATAAATGGTTGATTTAGGTGCAATCTTACTGGCAGCAATATCCTTGCCTGTGAAGCCCTTTTTGTGCAAAGCAATGATGACGGCACATGTTTCCTTGCAGGTAACCATGATTGACAGAGGAAGAACAATGATTCCAAGCACCACCCACCTTTTGAAGCTTTCAGTCTGTTATTCGAACTCAATCAGCATGACACAGTGATCTCCAGCCTTGTCCTCGTCAACACTCACACCTGTGTTAACGAGAGAATCACTGACATGATGTCAGCTGGTCCTTTTGTGGCAGGGCTGAAATGCAGTGGAAATGTTTTTGGGGGATTCGGTTCATTTGTATGGCAAAGAGGGACTTTGCAATTCATTGCAATTCATCTGATCACTCTTCATAACATTCTGGAGCATATGCAAATTGCCATCATACAAACTGAGGCAGCAGACTTTGTGAAAATTAATATTTGCGTCATTCTCAAAACTTTTGGCCACGACTGTACACTGAGTGGACAAAACATTAAGAACACCTTCCTAATATTAAGTTGCAACCCCCTCGCTTTTGCCCTCAGAACAGCCTCACTCCATCGGGGCATGGACTATACAAGGTGTCGAAAGCATTCCACATCGATGCTGGCTCATGTTGCCTCCAAAGCTTCCCACAGTTGTGTCAAGTTGGCTGGATGTCCTTTGGGTGATGGACCATTCTTGATACACAGGGAAACTATTGAGTGTAAAAAACCCAGCAGCGTTGCAGTTCTTGACACACTCAAACCAGTGCGCCTGGCACCTACTACCATACCCTATTCAACGGCACTTAAATATTTTGTCTTGCCCATTCACCCTCTGAATGGCACACATACACAATCCATGTTCTTCATGTTTTGTTCACTCAGTGTACAGTAGACAGATCAATGGAGCCCGGGTTGAATTAACATATTTCAGTCGCTGCAATTAGTCTGGCCAAATAAAACATGGACATAGCTTTGAGTTGGCTTACTTCACATTGATCCTTAAAGCTGATCCTGAGCCCAAAAAGCCTAGTCTACATTAGACGCATCCTGTGCAGTATAAGTCTTTAAGACAATGGATTTTCCTCTTACCTTGATTCTATTTATTGCTAAGGTACCGTAATCGAGGCATTTTAAGGCGATTTACAACACCGTTCGGAGGTCTTAATTAGCTTAGCTTGGTGGATAATTAACACGTAACATTAAAGAGGGGTCCTAAACCCACCTGTCTTGTTAGGGGAAGAAATACAGGTATATGTCCTCTGTAGCTCAGTTGGTAGAGCATGGTGCTTGCAATGCCCAGGTAGTGGGTTTGATTCCCGGGACCATCTGTACGTGAAATGTATGCACGCATGACTGTAAAGCTCTATTCGCACAGGACTAGTATTACTAGAGAACGTTGGTTATGTAATTATTACTCCAGAATGTCTGTTATTCCAGACGACGATTTGGACAGGATGTATATATATAAAACCAAATGTTTAGGTCAGTTGTATGCTGCTGCTTTGAGATCTATTAACAGCAAGGGTTGCATTTTACAGGCACAATATATTTTACTGATGCATTTGGCAATATTAAATTAATCCGCACAAAACATGTGAACAACAGCATTCACTGTGAAAGTTGATACATGCAGGACATTCATATGTAGGCTATGCACAGCACTTCGTTCAATTGATCAAATCAGTAATTGTTTTCTTGCTCAAACCCGCGAGCAACACCTGTCAAACTCAGACATTTCTCTCAATAACACAGGGCTGTCGATTCACACGGGACTAGTATTATCAGAAGACTTCGGAGTTTGCCAAAAACAGTAGTTTATTCTGTCTGGAATTATTACTCTCCTGCCATGTAAAAATGACAGATGTGGCAGATTCGGACCGGACTAAAATTACAGATGTGGTGTTTGTGCTCGTGCACATAATTACATTACCCAACCTCCCCCAGTAAAACTAATCCCGCCTCAATAGGGCTTTAGTTTCTTTGGATAAAAGCGTCTGCTAAATGGCATATATTATTATATTAGGTATTGACCCCAAAAGTAGTGGACAAGATACAGTACTGTAGATACCTATACATTTGGGGTTGACTGACACCTCTATCGCCGGTGGGGTCAATTCCATCTAAATCACAGTCAATTCAGTAATTGAATTGCATTATTCTGGAATAATTCTAGGTTAAATGCAACACACCAGACACATAAACCAGATGTTTCAGAATTGTACATGGTAGAAGTCAGAACACTCCCAAAACAACTTTTAAAAAGGATGTTTGATTTCATTTCAATTGAAACTAAGTGTTTGACGCTACTGTAACCGTGTCGAGGTTTTCTGGGAAAAGTGAAATTCAAATTATTATACAGCCCTTAATTAAAGTGTCTGCTCATGTCATTTTATGTCAGAGCTTCCTTGTTTGAATGTTTGAATATGGAATGGAATGGAGACTTCCAGAGGGAACTTCAGTAATGTAAAGTAACTTTCTACATTTGATTGATATACAGGACAGTGGATAAATGAATCATTTAATAATATTCCAAGGACACACCCTTCTGAATTGGCAGAGAATATGTTGAGCTTGCATTCACTCTCTGTTCTCTCGTCACACACAGAACGGAACAGGTGGTAATTATTCATTGTCAGTCTGAAACGGCGTGCTAGACTGTGTGTGAGAGAGAGGGAGGGAGGGAGGGAGTGTGTGTAGAGAGTGTGTGTGTGTTTGTGTGTGTGTGTGTGTGTGTGAGAGAGAGTGTTTGTGTGCGTGTGTGTTCATGCGTACATGCGTGGTCTCAAGGGCTCCCTGTTGGCTTCCAATCTCATAAAGCCTGTTTTGGTTTATCCAAAATGCAGAGTAAAAATGTTCAGTAATTACCCCCAAATTTAGCTCCCTAAAGGTAAATCCCACATCCACAAATCCCAGACTGTAGCTTTAGCCAAAAGCTAAAACAACTCTACCGCTGAGATGCCGTGACCCCTCACCACTCAGCTCTCCCAAAAGGCAACAGAGAATTACATTTCTGTATTTTTTGCTACACACCATTGGCTTTAAGTGCCTCCAGGACTTCCATCACTAGCATCCGTTGAGACAAGGCGTCAGTTGGATCTATGGGGAGGGTTAGAGAAGAGAATTGGGGATGAAATCTAAAGTGCAGGCTGGTGTTTCGCAGGTTAGCGGTTTTTGTCATGAATCTTGTTCTGGGGGCAGCTCAAGTGGTCAATAGCTGGTCAATAGCTGGCACAGCCATAAAGGCATAAAATCTGATTTAAAACCTGACCCTAACCTTAACCACACTGCTAACCCTAATGCCTAACCCTAACCTTAAATGAAGACTGAAAATAACATTTTTGTTTTCATGAATTTTTACAATATAGCCAAACTGAGGCTGGCCCATCAGATATCGAGCAGTTCTGCCTCAAGGACAGTTTATAATAATCTCCTATTCCTAACCCATTAAAATGTCTGTCTTTCAAATACTATATTTTGATAATCCACTAAACTCACATACAGTCACCATTAAGGCTAGGCTACCTCATCATCAAACAACCAAGTGAAGTAAGACCTCTAATTACTAGTTTCAATGTAATTAAGGTTTATTGTATAATGTATCTATACTAGGGCTGACCCCATTTAGTCGACAGGCCGGTAATTTCTGTTAATGCATTCAATATATTATTATTACAGTTGTTTACCGTTTTCATTGTCTGAGTGGACACGTTGTTTGCAGAACTCACAACCTATGCTACACCTTTTGTTTATTTCATTCCATTTTCAAGTTTTGTCATTTATTAATAATCTTTGTTGAGTAAGGACTCGCACCTGATTACACATATAGAAGTAGGACTAATCTACCTGGCCTGCGCAAATGTAGTCCTATAAATATGCCCATCTGGGGATGTCTAATAGTATTTTGGATTGTCTTAACATATCACCACTAATGAGCTGTGGACCTCAAACAGCAAGTAAACAAAGTCTGTTTTTAGACTCAATTGAGAATGCAAATATTTCCAGCTCTCTCCCTTTCGATAACCACTCGGCATTAAAAGGAAAAATGTAATGCTCTGTTCCAGTCATAAAATACCCAATTACTTCTTATCCCTTTCACAAATAACCTACAGCTGTGTCTGTCCCGAGCTCACTGGCACGGGAAACTCTGAGGGCCCAGAATACGTTTTGTTTTTATTCAGGATATTTTCTACCTGCAGGCTGCAATGTTTTTATTTGTTGGCTTTATGTAGGCTATTTTTACACAGTTGGCAATGGCAATAAAAGTTACTTTTAGATTTGTATCATTAACCACAGACAATGATTTTGAGAAACTAAGACTATTATAAATGAAATGAAACTGTATCATAAAAATGTGCATATCAAAATCATAACAGGCACACAGATCAGTAGAATTAGAAAGATAAATTGGCACTCCAAATGGAAAAAGTTGCCGACCGTTGGTGTAGCCTAGCAACTCCAGGAGCGTAAAGGCAGAGGCATAACTATAGTTTTATATATGGGGTGGCCAGGGGGTGGCCAAGGTTACTTCAGGGGGTCCATAGACCATGACAGAAAATGTTTGTGTTACCCTAACCTGGCATCAAAGGAGCATGAATGAATCCTATGATTAGGGCTGGGCGATATGACGATATATGTTGTGTGACGATAGAAAAACGTCTATCGTTTCATACTATGCTCTATTGTTTATTTCGTTGTGGCGCAAATCACACTCTTTACGGCAATCTTTTTTGCCAATTGGACGTCGCTTTGCGTTCTTCTGGAAGGAAATTTACAACACAAACAAACATGGAGGAGAGTGAACGTGACACAGAGCACGGAGACCGTAACTAAAAGAGGGGCTACTTAGGTCGCATGGACGTGGTTTGGGTATGAAACGTCTGACACGGACCAGAAAACCGTCCTCCGCAAAATATGCCGCAGACCGGTCCCAACAACATCCTCAAACACCATTAACCTCTTTTACCACCTACACAAGAATCTGTCCCTCAGATTACGGCATGCACACCTTACATCCGTAAGTCTCTGTAGTTCCCTGGGCTGCTGGTGTGGATACAGCTCTTTCTGAACTGCAAGCCATTTGAGATGAACGTACGAGCCAGATACAAAGTTATAAAGCTTCTGCAGGAGAGCAAAAAAGTTAACTGCCTCAGGAACTGATTTTACAGCATCGACAAGAACCAAATTCAAACAATGTGCATTACAGTGCACATAAAATGCAAATCTTGCACTGTTTTTAATCCGTGCACCTGACTCAGTTGCACCGGCTCTGTCAGGAGGAATGGGCCAAAATTCACCCAACTTATTGTGGGAAGCTTGTGGAAGGCTACCCGAAACGTTTGCCCCAAGTTAAACAATTTAAAGGCAATGCAACCAAATACTAATTGAGTGTATGTAAACTTCTGACCCACTGGGAATGTGATGAAAGAAATAAAAGCTGAAATAAATCGTTCTCTCTACTATTATTCTGACATTTCACATTCTTAAAATAAAGTGGTGATCCTAACTGACCTAAAACAGGGAATTGTTACTCGGATTAAATGTCAAGAATTGTGAAAAACTGAGTAAATGTATTTGGCTAAGGTGTATGTAAACATCCGACTTCAACTGTATATTATGTTAACTAATAGCAAAGAAAAGTTTTGGAATTGGCCTAATCAAGACCAAATTAAATCTGTGACATGATACCCTTTGGATTTATCATTTTAGAATGTCAGTGTATGAGCTAGTACACAGTGCAGGTTTTAATCATGACCAGAGGGACCGCCTAAGTGCCAAATTATCCTAGGTAGATTTAAAACAGCATAATTATGCGGTTCTGGTGAGCACTGGCAAAATGTTTCACAAACTCATCCACGTTGGGGGAGCGTGCCCTCCTTGACTCAACACGGAGAATTCCCGAGGTGACTTAACCTGTCATCAACCATTGCTGTCCTCAGGTGGGTTTTAATCAGTTTAAAAGCTGAAAAGCTTCTCTCGCAAGAAGCACTGCTGACTGGTGAACAACAGAAATGTTACAAAGTCAAAATAGCTCACGGAAGACCTCTTTATAAGGTTCTAGAAACACAACAACGTCAAGGAGAGTAGACGGCCTGTCCCTTCCACTTTTCTCTCTCCTATCAAGAAGCCGCTTGGTTTGATGAACCTCATGTTTGAGGTCCTCTAAATCTGACTCAAAGGTCTGAACAAAGGCAAACAGAGGCTCCTCATTCAAGAATGTTGTACTCTTTGGGTTGAGACTGGACCCCTTGCATTATCTCGCAATTCTTCTTTGAAAAAAGCCTCTGCAGCTCAGCTGTGTGACTGTCAAGCACCTGATAAAAGATAGCTCTTTGGAAGCTCTCACCATCACTTTGGTCACTATTTTTCTGTCCTAAAGTGCTCATCATCAATGAGTTGTGAAATCTTAAGCTTGTTTTAGGCTGTCTTTTACACATTGTTTGTGCACTTATTTTGCAGTGCTCTGCAATCTCTTCAACCTCTGTCCATAGTTCTCCAAAGTAACCCTCACTTCTGTAGTCCTGTAATGTGTCTATAAGGGCACCTACTAGATCCACAGCCCTTGCTAGGTCAAGAGAGCTTGATTGGAGCATGTCAGAAAGACATTTGGCATCACCAAACACTTTACAAAAGGTAACCAAAAGCCCTATGAAATGTAAATCTATCTGAGAAAGAAGGCCCCTTGCCTCCACTGATCTATCACCCACTATTTTCAAGTGTTGATATCCTGTAGCACTCTCAGAACTCCTGTCCCTCAGATTACGGCATGCCATGTATCTGCATGCCCACCTTACATCCATAAGTCTCTGTTCCCTGGGCTGCTGCTGTGGATACAGCTCTTTCTGAACCGCAAGCCACTTGAGATGAACGTACGAGCCAGATACAAAGTTATAAAGCTTCTGCAGGAGAGCAAAAAAGTGAACTGCCTCAGGATCTGACTTTACAGCATCGACAAGAACCAAATTCAAACTATGTGCAATACAGTGCACATAAAATGCAAATCTTTCACTGTTTTTAATCCGTGCAGACAGACCAGAATACTTTCCACCCATGACAGATGCACCGTCATAGCCTTGCCCCACAAGATTATTTCTGTAGTCCAGACCATGTTTTTCAAGGCAATCAATAATCATTTTTGTGAGACCTGCTGCATCTAAGCTTTCAGCTGACTGAAAGTGTAAAAAGCTTTTATGGATGGACCTGTTGTAATAGTACCTCACAACTAAAGACATTTGTTATTTTTTCTTTAAATCTTTGGTTTCATCTGCAATTACACTAAAAACTTGACTTTCTTTTACTTCTCTTATTATTGCACTTGGTACCATCTCAGCAAAGCCCTCAAGAACTTCCTTCTGGATTTGGTGGCTTGTGTACTTAGCATTGCCACATGCATTCATCCTTTTCTCTATGAGAGGGTCATGCTTTGCTTTTTCTTCTAAGTTTGTCAAAAAATTACCCTTGTTGTGAGAGTCATCAGACTCTCAATGACCTCTGCGCTATATTTTGAGTGGCAGTTAGCAGGCGCACATCTGCAATTGTTTTAATGTACAGTCGTGGCCAAAAGTTTTGAGAATGACACAAATATTAATTTTCACAAACTCTGCTGCCTCAGTTTGTATGATGGCAATTTGCATATACTCCAGAATGTTATGAAGAGTGATCAGATGAATTGTAATTAATTGCAAAGTCCCTCTTTGCCATGCAAATGAACTGAATCCTCCAAAAGCATTTTCACCATTTCAGCCCTGCCACAAAAGGACCAGCTGACATCATGTCAGTGATTCTCTCGTTAACACAGGTGTGAGTGTTGACGAGGACAAGGCTGGAGATCACTCTGTCATGCTGATTGAGTTAGAATAACAGACTGGAAGCTTCAAAAGGAGGGATGGTGCTTGGAATCATTGTTCTTCCTCTGTCAATCATGGTTACCTGCAAGGAAACACGCGCCGTCATCATTGCTTTGCACAAAAAGGGCTTCACAGGCAAGGATATTGCTGCCAGTAAGATTGCACCTAAATCAACCATTTATCGGATCATCAAGAACTTCAAGGAGAGCGGTTCAATTGTTGTGAAGAAGGCTTCAGGGCGCCCAAGAAAGTCCAGCAAGCGCCAGGACCGTCTCCTAAAATTGATTCAGCTGCGGGATCGGGGCACCACCAGTACAGAGCTTGCTCAGGAATGGCAGCAGGCAGGTGTGAGTGCATCTGCACGCACAGTGAGGCGAAGACTTTTGGAGGATGGCCTGGTGTCAAGAAGGGCAACAAAGAAGCCACTTCTCTCCAGGAAAAACATCAGGCACAGACTGATATTCTGCAAAAGGTACAGGGATTGGACTGCTGAGGACTGGGGTAAAGTCATTTTCTCTGATGAATCCCCTTTCCGATTATTTGGGGCATCCGGAAAAAAGCTTGTCAGGAGAAGACAAGGTGAGCGCTACCATCGGTCCTGTGTCATGTCAACAGTAAAGCATCCTGAGACCATTCATGTGTGGGGTTGCTTCTCAGCCAAGGGAGTGGGCTCACTCACAATTTTGCCTAAGAACACAGCCATGAATAAAGAATGGTACCAACACATCCTCAGAGAGCAACTTCTCCCAACCATCCAGGAACAGTTTTGTGACGAACAATGCCTTTTCCAGCATGATGGAGCACCTTGCCAAAAGTGATAACTAAGTGGCTCGGGGAACAAAACATCGATATTTTGGGTCCATGGCCAGGAAGCTCCGCAGACCTTAATCCCATTGAGAACTTGTGGTCAATCCTCAAGAGGCGGGTGGACAAACAAAAACCCACAAATTCTAAAAACTCCAAGCATTGATTATGCCAGAATGGGCTGCCATCAGTCAGGATGTGGCCCAGAAGTTAATTGACAGCATGCCAGGGTGGATTGCAGAGGTCTTGAAAAAGAAGGGTCAACACTGCAAAAATTGACTCTTCGCATCAACTTCATGTAATTGTCAATAAAAGCCTTTGACACTTATGAATTGCTAGTAATTATACTTCAGTATTCCATAGTAACATCTGACAAAAATATCTAAAGACACTGAAGCAGCAAACTTTGTGAAAAATAATATTTGTGTCATTCTCAAAACTTTTGGCCACGACTGTAAGTACAGTTTCCTCCACTTTCTTTTCCCGATCCTCATTTATGACATCTAACATTGATGAGTTGCTGTCAATAGCCCTTTTATGCTGATTCCAAGCATACATAGCATTGATATGATGCTCTGCCTTCGAATGGAGCTTAAACCCCAGAATCTTTAAACAGTGCCTTTTTCCAGTTACAAAAACCTGACTGTGATGTGAAGGCAGATTCAGGTGTATTGGGCAGAGAAAAATGCCTACAGATGAAAAAACAATAAGTCGAATCTTGATTTACAGAATATTCAAGCCATGAATTGTCCTTATACCAGGAGCTGTTGAAAGCCCTTTTCCTAGTACCATGCTGAGTTCTGGGAAATGTTTTCAAACACGGCTGTTCAGGACCCTCTTCTCTGGATCTTGAAGTGTCTGAAATACACGTTAAATAATGTGTTATATCTCTATGGAAATGAATAATTAAGGGATCCACAAGATTAGATACTAACAGCTGCTAACTAACATGTGTAGTTTAAAGTATAGGCCTGGCCTACCATTGGGTCCTTCTGGAACAGCATATCTGGTGCTTGATGTAGTTGGGAGGGGCTCGATGACATCTCCTGGCAGCTCTGGCTCACTGTCTTGCTCAGAGCCAGAGGTCTCTGTGTCATCCCTTGATACATCTATTACATTACAATAACACAATAACCATTAGTGTATAATCACAATAAAAATGCCACAGCCATCAAAACAAGAACACACATGAATCAACAACCAACATTTTAAAGTGAGGCTTAATCTGACAAAATCATATATTACAAGCTGAAGCTAAACTTAAATTCTGAACTGGGCATGTGACTGACTGCCTGGTAGATGCTCTGACCTGGTGGTGGTAGACTGGGTCCTTGTGAAGTCTGACCACACTGACTCTGACTAGCCTCAGGTAGGGAGCTGCTCTGGGGTCCGGTGGTGATGCAATGGCTGGGGTCTGTTTGCACCTGATCTGCCTGTTTGTGATTCTTTAAAAATAAGTCTGATATCTCTCCCTTGCTTTTCAAGAAATCTCTCCCTTTCTTTTTGCATAGGGTTTAATTGACCCTATGCAAAAATAAGACAGTCTATGGTTACATCTAAGCATCCAATTACCCACATTTTAGTCCAATCTCAATCTTAATTACAAATCCCCATTATCATAACTGTACCTTAAAATCAACTACTAGCCTAAGTTACTAGTTAGATCATGGCTAGCCCTACTCTGCAGTAAGCAACTTAGCTAGCTATAATGTCTTATACCTTTACGATAGCAAACAGGCTATAGTTATAATGTCTTACACCTTTACGATAGCAAACAGGCTATCTACAAGTTGTGGTAATCTTTTGAGTAACGTTAACAGATTGATAATAACAATTGTTCGTTTTGAGTTCAAGTACAAAGATCTAACTGAGTTAATGGATTTCAAGTTGCTGAATGTTAACTTGCTGAACACTGACAGCTGTAGCCTACTAGTTACCTCACATTAGCTAAGCATTTGTATACTGTAACTTATGACACTGCACTGTATATGCGTGTGTTACTAGCGAAGATGTAAACATAATGTTAGGCTACATTGGGAACCGATCTCTCTTATCTGATTAACTGTCTGTTAATGGAGCCAAAGGTCTAACGTTAACTTACACAGCAACACAAAGTTGTCCAGGAAACCTAAGGTTTAGCATCGGGTTTAAAACTTACTTCAAATATGATGCTTTCACCAATCGCGAAAGTATCTCGTGGAGCTGTGGGAATATTCTCTCTTCTTCTTCTGTATGTTCTTCTTATTCTTATTCTTCTGTATCTCGCAACCAACGTTAATATTCTCTTTTCCTCGTCCTCGATTTGAAAAGTGCGCACCGAATGTCAAAATAAATGCTTCTTTCAACAAGAGGTGAAATGAGATGTCAATCAGCATCAAACTGCCAGTAGCGAATAACATTTTGGGGTGGCACCCGGGGTGGCCAGTCAGATGTCAGGGTTATCCAGTGCCACCCCGGACACCCCTCTGGCTCCGCCCCAGCGTAAAGGCAAAATCTGCAAATGCCAGCAGCAGCGGGAGGAGGGTCGTAAACAGTTTTTTTCCTTCTGGTTAGGCTATATTGATCTCTGGCTCCCTCTTGAGTCATTTGTGTGTCTTAATTATTTAATCAAACAGCGTGCTTACAGCTTCAGACAAGTTCAGTACATACAGTCTATGGAAAAATACAAATAAAAAAAATTCAACCAATCGATTGGTGATGACTCTCGGTCGCCCAAAATTGTATTTTTGCAATTAGCACCCCTTTGCATAATACATAGAATAAAAAGAGCAAAAGCGCCTAACAGAGTGCCATCACGATTCTAGCTAAATGACACTGAATGAGGGGACATTTCACGATTCATTAAATTCTGTTTGCGCCCATGTTTTAATGAGTGCCCAGCAGTGGTAATTTGGAGATAACCATTTCACATTGCTTCTCAGGGTATCTTTCACAAGAACAGCTTTCCTTTCTAAAGACTTTTAGCTGAAATGTGTGTGTGTGTGTGTGTGTGTGGGGGGGGGGGGCTCTCTCTCTCTCTGTGTGTGTGTGTGTGTGTGTGTGTGTGTGTGTGTGTGTGTGTGTGTGTGTGTGTGTGTGTGTGTGTGTGTGTGTGTGTGTGTGTGTGTGTGTGTGTGTTACTGTCTGTGGAGGGTGAATGGTGATTTGGCTTAGCTATAAAAGGAAACATTTACAAAGCACACACAATACACAGCTGGATGTTTTTGCAGAGCCTTCCATTTAGTTAAGGATTGTTCTTTTAAAAACTTCAAAGCACTTTAAAGTTTTAATTTAGGCTATTTGGTATTTACTGTGAACATTTAGTTTTCCGCTTAGTGTTTTCTAACCTGGCATGCCCTGTCATATTTCTAATTTGTCTAAAGTTAGACAGCAACAAATTCATGTTCTGAGATTTCTACCGATCTCATTGAGTCTGTCATTCAGGTAGCTTAAATTAGAAACTGTCATCTTTGATGCTTTGAGCGGTAGAATCTAATTCATATTCCATTTTCCAACCCCTCTTGTTTGAGAGCTGCAGAAATGACACTGTCAGTCAGTCAGTCTATTCCAATAAGAACACCTCTCTCTTATCTCTCACATCACATTTTTTGGGGGCGGTTGCCGGGTGATTGATGGGAATTGGATCTTTGCCCTTAAATGTTGCCGTGGAGATAAAGCGGTGGTGACAGCTCCATGCTGTGAGTGACTTCCTGGATATTTCCACGGTGACCGCGGGCGGTGACACTTCAGGAGTGACAGGTGATTTTCTCCCCCCAAGGTGTCAGAGAGGGTCTGAGCTCAGAGAGAGGGAAACTCTGAGTTCTACCAAGGTGAAGACCTTTGGACACAATTCAGCTGAGTCCTTGCCAACAGGTCTCCGATCGGTTGGTTCACACATTGCAGGTACCAGGATAATTGGACTAGGTGTACCTTTAATACAGGGTAAAACATGCACATTTGAAGCAACAGTACATATGTCTAGACAATATAACGAACAAGCAGCACATCAGTTTTTAAGCAATAAGGCCTGAGGACCTGGGGATTATCATGTGATAACTCACGACTAAGAGCTGTTCTTAGGCCCGAGGCGAAGCCAAGGGAAACAGCCCTTTAGAGGGGGTTATCAGATGATTTTTTTTCACCTATTTGGCCGGATCCGGTACCTCTCCTGGCATGAACAATTATTTTCACTTTTTGCAATGTCAAAAATCAAATAAAAGCGATAAAATGTATTTATTTAGAGTTGCCTCCCCCCGTATCTCTCTCAGAACTACAATGAGATTCAGTTTCTATGATTTCTCTCCCTCTCTCTGCTCTGATAGACATGAGCCTGCAATTCTAATCTCTCCAGCATTGCACTTCATCATTTATTTCCTTATAGAATCTTAACCGTGCGAAGGGTCCTGGTGGAGCTGCAGCAACACTGATGAATTTAAATACATTTGCCAAAGTTATAGAGTTACTGCTGTCTGTTCAGAAATAAATGAAATAATTCAGAATAGCCTACTACACTAGAAAGCCTATAATTTTGCCACAGACGATTAATAGCATCTTTAAAAAAATTGCCTAGGTGTGGAGTGTATCCCAATAACAAGGCATAGCCTACAGTCTGGAAACACGTGGCAAATCTGTCACTGAACAAACAGCATGCAGACCAAACAGGTTGGAAAGCAAATGGCTCCTGCTGAAAAGAGAAGACTCTATGTTGTAGGCTGCCAAAATACTTGATCAACTTCCAAGTATTTTACAAAGTAAAACAGGAGAGAGAGGCTTCTGGCACGAGCGCATCGGCCATCACCAGTGAGGGAGCTGCGCGTCATTGGGTGAGTCAGTGGAACTGGAATGAATTTTTAGGACTATAATTTACAACTCATATTGTAGCCTACAATAGCTATTGATGGATTCAAGACAAGTTAGTTTTTATTGATCTCAGTTTTTCAGTTGTTCTTTGTCAAAGTAGCCTCTCATTTCAATAATTTGTGTGGTATTATGGTGATTTTAAGACAATTGGGAACTCGAGTTGGAATCATGATGTCAGTGATCTTCAGGTCGGAGCTCTAGAAAGAGGCCCGAGTTCCTGACTTGGAATTCCGAGTTAGATGACTATTCAAAACAAATCGGAATTCTGAGATTTCCCAGTTGCGAGTTCCTAGTTGTTTTGAACAAGGCATTAAAAAAGATTATACCAAAGTCTCCAATCAAATAAAATGCGTTTTTAAAAGACTAACATTTTCCCAGACTCTATGCCACTAAAATTGTTCCCCATGCCACTACGCAAATGTGATGATATGCATGCAATGCTTTATTATAAAGGTGATTCTCTTTTTCATGCGTTCCGGTACCTCAGAGCTCCCCCCCCCCCCCCCCCGTGCTCACTTTTTGTTCCAGCACTTCCCGATTTACAAATTAAGCACTGAGGATAGCTAGGCTAAAGTTACTTCTCCTTTGCTACTGTAGCTAACTAGCCAACTAGAACTAACACACAATCACATCAAGCAGCTGAAATGACAGCAAACTATGTGCATTTTCCTTTGTTTTACCTTCGTTTATATTGCCAATTCTTTGGATATATCCATTAATGATCCTGATAAATGAATTGGCCTGACTTTTAGTCTCGTCATGTTCATGTGCATGGCACCATGAAGATCCCACCACAAAAAAAGCAACATGTTGCACAGGTTGGATAGGCAGACAGCAAGGCTTATATTAACCCCCGCTGTACCAAACCTAATGCTAGGCTAGTAGCATGGGGAAATATTTTCTAGACGCAGGCTTTTTTGTGGGGTTTGTTTTGTTACATTGTTACACACAAGGATTATACCATGACACATTGCATTCTTCATTTAATAAAACAATGAACTTTAGAATGTTGTGTTTTTTACTCCTGCTTTAAAGCTGTACACTGTAAATGTAGCCTACAGTTCTGAGGACGCACAAAGTGATTGTTTTTAAAGCTCCTTTTTCTCTCTCATGGGCTATGGGCTATGGGTTGCGTTTCACATGAAAAGGCATTTTACTATCATAGCGCACATTTAGCCCTCCGGTCAGCCCTGACAACAGTAGGCTATTACCCCACTTCAAATAGCCTGCAGGCGCGCGCCAACGGAGGGTTCACAAGACCTGACACAGATCAATGCAAAACACTCACCAGAAAACTTTTTGTTGAAAGAATCAGTTCTATGATGGCAAACATCAGACATATTCACTATTGCTGTTAGCTGAGGCTACTGTTAGGGAAAGGGGAAAGGGGGATACCTAGTCAGTTGTACAACTGAATGCATTCAACTGAAATGTCTCTTTGGCATTTAACCCAACCCCTCTGACTCAGAGAGGTGCGGAGGGCTGCCTTAATCAACATCCACGTCTTCAGCGCCCGGGGAACAGTGGGTTAACTGCCTTGCTCAGGGGCAAAACAACAGATATTTACCTTGTCAGCTCAGGGATTCCATGCAGCAAACTTTCGGTTACTGGCTCAACGCTCCTATCCACCAGGCTACCTGCCACCCCTAGCCAACAAATACCGGAATAGCACCCTGAAAACCACTGCACTGTCTGCTGTTGTGGCATTTTACGTCATTCTGAGTGACGTTATTTACAGAGGTACATCATAGGGGTCATTCATATGGGCACAGAAGATAAACCGTTTTTTACTTAGTTTTTATGGGAAGAAGCAACTCATTCAACTCTGAGGCTCCAGTATACAAGAAAATACCTTTCCTAGCATTGCTCCTGAACCTGTATAAGCACACATTTGCAACACCTGATGGTGCTGTGATTGTGTGCATCCCTAACACTGGGAAAGTAATCAGTTAGATATCTGGGCACAGAACCATAAATACTTGTGTAAACCAAACCCAGTCTAATCTGGGACACTGTCAACAGGCAACGAGTTGTGTTCCTGAAAGCAGCTCCTGCCTATGTGAGTACATGGACTCACCTTCAATACTACCCTGATCAGCTTATTCTGGGCTATCTGGAGCTTCCCCTTCATAAGCTTAGATAAGCACCCAAACCAGGAAGTACTAGTGTAGTCAAAGTGGCATTGAATGAGGGCAGTGGCTATCACTTTCATGGAGTCCTTATCAAGCAGCTTGGACTTTCTAGGCAAAAATGTAGTCCTGGCATTTACCTTCCCTAGCACTTTAGTGGCCATGCTCACACCTCCCAATCTTCCATCAAGGATGCATCCCAGGTAGCTAACAGAGGTTTTAGTAGTCAGCACCTCCTCCCTAACTCCTCTCTGATTTCAAAGGACCTACTCAATTTAGGTCTGGATCAAAAATAATTGCCTCAGTTTTACCTAAGTGCAGAGATACCTTATTATCTCCAAGCCATTTGCTAATGTTAGTAAGCTCTGTGCTAAGTATGCTCTCCAACATAGTTTTACTTTTGTGAGACACCAGAAGTGTACAGTCATCCGCATAAAGGACGGCAAGACCAAGCATCTTTCATATTGTTATTATACAGTAAAAACAGACAGCGAACCATTAACTTGTACTATTTGCTCCCTACCTGATAAAAATGACTTTACCCAGCCTGGAGGGATACTGCTTAACCCCAGTGCTTCCAGATTGGAGATTAGGAGACAGTGGTTAACTGTATCGGAGGCCTTTTGTAGGTCAAGCAGTACCATTCCACAGATATTTCCCTCATCAATCTCTTTCCTGATGAAGTCAGTCAAGTAAAGTAGACATGAAATCTACTTTAGACTGTGTTTGTTGACATATTCATACATTTGCTCATGTACAACTCTCTCCAGGATCTTTGATGTTACACTGAGGATAGATACAGGCCTATAGTTCCCAGGGTCAGACCTTATCCCCTTCCTTACAGAGGTATAACTTTAGTGTGTTTCATGTCCCTGGGAAAGATGCATTGTTCAAGAGAACGATTAACGATATGCGTAATACAAGGGGTAATTTGCTCAGCAGAATCTATAAGAAACCTTGCAGGAATATTACTCAGGCCTGTGGCTTTGGAGCATTTAAGCTCTGCTAGCATACTGGCTAGTTTGGCTGTTGCTACCTTTGCAAAAGAGTTTGGCTGAACCCGTAACTCGGCATTATACTTATTGACTTGGTCGTTTCCATACAAACCAGAACTGGTGGGCAGCTTGCTAACCAGCTTGCTGGCAACAGAAGTAAAACAAATGTTGAATTCATTGGCAACCTCTGCATTTTCATATACCATCTCCCCCCTGATGTTCAGTCCAATAGTGTTTAGTTTGTTTTTGGTGGTACTACTACAGCCTAGTTCCTTAAATGATTTCCAAAGCTTTTTAGGGTCATTTTTGTTCTCAATGATTTGATCAGCAAAGTAACCCCTCTTAGCTTCATCCATCCTGCGCTGTGCTTAATTTCTGTGATGTTTATATACGACAAAATCCTGCTGCTCTTGCGAGTTCTTACATTTCATCAAGGCCTTATTCCTTGCTTGGATAGATTCTAGAATCTCATGATTAAACCAAGGGCTAGATCTCTGCTTTACCCTGACCCGTCTAATGGGAGCCATCACATTCACCACATCAAGGAATCTACATTTAATGAAAGGCTTCCCAGGCACTGTCTACCCCTACACTATCCAGCACTGGTGACCAGTCAATTTTACCCACTTGCTCTCTAAACATTTCAACACAGTATTTATTGAGTCCTCTGATTCTAACAGTTTTGTGAAACGATAATATATCTTTAAAAACCCTCCTTGTGCAAAATGTAATAAAATGATCACTGATTCCATATACAATTACTCCACTCTGTGATATTTTGGATTGATCAGACACCAATATTAAGTCAATTGTACTTTGCACTGTTTCACATATCCTGGTGGGATCTTTTATCATTTGGGTCATGGCAAGTGATCTACAGAAGTGCATAAATACATTGTGAGTTGGGTTTTCCTTTTTGCAGACATCAGTATTGAAATCCCCTAACAAACTTATTTCCTTCACCAGGGAATCATTACAGCTTGACAACACAATTTCGAGACCTACATAGAATGCATTCTGATTGGGCGGCCTGTAACACACCCCCAACAAAATCGGCTTGGTTTTGGGAAGGCAGATATCCAGCCAGACAATCTCCAGGTCAACGCTTAAATCCGATCTAACGTTATAAGCAATGTCCGATCTTACAAACGCACATATCCCCCCCACCATTCCGATTCCGATCCTTCCTCTCTCTGTAAAACATAAGACACCCACCTCTGATTTGCGAACCAACAGACGTATCTCATCTATCTTCGGTAGTAGGCTTCGGACGTTTAAGTACACAAAATGTAAACACGTATTCCCAAAGGCCTCACTGAATTCCCGATCCACTTGTAACTCGCCTCCCACTGCACTGCCATCCTCCCGCTGCACTGCCTCCGGTGGCCTCTCTGCCACCATTGAGCACCCCTCCCCAGGCGCTGCTCCGTCAGCCTCACCAACGTGTCCCCCGTCTCTCGCCTCTGGTGGTCTCCGCACCGCTGCAGACCCCCCCGTCCTCTGGTGCACTCTCCATCCTAGGTAAGTCCCCTGGTCCCACTCCACCTTCATATTATTTGAACAGTGAAATCATTTCTAATGCCCATCCATATAAACTATGTAGCCAACTGATTGGTATACTTATGCAACATAATCATAGTTTTCCACTGAAACTTAATAGATTGGATATCTTCACAGGTACAGTAGGTGACTAATGCTGTGTTCACAAAAACTGGGAAGGTGGTATTTACCACATTCAGCTGGGGAAAATCCACTTGAACGCCCTTCCAACTGGTAATTACTAGTGGGAAACTTGTCTATCATCCCTGAGCTCCGACTTCTCCCACATGCTGACCTCTGATGAGGCCTAGTAAGGAAATAACCTTGATAACTGCATTTTCGGCAGTCAAATACAACAGCAAAAATTATTTATAAAAAGATATCTATTAATATGGTTTCTGAGCATTATAATTTGTTTACAAGCATGACAGCTGTACTTTAAGTTTATGGTTGACGCAGCTTGTTGGCCTTTAGCCAATCAGTGTTTCTCAACGAGTACAAAGCATGTGACTGCATCCAACTGGTATTTACGACTTCACAACTGGGAATTACAACCGTGCCACTGGGTTATGAACGTAGCATCAGACAATAAAGGTTGATTTCATTATTTATCATTCGAGCAACAGATGGAGAGTTATTATCATTATGACTCATAATTATACATTGCCAAATGATTTCTCAGAAGGTTTGGTTTCAAATGTAGCTATTCTGTCTGCAGAGCTTATTGTTATTCTCGCTTCAGGTGAAAAATCTGTTCACAGATATTTCTGCTTCCCTCACTGGAGAATTGTCCTCCACAGGCACAAAGAGGCCACTCTGCCTAGCTGCTGTGTGCAACACACCAGAACGTGCCTAGCTTCTCTGTGTAACACACCAGAACATGATGGGGGTGAACGCAGTCCTGGGATGTGTAGCCAGGATATCTGGCATGCATTACACAGCTGACCAGTTTAGGTACTATTGAAGTGTGGTTGTAAGATGGGAGAATAATAAACAATATAATATGGCCAGTGACAATAACATTAGCACATCAAACGCAGGCAAGCACACACACACACACCTTGGGGGATAGATTCAGCTGTAGGGTAGAGCAGCAGCTGTGCCCATCTGGTGTCCCACCGTGAGGACTATCGTCCCAGAGAGCCTCAACTGACTGAGAATCTGCCACCTCTAACACTGATCCCCCACACACACAAACACACAAAACGTTGCCCAAAGCTGCCATTCACACACACACACACACACACACACACACACACACACAGAACCCAAATGACCCATTTCCACACATTCACCTGACTCAGTATGTAAACAGAACAGACAGGCCTACAGCATGAATCAACCAACAGAGAGTTGGCACCCCACCAGAAAGCTGGCACCCCACCAATGTTTTTGGTAAAAAGCTGGGGGCTGGGGCTGGAGAAATGTAACCACTTTCAAATTCATAAACAGAGCTAGATGCCAGGATTGACCATCCATGATATCAAAATGAGTTTTAACCATGTTTTGAGCCTATACTGTGTTTGTTTACATTTAGGTTGTTTACAAACATTGGACTTAAACAACCTGATATGTTGGGTTCTGATGGAATATGACAGTTGAACTAAACTCATCAACCATTTATTTATAAGACATATTCTTCAAGAATGAATTCCAAGTCCAAAATAGAAGTGCGTATCGCTCCTTTAAACAACCAGTGAATTCCCCATTAGGCTGAATCATCACCTGATGCAAATGAAGAACACACACTCTAAAGTCCATCCACCAAGAGGTTGTTTGTGCTGTTGCTCTTCGCCCGCTAAAACAATATTAAAATACCTCAATTATGCTAATACATGCATGGGCTTACAGAGGCGGAATACGGAATGTGGAATGATCCGGGCTAAGCCCTGTGGTGTGGTGAGTCTTCTCTGTGTGTGTGTGTGTGTGTGTGTGTGTGTGTGTGTGTGTGTGTGTGTGTGTGTGTGTGTGTGTGTGTGTGTGTGTGTGTGTGTGTGTCTTCGGAAGGCCAGTAGACTGAGAGTTCCAGTGGATTGTCTCAACGTCTCAACACTGCGGGGGAGCATCCAGTACACTGAGTCGACACAATGACTGACCCTATCCGGCCACGGTGGTCTGGCTACTGAACGCTTACGTTCTATCTCACACCCCCTGAGGCAAGCAGCCACACCACTATAGGAAGTGAATCTGTTTCTATGCAAAACACTAACATCCACAGAACCACAGGAGAGAAAGAGGGCACCGGCCAACAGGGCAACCAGCTGGCTGGGGAGCAAAACCCAACTCCTCCCAAACCAAACTACCTGACTATAGACGGATGAGAGGTTGACACAAATGACTATGGCTCCTACTAGCTTCACACACAGGGTTATCCTCAAGGCAAAGACCCCCAGAGGCAACATCCAGGGTTGTAGACACCAAAAACATACACTAACAGAGATGAATCAAAGTGAGATTCTATGAGTTGGTAGGGGTAACGGAACTAGTGAAGTGCCCCGTACCCACTAACGCCATACTGTTAGGAACACAAGCATTTCGCTACACCCGCAATAACATCTGCTAAATATGTGTATGTGACCAATAACATTTGATTTGATTTGATTTAACCAGGGTCCTATCTGACACATAGAGCACCTTACTATAATAACTGTAGTTTAACCAGGGTCCTACCAGCACCATACTGTAATAACTGTAGTTTAACCAGGGTCCTACCAGCACCATACTGTAATAACTGTAGTTTAACCAGGGTCCTACCAGCACCATACTGTAATAACTGTAGTTTAACCAGGGTCCTACCAGCACCATACTGTAATAACTGTAGTTTAACCAGGGTCCTACCAGCACCATACTGTAATAACTGTAGTTTAACCAGGGTCCTACCAGCACCATACTGTAATAACTGTAGTTTAACCAGGGTCCTACCACAGTTACTGAGTAGGGTATGGTGTAAGAACCCTGACCACCAATACACACAGTAGCGTAACAGTTAACCAGGTGTCCTACCTCTGTCACTGTAGTCGTCCACCAGTATGATCTCAGCGATGAGGTGGTCTGGGGTGCGGTAGGAGATGCTGTGGATGGTCCTCAGCAGGGACGACCAGCCCTCGTTGTGGAAGGGGATGATGATGCTGGTGTTGGGAAGGTTCTCCAGGTACAGCTTTGTCTTGCAGCTGAGGAAAGAGAATACACAAAATACCAGGGACTGTATTAGCCTCCATGGTTTTTAATACATCAGACCAGACCTTTCTTGACCTGTCCTGACAAAGACCCCAGTGGGATCAAAATTCAATACATCAGAAACATTGTGTGTGTTTCATCTCCACGTGTAGCTTATGCATTTGATGTAGAGCTAGCTGCATGTGTTGGTATTTCGTATGTTTGAATATAGTGACTCTGTGATAGGCTAAATGTCACAATCTAACAATCTAATACTGATATCTTTAATCACGTCTTCCTACATCTGGAAAGCCAACCTGCTCCCTGCTGTGTGTCACACTGCCAAGCCAGCCAGCCAGCCAGCCAGCCAGCCAGCCAGCCAGCCAGCCAGCCAGCTAGCTAGCCATCCATACAGCCAGCCGTCCAGTCAGCCTTACAGCTAGCCAGCCAGCCAGCCTCAAACACATAGCCTGCTTTACCTTCTACCTCTGTGCTGAGTCGTAAAGTAAATCAGCGTTTAAAAGAGCCACTCCAGCTTCAGCCGGCCTAATAAACAATTCAGGGAAATCTGCATGTTAATAGCCGCCTCGACAAAGCTGAAATTGGCAAATGAAGCAGCAGTTTTACGGTTCACACGAGTCTCCTGCTAATTTACCCCGGTGACAACCTTGACAAGCTGTTCTAATTTATCACCGGTCTCTGCAGAATGATGACTCGGTACTTGGTTAGAAGCCCTGGTTTTTATTATTGTTTTATTTAGAGAAAGAGAGAAGGGGAGGGAGGGAGGGAGGGAGGGAGGGAGGGAGGGAGGGAGGGAGGGAGGGAGGGAGGGAGGGAGGGAGGGAGGGAGGGAGGGAGGGAGGGAGGGAGAGACAATGAGAGAGTGAAAAGGGAAAGAAGAGAGCGATAGAGAGAGAGAGTGAGAAAGAGAGAGAGAGAGAGTGAGAAAGAGAGAGAGAGAGAGAGACCAAGGGTGGGAGGGGGAGAGACAGAGATTCTCTTTTGAGGCAGAGGGAGGGAGGGAGGGAGGGAGGGAGGGAGGGAGGGAGGGAGGGAGGGAGGGAGGGAGGGAGGGAGGGAGGGAGGGAGGGAGGGAGGGAGGGAGGGAGGGAGGGCATAAAAATCCCCCACCAAACTGCTCCAGCTCCCTACATCTGTGCTGGGCTGGGAAAGCAAATTCATTCCTGCTGGAGTTGAGCCAATCTCTAAAACACAAGGTTGGTCTCTCCAGCTGCCCTGTCAGATAATTCTACATTATGAAATACCATTCAGGAAGGAGAGGAGCATCGATTTGCATAGTAATAGGCAGATAGAGCCACATACCATTATGGAAATACCGTTGTCACCCCCCCCCCCAGCGCTGTATCGCGAGGAAACTTGAAATATTGGGCTGGACTGGGGCATTATAGACCTCTCTTAAATGCATATAGGCTTAAATTAAACTTCCATTTCCCCTTCCTTACTGTATGGAATGAGTGTGTGAGGAAGAGAGAAAGAATGAGAGAGTGAATAAATAAATGACTGAATAGACTCCGTTCAGGTCAGGTAAGAATGAAGCAAGACTGTCGGCTTCCGTTGAACTTGATAAGATGACATTGAACATTACACAGACTTGATGCTATCAACTGCTGATGTGATTCTTTTTCATCTCAACTAGGCCTTTGCACCGCCGTGGTTGTCGCACACACAGACCCGGTGAGAATGACATTCGTGTTACATTCTGTATGGGTAAATGCCTTCAGTCTGTTCCTTACATGTTGATTTTCCACTCCCAGCATGATAGGATTCCCCACTGCGTCTTATACTGTCTGCCATGCTGTTAAAGCCATTTAATAACAGGTCACTGCTCTCCAGATCAGATCAGTACTTACTGTAACACCTGCCTGGGTAAATGCATAGGTGTTAATGTTGGATGAAATGTTGAGCTGCGTCATTTGGTGTAAAATGCACAATGCAGTATCACATCTGCCAGGCTTTGCTCTGTTCAAGTGTAGGCTATGTACACTAACTACCGAACGTTCAACTTCTCCATCATATCGTATGACTTGTGGACCTGATTATAGATAGTCCAATGCTTCAGTACAAAATGTAATTAATTCAGCAGTGAAAACATTTTGAAAACAACCAAATATAAAACAGTAACTGAAACCAAGTAGGGTTGGATCCAGGTATAACTAAAGGGTTCTACATGGAATTCAAAAGAGTTCTACCTGGAACCAAAAGGGTTCTACCTGGAACCAAAAAGGGTTATTCAAAGGGTTCTCCAATGGGGACAGCTCTAGGAACCATTTTAGGTTCTAGATAGTGTATGTGCAGACTGAGAAATACAACATTGCCAAAAATACTTAGCATTCACAGACATCGCAATCCCTTAAATGTTTTTAACCTGTGAGGTTTATTTTCCGTACCGCTTTGCGTCAACAACATTAGCTAGGATAGCGGCAGCACTGGCCTCATTTCCATCTCTTAAATTCGTTGAAATCAGTGGTGTATCTGAGTTATAGCCGTCATTACATTAGGCAGGGAAGCAGAACAGGCAGGCAGAACAGACAGGCAGAGCAGGAAGACAGGCAGAGCAGGAAGACAGGCAGGGCCCCAGCTTACTGTGAGGGAGATGGAGATCATGCACCCACTGTCTACAAAATAACGATCCAGATCACATAGTGAGAGGATTGCTGCAGGGCTTTATGAGACTGTAAATAAACAGAGATGCCCTCTCACTATAGATATTCTCTCTTGTTCTCTCTCTATCTCACTATCTATCTAACTCTCCCTCTCCCCCCTCACTCTCTATCTCTTTCTCTCTCTATAACTATCTATCTCCCCCCTCTCTCGCTTTTTCTCTCTCTCTCTCTCTCCCCCTCTTCCCCCCCCCCCCTCTCGCACACTAATAAACACATTCTCTCATTCTCTCCCTCTCTCTCTCACACTCCGCACAAGGCACGTCACCTGCTGAAGAAAATTGCCATGTTTTTTTGTGATTATGGAACTGAACTGAAGAGCATTGCCCTGGAGGGCTGATTTAGCTTCATAGAAACCTGACTTCCTGTCAACACACGTTCTGATCCCACACACACGAAGTGCGATGTGGAATATATGCTTACTAGTAATTGAGCACACACCATTTTCACACATGAAAATTTACTTACGTGCGCACCTTGTACATCCTGTGCATCATGTCGAATATACTTGCACCCACACACACACTCTCTCTAAATACACACACATGCATAGACAGTCACACAGTCAGTAGAGATTAGACACGGGACAATATCCAGAGGGAGAAAACACTATATTTCAATCCTAAGCTTAACTAGCTTTCAAATGAGAAAATGTCCCCATATCCCTCTCCACAGTATGCACAGCACAGTGTGGCATCTAATTTCCCTACCTCGCTAACATGGAATCACTTGGAGTCCAAACGGCACCCTATGCCCTATAAAGTGCATTATGTTTTACCAGGGCCCATAGGGTAAAAACTAGTTCACTATATAGGGAGTAGGGTGCCATTGGGATGCAGTCACTCTCCAGCCCCCCCGCAGCGGAGGGAATAGTTCTCATTATCGACAGAGCTGTAACACTACTGCAACCCCCCTCCTGACTTCCAACCCATTGCAGTAGGAGTTACTGGAGGATTTGTTTCTTGCAAGGAGATAGATAGAGAGAGAGAGAGAGAGAGAGAGAGAGAGAGAGAGAGAGAGAGAGAGAGAGAGAGAGAGAGAGAGAGAGAGAGAGAGAGAGAGAGAGAGAGAGAGAGAGAGAGAGAGAGAGAGAGAGAAAATCCATGTTGTTTCTATGAGGGCCTAATGGTGCGCAGAAGGCCAGTGGTTTCTCTCTCTCACTTTCTTACGATGCCTTCTAGTGCTCCCTGAGAGCCATTATGGACCAATCCATCAAATACCCCATTGCAAATCCTCTTTAAGCAATATCTGACATCACTGCGAAAAGCAGCCAATACGGCCATCCTAACGTACATACACAGCACTGTTCAACTAAACACCTTTGATTGGTACCAGAGTACCAGAGTAGCAGAGTAACCACCCACAACAAACCCCTAATCGATGTAAACTGCCATTTTCCATGTAATGATATTAAACCATGTTTGCCTACTAATGAATAGCAGTAAAGTGCCAGTGCAGACCGTGTGCATTGCATACGGGTTACATTCACATGTATTTGATGTGAGGATCAATAGAGGTGAACGTGTTTGTTCAAGCTCCTCTCCTCCAAGCCATTGAACAGACACAGATACTAAGACCTGGGGGATTAGAGAAGACAACATCGTTGGAGATGCGAGGTGTGACCCCATTTTGTGTTTGAAGTGAAATGTTAACACGCACGCCGCCTTGTTCTCTCGTTAGTAGTGCAGCAATTGACCCCCAATTAACACACGTTATTACCTCTGCTCTGCACATCTATTCTGTCAACATTTGGGTCGGAGAAAGACCCATCTGTCGCTCTGCTTACTTTGGATGTCTGATGTCTGGTAGAGAGCGGTCCAGGGCGATGTTGTTACTAACGTAGATGTTGAAGCCGTTCTCCTTGTAAACCGAGTCGTCACACTCATCCTCAGCCAGAGGGTAGGGCTTGCCGTGCTCCCCTTTCCCTAAAAGACAGAAAATACTGTGAAAACTCAAGGTGCTTTGTGTGTGTGTGTGCGTGCGTGTGTGCGTGAGAGAGAGAGAGTTAGTGTCTGTCTGTGTGTGTGTGTGTTTGTGTCTCAGAGGGTAATAATGGTCCACTTTAACCCATTTGGGTCTTTTTCGGTAGATACCCCGTGGAGTAAGTGCAGTGTTCCTCTTCTGTCCCATTTCTATGATCAGAAAAGACACTGTAAATGCACAGATTTCTTTCAGGGCTTGGCAGTTAGCCACTTTGGTGTAACGACGACTCCTAAATCCTCAAAAGACATCAAACCAAGAAGGGAAACATTTGGCCTGCCCTGCGATCACTAATACAATTATACACACGTCTGTGAGATCAGGAGTGTGAGTATGTACGTGTGTATGTGTGTTTGTGTGTGTGTGTGTCTATTTAGAGATGCAAAACACTGTTTTCGGTATTGTAATCAACGTTGGCCCCAAACCAACAACAGGAACCGGGACTTCTTAAATTGAATAAGCAGCCCTCTACACACTCTGCTTAACATGCTGATAGAGCAGAGGAGATTGAAATCTCCTTGGATACTGCCGTTTAGGCACAAGTGAAATACAAACAATAGGCTAAGAGCTGTGTGTTCATTTGAACTGCTACGGTGTGAGTATCTCATTAGGGGGGCTTGGTAAAGCATGCAATGCTAAAAACAGTAGCCTACATGAGTGTGGATCAGTAGCTGTACTGAAACTTTGATATACAGCACCATTCGATGATTATAAAAGCTCATGGATGCTTATAACAAGTTATAGACCTAAAACATTATACCTGCAGGGTTGAGGTAAAGTGTCACTGTATTTGTTCAATCAAATGTTGCTGGTTAGTTGTTACCAAGGTGATGAAATGGTTTGCTGTGTGCACTGAAACCAATTAAGAATAAAACGCTATGTTTTTGATGCCATTGCATGTGATATACTATGCCAGTAACTATGGTGACATACTATAGTATCTATCCACACAGGCTGTACTCTTGAGTCCATCCATTTGTTCTGCAACCCCCCTACTGTTTAATCTTGAGTCCTGTACTGAGATGTAAAACCTCAGAAAGAGTCTGCGTGGTGACAGAATCATTGGCTCACACTCTGCCATGTGCATTACTGCCATGAGCTTGACTAACTGCCCACCATGAATCAAGCCCCAGGGGCACTGACGCTGAAGGGAAGGCGTTACATATCACTTAAGCTGCCAATCACAATTGACTGACAGCTTCTCTTTCATCTAATGAAACCGTTTACCTCGTTTATACCTCCAAGGGGCCAGAAGTAGAGGATCCTATCGGCATACTTTATTAGAGGATGCTGCAATGAAATCACAAGTGGGTATAGAAGCATCTAATTCCGGAATCCTGCTAATGTGCATTGTTCTTTTTGGACGAGGGACACATATGAGAGAAATGTACTGCTTCTAATATAAAGAGAAAGCTTATAATATAGAGAGAAATATCCTAGGGGGGAAAAACTGTTTTAGCGCATATTATTGTACGGTATGTTAAGGTTATCCCTGAAAACACTCCTGGCGTGGCAAACATGCGGTTAATGTACACTGACAGCCGGCTTTGTTTGATGTACGGAGAGGATGCAGAAAGGAAAACAATGACATTCTTAACGAGAGGCTTTCCTTTTGATGTGTGAGCGAGACCGAGGAAAACATGGAAAGTTTCCAGGACCAGTACAAAGGAGGGAAATAGAAAAATCTTTGTTTTTGTAAAATATTAAATGGATTTGGAAGCGGGAGGTGGGAAATATTTTGTGGGCGCCGTCTGCCAAGTAAAGGCTTATGTTTCAAGTAGGTATCGTATGCCACAATCTTAGAGTCGGCTGGAAATAGGATGAAACGAAACCCACGTCCCTTTCCTCTCATAAACACAATTCATTTCACATCCTTCGCCAAAACCAACGCTAATGAATAAATCACTTGCCAAGTTTTACATCGTTCATAATTTCTCTCATCAACGTGAATTATACATTGACATAACCAGTGATCCCTCTCTCTCAATAATGCGGTGAGTTCAATAACTCTACTGTGAGTATTGTTGGCCGCTGGAAGCTAATTTTCCTCGGTACATAATTATTGAAACACTACACCCACAGCACAGGGCAGCCAAGCTCACAGGAGGGAGGCGAAAAACCAAGCAAATTAAATATTCCAATCCAGCACACCCACACATTAATGTTCAATAGTAATGGTTTTCCATTCCATCGTTTCACTCGGAAGGGGCTTGATTTTCAAAAACAATGGCGGTTCAAAAAACTAAAGTAAAACATGGACAAAGTGCACTCACCCAATTTCCCTGCTGACAGAACATGTAAATGGATGCTTTTAAAAGGCATAATGGGATAGACAATATATAGAGAAAATCACTTAATTGGTTTAACACATGAATCATTTCTACATGCTGTTCAATGGGGTTAGATTTTCCACAGCTTCCTGGTTGGGGGATGGTGGTGATTACGAGTCTATTATTCACAAAGAGTCTCAGACTAGGATCATTTTATCCTTTTAGATCATAATTAATAAGATGTCATGGACAAGGGGGACCTGATCCTAGATCAGCACTCCTACTCGGAGACACAATTTGAATGCAGGCCCTGTTCTGTAATCACTAATCTATTCACAACAGAGATGGGCAAGAGGCTGACGTCTACTTGATTGACAGGCCCATCACAGTACAATGACGTTGCTTACCAGCACTGCAGCTTTATAAGTGGTTTTAATACACATGCCTACAATTCATTATACAGAGCATTTGTATATGAGCTGCTTTAGATTTGTGAGTGGTTAATAGATATAGTAGACTACACTTTTCCCATACGACATACGCGAGAAAAACAGGGGAAAATGTATTACTCGCCCCTGGGTTTCATGCACTGATGAGCTATAATCAGCTTGATTCATCCAAAATGAATAGAAAGCTTTTATCATGGTCGCCGCAAACGTACAATCGCGGCTCAACAGATGGTGCGGTACATATGTGGTGGAGGTCTGGTGGGACAATGACCATGCATCATGATCTGACCAGACAGGAGGGCAGAGAGGGCAGCTTTCAGGATTTAGGCAGCCATATTGTAGGGTTACGTGATGTGACAGGTCTGCCACCCTAATGGCACCCTATTCCCTACATAGTGCACTACTTTCAAAGAGGGCCCATAGGGGAATGTGGGGAATAGGGTGCCGTTTAGACAGAAGCCCTGTTTGACGTCTCTGTTCTAGTCTGGTAGCAATTCAACTTAGTCTAATCTGGCTAATGACTTTATTTAATACTCTGAAGTCTGCATGCATTACAATTTACAGCCGAGTTCCGCGATTCCAGAAGCTGTAAAAGTGTTCTATTCTCCATTGTTGCCTGGTCATTAATATTGCCTCTGACATGTTTATCTACAGTTGACATGAACCCCTGACCGAAATAATATATTTCCTGTCTGGCATTGATGATTTATCCGGCTTGGCTTCAAATGTTTCCCAGCTCTGGGGTACGTTCCAAAACCCACCTTATTCCCTATATCGTGCACTACCCAGAACTGGTCAAAAGTAGTGCACTATGTAGGAACTAAGGTTCCGTTTAGGATGCAGACTAGATCTCTACCAGGATGGGACTATTGAAATCTATCTGCTAAAATATTGAAGCTTTAACTGGCAATGACACAGTGATTTAACCTTAAGGGGGTCAAGACTGAAAATACTTAAGTTTCAAATGGAGCTCTTTTTGAGTGATGCTGTAACTGCACAGCGGCAGGAAGGAGACACAGATACTGTGTTTGGATTAGGAGAGGAACATTGGGCCTCTGCCTCTCTGCTCTTTACTTGACATTTATGTAATGAATGGAAATCGCTGGGTTATGTGTGGACACAATCATTTCTGGCCCGAACACCCCTCCCCCAGACACTTCTTGTTTGAATAGTGGATACTAATGGCTTGTCTATCAGTGACCTTTTCTAATTAATGTAAATCGGAATTGAGATCCTGGTACATGTTCTCACTTAGCTAAGGGTTAGTCTTGCCTCTACTTGGTGGAAACAGACCATCATTTTTTTTTTTTTTTTTTACATGTCTCAAATGGAAATGCATTTGTCCAGCATTTGGGCTCCCATTGCTCAAGAAGCAGAGCTAAAGCGAACATTATCAAATAGACCAATATGACTTACAAAGTTACTGTACAGTGCCTACTGTACCTTAATAATACACTTACTGCCTTGGAAAACAATCTCCCCTTTACCTTCATGGAAACCATTACAGTACGTCATGATAAAGATAGACTTGGTTGAAGTTCTTTATGTGGACATTTGTTACGTGAGGTCTCAGCTTGCTCGCTGTGTGCAGAGTGAAAACTCTTTAGCTACAGGAGGTGTAGTGATTGTCTGTGGTTTCCTGTGAGTTCTCTGTGAGACGTACCGACACGCAGTTCGTCTCGCCTGATGCTCTCGTTATCATGCCAGTCTCTCCTCCTCAAGCCGTCCGTCCAGGTGTAAATGTGTCCTTCGCTCAGCCCCAGCGAGAAGCCCTGAGAAAGAGGAGAGGAGGAAGAGGGTGGGGGACAATTCCATCATTCCATCATCACCCACTCCGAGAGATTAAACGTTGCAATTCAGTGTGAGCCTCAGCCGAACAGTAATATGAAGAGAAAGGGAAAACACTTACATTTTGATAGAACGTTCAGCCCTGATAATTTAACTGGCCATCATTTCTATTCATTCTCCCTTCACTCCATCAACAGTCGAACATGTGCTGATTCTAATATTTAAAAAAAATTATTCTATATGAATGACATTTGAATTCAACTGTCAAAAAAAACATATGCATGAACGAGCCTGAAGTGACTTCAAATTGATCTCTAAAGTGCTTCCCAGTGCAACAAAAGCTAGAACTTGGTAATAATTCAGATACCCTACGCTTTGTTCTGCTTTCTGTGAATTTTGAAGGTTGCCTTGGAGGTTCAGAGAAATAATTGCCTTTAACCTGAACTTTAGCAGGGAGCTTGCTGCAAACACAAATACAGTAAATGTTTTATGCTGTACATTCATCTAATGTCATTGAACATTGGTTACTTTAATAATGTTTACATACTGTTTTACAAACTTCATATTGTACTGTATCCTAGTCAAGGCTCATCCTATATAACTACTGCTGTACAGTCGTGGACAAAGGTTTTGAGAATGACACAAATATTAATTTTCACAGTCTGCTGCCTCAGTTTGTATGATGGCAATTTGCATATACTCCAGAATGTTATGAAGAGTGATCAGATGAATTGCAATTAATTGCAAAGTCCCTCTTTGCCATACAAATGAACCGAATCCCCCAAAAACATTTCCACTGCATTTCAGCCCTGCCACAAAAGGACCAGCTGACATCATGTCAGTGATTCTCTCGTTAACACAGGTGTGAGTGTTGACGAGGACAAGGCTGGAGATCACTCTGTCATGCTGATTGAGTTCGAATAACAGACTGGAAGCTTCAAAAGGAGGATGGTGTTTGGAATCATTGTTCTTCCTCTGTCAACCATGGTTACCTGCAAAGAAACACATGCCGTCATCATTGCTTTGCACAAAAAGGGCTTCACAGGCAAGGATATTGCTGCCAGTAAGATTGCACCTAAATCAACCATTTATCGGATCATCAAGAACTTCAAGGAGAGCGGTTCAATTGTTGTGAAGAAGGCTTCAGGGCGCCCAAGAAAGTCCAGCAAGCGCCAGGACCGTCTCCTAAAGTTGATTCAGCTGTGGGATCGGGGCACCACCAGTACAGAGCTTGCTCAGGAATGGCAGCAGGCAGGTGTGAGTGCGTCTGCACGGACAGTGAGGCGAAGACTTTTGGAGGATGGCCTGGTGTCAAGAAGGGCAGCAAAGAAGCCACTTCTCTCCAGGAAAAACATCAGGGACAGACTGATATTCTGCAAAAGGCACAGGGATTGTACTGCTGAGGACTGGGGTAAAGTAATTTTCTCTGATGAATCCCCTTTCCGATTGTTTGGGGCATCCGGAAAAAAAGCTTGTCAGGAGAAGACAAGGTGAGCGCTACCATCAGTCTTGTGTCATGCCAACAGTAAAGCATCCTGAGACCATTCATGTGTGGGGTTGCTTCTCAGCCAAGGGAGTGGGCTCACTCACAATTTTGCCTAAGAACACAGCCATGAATAAGAATGGTACCAACACATCCTCAGAGAGCAACTTCTCCCAACCATCCAGGAACAGTGCCTTTTCCAGCATGATGGAGCACCTTGCCACAAGGCAAAAGTGATAACTAAGTGGCTCGGGGAACAAAACATCGATATTTTGGGCCCATGGCCAGGAAACTCCCCAGACCTTAATCCCATTGAGAACTTGTGGTCAACTTCAAGAGGCAGGTGGACAAACAAAAACCCACAAATTCTGACAAACTCCAAGCATTGATTATGCAAGAATGGGCTGCAATCAGTCAGGATGTGGCCCAGAAGTTAATTGACAGCATGCCAGGGCGGATTTATTTTACTTTTGGATTATGTGAGCATTGTTATTGTATTGCTAGATATTGCTGCATTGTTGGAGCTAGAAACATACGCATTTTGCTGCATTGTTGGAGCTAGAAACATACGCATTTTGCTGCATTGTTGGAGCTAGAAACATACGCATTTTGCTGCATTGTTGGAGCTAGAAACATACGCATTTTGCTGCATTGTTGGAGCTAGAAACATACGCATTTTGCTGCATTGGCGATAACATCTGCAAAACTGTGTACGTGACCAATACACTTTGATTTTATTTGAAGTCATAACCGGAGGGGGAAGAAAAAGCTTTTATGAAATGCTACTTTTAAAAGCATCGTGGTGCAGATAGGGCTTCGTAATCTCTCCTTCTCTCTCACACAAACACACACACACACACTCCTGATATGATAAATCTCAAAGGTGTGTATAATCATATTAGTCATCGCAGGGCAGGCAAAATGTTTCCCTTCCTGGTTTGATGTCTTTTGAGGATTTAGGAGTCGTCGTTACGCCAAAGTGGCTAACTGCCAAGCCCTGAAAGAAATCTGTGCATTTACAGTGTCTTTTCTGATCATAGAAATGGGACAGAAGAGGAACACTGCAATTACTCCACGGGGTATCTACCGAAAAAGACCCATTGACAAATGGGTTAAAGTGGACCATTATGTTTCCTGTCTGTTTCCAAAAGCTGCTGAAAAGTTGGTTCCTCTGAGGCCCTGCATCATATTCTTTTACAAGAGATGCTGAAGTATCATGGCATGTAGGTGGAAATGTGGTTATTGTGGTTCAAATGGCCCCCTCACTAAATGGACCCCTCACTAAATGGACCCCTCACTAAATGCACCCCTCACAAATGGACCCCTATAGTACTTTGCCTCAGAAGAGCCAATTTTTCATCAGCTTTTGGAAACAGACAGGACACCACAGTCATAATGATCCACTTTAACACTTCCCATTTGTCAATGGGTCTTTTTTGTTCGATTCCCTGTGGAGTAATTGTGGTGTTTCTCTTCTCTCCCCTAGTAGCAGCGGGATAATGCCCTATGGGTAGCTGCATGGCTATGACGAGCAATTTGAGCTACAGGGCTACAACTAGACCTTGGTTATGTTCAGTAGGGCACGCAGTAGTACAATCTCTTCAGATAGTACTTCCCTGTTTCACGCCATTTCTAAACGTTTCCCCTCAACTGAACAAGACAATAGAGGCATTCTGTAATGCTATTATCTCATCTCAGAGATCCTGATAGCACATTCATATGTTAGCTCTGAGAACAAACACACTTCTGAATGGTAAATCAACAGACGTTCCCCATGAGAGTCGTAATTGGAGTGGTTTACTGTTAGCAGAAGGCGATATGGCTGTCTTTACACAGGCAGCCCATTTGTGATCTTTTTCCACTAATTGGCCTTTTGACCAATCAAATCAGCTCTGAGAAAGATCGGATGTGAAAAGATCAGAATTGGGCTGCCTGTGTAAACGCAGCCCATGAGGCACACATCAAAATAAGGGATTTGGAGATAGAGGAACAATAGTAATTTAAAGAGACACACCACAATGAATATGTGCTTTTGAATAACTTTAAAAAGCCATGTAGATATATGAAGAGAGCGATCATGATCATATCGGAGAATTTCAAATCTTGAATGAGGTGGTATTTTAGAGCTAATCAGCCTCCGCTGGACATAATCCAGTTACTTTACAGTTGGACGTGATCTAAAATCTAACGGAGCATGTCTTTTTGAGACACAGTTATTACAGTCTCCTCACTTTACTAATCAGAGGTAAGAAGGACAGGGAAACAGTTGGATAATTGAAAATAAGCTCCAATGTAAAATGAAGCATGAGGTTGAGAAGGAAAATGTGTGTTTACTGCTTAGAGTTCCATTCTCCATTAGGGACAGACGTGAGATTTAGAGAACACATCTGATAGACCTTGTGATGAAAAAACAAGGACAGTGTTGACTTCTAAAAGTCAACTGATGCTACTAATTAGCATAGGATACATTTCAGACTTTTCTTTCCTTTTTTTTAGGTAACGTTGCCATGACAACTGTTCAATAAACTGAGGATACTTTATGAAGTCACTTCGCCCACATGAGAGTAAAGGATACTACAGTTTATGTGAGGGATAACTGTGTGTTTTCACATATCCACGCCAGCTTGTTTCAGTACAAAGAATAAATTCTAACTACTCAGGTAGAGCCTAAGAGGCTAATATCATTACAGTCACAACTGTGACCCTGCGAAACCCTGCACTTTGAGTAATTTACATCTCTCTCAAGCTGACACGGGACATAGCGCAAAATAATTGCCAAGCCAAGAGGTAAACCCAATCTTTAAAGGAGTGCAATTTTCATTTATATTGTCCTATAATTCCTATTTCATTGCCACCTGAAGACACTAGGTCCACGCCTGTTAAATGTCTAAATGACCCCAGGGTTTCACACACACGAAGACAGACAGGGAACTCATCTTCTGATCCACACCTCATAAAGGGCAGGTCAAGAGGTGTTGGAGCTGGCTACCAATATTTCACGAATTCTCCTTCTCAGACTCCCAGGCTTTGAAGGCTACGACACAGACACACACACACAAATGCGCGTGTGCATGCAAACAGACACACAGACACACAGACACACACACACACACACACACAGACACACACACACACACACACACAGGAATGTTTTTAACAAAGCAGGCCGCCGCCCTAAGCACTGTGCATCTGTTCATGCCCTTTCACCTATTGTGCTTTCACCTGCTTTAAATATTTTAATGTAGACTGTATAATGGGTATCTATACTATGTTTTTCTAGGTTAGTATCAGGTCAGGAATAACTACAGAGTACAATGTTTTCTTCTCTCCAGGTCTATCCAGAACAGAACATCAGTTTGCATTGAGCTAGCTAATCGACCTAGCCTCTGAAAATCTGAAGAGTTATGTTTTCTGCTAAGAGGTAGAATTTTTGGTCAGGGTTGTTCTTGTTCAGAGTTGTCCTGGATTCATTGTGAACTGTGAGACTGTTCCTTTTGGTCTGGGTTTTGTCCTTCAATGTCCTTGCAGCACTGGTGGTGAGCCACTTGAAAAACACATCTGAAAGAAACACTACTTCAAGGTAAAGCTAGGTAGGAGGCTATTGATTAAGTACATGCTTTAAAGGATGATTCTTAAATACTTTCCCCCAACATTCCAGAGATTTTGCCGACACGCATGATACAGGAAGTTATTTTTGCAACCGTCTTCGGTAAGAGAACGTTGTGGGTAAACGCAAATGGTTATTTTCCTCTATGCCCTATGTGTATTCAAACTAAAACCTTATGGGGAAATACGCCCTAATGCTTTGAAAAAACACACTTTTCCCACCAACCAATGCTGTAAAACACAATCATGGTGGAAAGTAAGTAAAATCCACACAGAGCATACTTAAAAATCTCTTATATTCTCCAGACAGATAGCTAGACAGACAGACAGGCTGATCAATAAACAGCACAGTGACCTTGTCTCTGTAAATCCGAACTCAGCAGTGGATCAAGGCTTGACAGGTCCTGTGGGGGATGGCTCGAATCAAAATAAGAGGAAGACATACTACTCAGACCAGACTAACCCTGTCTTAGTGTACTCTCCATAGAGATACACACATCACTCTATCCATCTCTGGGGTACTCCCCCTCTCTCTAAACAGTCTCCTCTGCTTATTCTGTTCTGCTCTGTTTTTTCTTCTCTCCACTGATCTGATTCCTTCTAATCCTGTACTGTACAGGAGTGTACTCTTCCTCTCTCTCTGAAACCAAAATGTTTTTTGGTTTTCCCTCTCCTCTCCTCTCCTGTCCTGTCCTGTACTTACTTACTTCTGTTAATCCGTTCTATTAATCTGTTCTGTTCATCTGTTCTGTTCATCCGTTTTGTTCATCTGTTCTGTTCTGTTCATTTGTTCTGTTCTGTTCTGTTAATCTGTTCTTTTCTTTTCTGTCCTGTTCTGTTAATCTGCCCTGTTCTGTTAATCTGTCCTGTTCTGTTGATCTGTTCTATTCTGTCCTGTTCTGTTCTGTCCTGTTCTGTTAATCTGTTCTATTCTGTTCTGTTAATCTGTTCTATTCTGTTCTGTTAATCTGTTCTATTCTGTCCTGTCCTGTTAATCTGTCCTGTCCTGTTCTGTTAATATGTTCTATTCTGTTAATCTGTCCTGTCCTGTTAATCTGCCCTGTCCTGTTAATCTGTCCTGTCCTGTTAATCTGTCCTGTCCTGTTAATCTGTCCTGTCCTGTTCTGTTAATCTGTTCTATTCTGTCCTGTTCTGTCCTATTCATCTGTTCTGTCCTGTTTTGTTCACCTGTTCTGTTCTGTCCTGTTCTGTACTGTTCTGTTCATCTATCCTGTTCTGTCCTGTCCTATTCATCTGTTCTGTTCTGTCCTGTTCTTTTCATCTGTTCTGTTCTGTCCTGTTCTGTACATTTGTTCTGTTCTGTCCTGTTCTGTTCATCTGTTCTGTTTTGTTCATCTGTTCTGTCCTGTTCTGTACTGTTCTGTTCATCTGTCCTGTTCTGTACTGTTCTGTTCATCTGTCCTGTTCTGTCCTGTCCTATTCATCTGTTCTGTTCTGTTCATCTGTTCTGTTCTGTACGGTTCTGTACTGTTCTGTTCATCTGTCCTGTTCTGTCCTGTCCTATTCATCTGCTCTGTTCTGTCCTGTTCTTTTCATCTGTTCTGTTCTGTCCTGTTCTGTACATTTGTTCTGTTCTGCCCTGTTCTGTTCATCTGTTCTGTTCTGTTCATCTGTTCTGTTGCATTTTCTTCTCCTTCACCTTGTCTGTTTGCTCTCCTCCTCCTCTCCTCCTTATTCTGTGGTTCCTCCATTCCCTTTCTGTTTTCTCTCTTCTCCTCCTCTCTACTCTTTCTCTTCTTCTTCCCTCTGTTCTTAGAGCATGCTGAGACTGGCAGTCGGTCAGGCTGCGCTCCCTGCACATTGATTCCAGTAAATTTACCAATTACCGTACAGGCTCTGCCCAGACAGCTCGGGGTCTAGGGCCACAGACTCACTGCACAATGTGCTACTTAATTACACATGCTGAGAATGCTGCTCTCTCGCTCAGCAGAGGAACACGCAGGTATTGCAGGAGTTGTTTTATAACCTACATGCGCTAACACACAGATTAATTTGGGAGTACTTTTAGGTCTCTGTATTCTAACAATGGGAAAGGTTCTTCATATAAAGATGGCAGACGATGTGATTTTCAATAGATATCTACAGTGATACTATAGAACTGACATTTAACAGCCCATTTGTGAAGGTTGTTAGGTATTCTGACTTTCTCTGGTCACCAACTGTGACTCAGCAGTAATCTGTCTCTCTCTCTCTCATCATCACTACCAGTGTCATGTGGCGCTGCAAATGAATGTCTGTGTGGATTTTGGCATCCAGTTCCGTCTCTCATCTCTTTCTCTTCCACTATGGATACTGTGTGACTCCGTGCCTACAGCCCCTTCCCTCTCTCTCTCTCTCTCTCCATTCCATGCCAGGAAAGAAACGAACATGGTAAGATCTTTCACTCTCCCTATGCAAATGTTTGCTCATCAGAGTGCAGTTAAGACCCTGGTAGTGGCCGGTCGAGGTCGCTCCGCTCTCTCTGGAGGGAGAGGTTATGAAGTTTTCACTGGCACATATTTACGAGAGAGAGAGAGAGAGAGAGAGAGAGAGAGAGAGAAAAATCCCCCACCAAACTGCTCCAGCTCCCAACATCTGGGCTGGCTGGGGTTCTCAGTGACACAGACTTCACCTAGCATCATGGGCTAATTTATTCTCTGATGTTTGTTACACTGAATGACTGCCACTACTAGAAGCCTATATAGGCAGCAGCTGTGACGGTCTTGGAATTTGAGGTTACGGTAATTGGCCAGTCAATATACACGGTCACCGAAATAACCGTTCAGGGTTAAACAAGACATTACCCTGCGTTATTATCAAGTCATTTCCTTATTATTCAGGTTATTACTCACAAATATTAATCAACAAATGAAGAAATGCCATGTTGGAGTGGATCTGTCGCATTTTCGTATTGACACAATATTAATGGAGTCGCCATAAAGATATATGCCTACCCTGTCCTTGTCTGTTGGCTTTTCTGCATACAATCCTAATTCGACGCACAAAACCGTTCAGTCAAATGAAGTCCGATGGGTTTTCTCCCACTTTTCCCCAAATAGCTGCATAAGCGGTCATTCGATGGCATTGGGATATGTTCTTCAAAGAGAGGATGAGAAATAATGTAGCCGAAGAAAATAAGCCTTTTACAAGATTAAATCATGACAGGAGCATTTGACTGTTATTAAAGAGATGGAGTCCAGACAGGCTACTTTAGGAAACTTTCTGAACGGACATATAGGCCTATAGAGAGAATCAGTGAACTCACACTCACACACACACCCCCGTAAAAGCACCCGTCAATCAAAGCCACCAGCGATTGTCATATACTGTAAAAGAGCAAATATTTCTCCTTTCCTTAAAATGTATTTACAAACCTTACAAACCTTAACCTTTCACGAAATAAGATAATGAACTGACAAGGAAAGTATGAGAGGGACAGCTATGCTATAGTATGAAGATGAAATTGACAATCATTCAAATATAAATAAATACACGCAACAGATCCATAGCCTATTTCTCAGCAATGCTGATTATTGAGGGGGAAAGCATTGGGAAAATGACTTTGAGGAATAATGTGAGGAATTATTACAATACTGTGAGGAACTGTTATAATACTGTGAGGAACTATTATAATACTGTGAGGAACTATTACAATACTGTGAGGAACTATTATAATACTGTGAGGAACTATTATAATACTGTGAGGAACTATTATAATACTGCGAGGAACTGTTATTATACTGTGAGGAACTGTTACAATACTGCGAGGAACTATTATAATACTGTGAGGAACTGTTACAATACTGTGAGGAACTGTTATTATACTGTGAGGAACTATTATAATACTGTGAGGAACTATTATAATACTGTGAGGAACTATTATAATACTTTGAGGAACTGTTATAATACTGTGAGGAACTGTAATAATACTGTGAGGAACTGTTATAATACTGTGAGGAACTATTATAATACTGTGAGAAACTATTATAATACTGTGAGGAACTATTATAATACTGTGAGGAACTATTATAATACTGTGAGGAACTGTTATAATACTATGAGGAACTATTATAATACTGTGAGGAACTGTTATAATACTGTGAGGAACTGTTATAATACTATGAGGAACTATTATAATACTGTGAGGAACTATTATAATACTGTGAGGAACTATTATAATACTGTGAGGAACTATTATAATACTTTGAGGAACTGTTATAATACTGTGAGGAACTGTTATAATACCGTGAGGAACTGTTATAATACTGTGAGGAACTGTTATTATACTGTGAGGAACTATTATAATATTGTGAGGAACTGTTACAATACTGTGAGGAACTATTACAATACTGTGAGGAACTGTTATAATACTGTGAGGAACTATTATAATACTGTGAGGAACTGTTATAATACTGTGAGGAACTGTTACAATACTGTGAGGAACTGTTATAATACTGTGAAAAACTGTTATAATACTATGAGGAACTATTATAATACTGTGAGGAACTATTATAATACTGTGCGGAACTGTTATTATACTGTGAGAAACTATTATAATACTGTGAGGAACTATTATAATACTGTGAGGAACTGTTATAATACTGTAAGGAACCATTACAATACTGTGAGGAACTATTATAATACTGTGAGGAACTGTTATAATACTGTGAGGAACTATTATAATACTGCGGAACTGTTATAATACTGTGAGGAACTGTTATTATAATGTGAGGAACTATTATAATACTGTGAGGAACTATTATAATACTGTGAGGAACTGTTATAATACTGTAAGGAACCATTACAATACTGTGAGGAACTATTATAATACTGTGAGGAACTGTTATAATACTATGAGGAACTATTATAATACTGTGAGGAACTATTATAATACTGTGAGGAACTATTATAATACTGTGAGGAACTATTATAATACTGTGAGGAACTGTTATAATACTGTGAGGAACTATTATAATACTGTGAGGAACTGTTATAATACTATGAGGAACTATTATAATACTGTGAGGAACTATTATAATACTGTGAGGAACTATTATAATACTGTGAGGAACTGTTATAATACTGTGAGGAACTATTATAATACTGTGAGGAACTGTTATAATACTGTAAGGAACCATTACAATACTGCGAGGAACTATTATATGGCGCCGACAGACGTGGCAGCTCTGCTTCTAGCTCCAAAGCAACTTTGCAGTATTTCGTTTTTGTGTGTGTTATTTCTTTATTTTTTTTGCACCACAACGCGTTTTGTGTTGTTACATACAGCCGGAAAGAACTTTTGGATATCAAAGAGGCGGTAACTCAACAGCATTAAGACGAGGAATAGTACTTTCCTGAATTGGATCCTTTGTTCATTCCCCCAGGACAATTGAACTTATCCCAGAGGTTGATCCAAGACGCTGCGGGCGGAGATGAGGTATTCAGAGTGGACTTCTAGTCTGACCCCTTCCGAGTTTATTACTCGCCAATGTTCAGTCTCTGGACAATAAAGTAGACAAGCTCAGGGCAAGGATCTCCTTCCAGAGAGACATCAGGGACTGTAACATACTCTGTTTCACGGAAACATGGCTCTCTTGGGATATACTGTCCCAGTCCATACAGCCAACTGGGTTCTCAGCACATCGTGCAGACAGAAATAAAGAACTCTCCGGGAAGAAGAAAGGCAGAGGTGTATGTTTCATGATTAACTACTCATGGTGTAATTGTGAGAGCGTACAGAAACTCAAGTCCTTTTGTTCATCCGACCTAGAAAATCTCAAAATCAAATGTTGACCGTATTACCTCCCAAGATAATTCTCTTCGGTTATAGTCACAGCCGTGTATTGTCTCCCTCAAGCCGATACCACGACAGCCCTCATGGACCTCCACTTGACTTTGTCCAAACTGGAAACCATATATCCTGAGGCTGCATTTATTGTAGCTGGGGATTTTAACAAAGCAAATTTGAGGAAAATGCTCCTGAAGTTCGATCAATACATTGGCTGTAGTACACCGCGCTACTAAAACACATGATCACTGCTACTCGCCCTTTCGGGATGGCTACAAGGCCCTCCCCCGCCCTCCCTTCGGCAAATGAGATCACAACTCCATTTTTCTCCTACCTTCCTGTAGGCAGAAACTCAAAAAGGAAGTACCAGTGCTAAGGTCTATACAACGCTGGTCTGACCAATCGGAATCCATGCTTCAAGATTGTTTTGATCACGCGGACTGGGATATGTTCTGGGTAGCCTCTGAGAATGACATTAACAATGTCACGGACACGGTGACTGAGTTAATCAGGAAGTGTATGGGGATGACTATTAAAACCTACCCAAACCAGAAACTGTGGATAGATGGCAGCATTAGTGAAAAACTGAAAGTGCAAACCACCACATTTAACCATGGCAAGGTGACTGGGAATATGGTTGAATACAAACAGTGTAATTATTCTCTCCGTAAGGCAATCAAACAGGCAAAAAAGTCAGTGCAGAGACAAAGTGGAGTTGCAATTCAATGGCTCAGACACGAGACATATGTGGCAGGGTCGACAGACAATCACGAATTACAAAGGGAAAACCAGCCAAGTCAAGGACACTGACGTCTTGCTTCCAGACAAGCTAAACACCTTCCTCACCTGCTTTGAGGATAACAGTGCCACCGACCGACCCACTCCCAAGGACTGTGGGCTCTCATTCTCCGTGGACGACGTGAGTAAGACACTCAAGCTTGTTAACCCTTGCAAGGCTGCCTGACCAGACAGCATCCCTAGCCGCGTCCTCAGTGTTTACGGACATATTCAATCTCTCCCTATCCCAGTCCTCTGTCCCCACTTGCTTAAATATATCCACCATTGTTCCTGTACCCAAAAAAGCAAAGGTAACTGAACTAAATTATTATAGCCCCTTAGCAGTCACTTCTGTCATCATGAAGTGCTTTGAGAGGCTAGTTAATGATCATATCACTTCTACGTCACCTGACACCCTAGACCCATTTCAATTTGCTTACCGCCTCAATAGATCCACAGACGATGCAATCTTCATCGCACTGCACACTGCCCTATCCCATCTAGACAAGAGGAATACCTGCGTCAGAATTCTGTTCATTGACTACAGCTCAGCCTTCAACCCCATAGTACCCTCCAAGCTCATCATCAAGCTCGGGGCCCTGGGTCTGAACCCCGCCATGTGCAACTGTGTCCTGGACTTCCTGATGGGCCGCCCCCAGGTGGTGAAGGTAGGAAACAACACTTCCACTTCGCTGATCCTCAACACAGGGGCCCCACAAGGGTGCGTGCTCAGCCCACTCCTGTACTTCCTGTTCACCCATGACTGCGTGGCTGCGCATGCCTCCAACTCAATCATCAAGTTTGCAGATGACAACAGTAGTAGGCCTGATTACCAACAATGATGAGACAGCCTACAGGGAGGAGGTGAGGGCCCTGGTGGAGTGGTGCCAGGAAAATAACCTCTCCCTCAACGTCAACAAAATTAAGGAGCTGGGCTACAGGAAACAGCAGAGGGAGCACGCCCCTATCCACATTAACGGGACCGCAGTGGAGAAGGTGGAAAGCTTCAAGTTCCTCGGCATACACATCACTGACAATCTGAAATGGTCCACCCACACAGACAGTGTGGTGAAGAAGGTGCAACAGTGCTTCTTCAACCTCAGGAGGCTGAAGAAATTAACCTCGGTCCCTCAGACCCTCAGGAACTTTTACGGATGTACAATTGAGAGCATCCTGTCGGGCTGTATCACCGCCTGGTACGGCAACTGCACCGCCCACAACCGCAGGGATCTCCAGAGGGTGGTGTGGTCTGTCCAACGCATCACCGGAGGCACCTTCACAGGAAGGCCAAAAAGATCATCAAGGACATCAACCACCCAAGCCACGGCCTGTTCACCCCGCTATCGTCCAGAAGGTGAGGTCTGTACAGGTGCATCAAAGCTGGGACAGAGAAGCTGTTTTTTAGTCTCTATCTCAAGGCCATCAGACTGTTAAATATCCATCACTAGCCAGCTACCACCTGGTTACTCAACCCTGTACCTTAGAGGCTGCAGCCCTATATACACAGACATGGAATCACTGGCCACTTTAATAATGGAACACTAGTCACTTTAATAATGTTTACATGCTGCTTTACTCATCTCATATCTATATACTGTATTCTATTCAACTGTATTGTAGTCAATGCCACTCTGACATTTCTTGTCCTAATATTTATATATTTCTTAACTCCATTCTTTTACTTTTTAGATTTGTGTATTGTTGTGAATTGTTAGATACTACTACACTGTTGGAGCTAGCATTTCACTACACCCGCAATAACATCTGCTAAATATGTGTATGTGACCAATACACTTTGATATGATTTGATCATTTGAATGGATGTAACAAAAAAACCTGACTTTGTTGACTTACTGTGTGAGATGAAGAAAAAATTCGAGAAGCAGGCCAGGTACCTCTGTGTGCTCATGCGCACGGCGCTCTGTCTACATTAACAGGACAGAGAACCCAGACGCTCTGTCTACCTTAACAGGATAGAGAACCCAGACGCTCTGTCTACATTAACAGGACAGAGAACCCAGACACTCTGTCTACATTAACAGGACAGAGAACCCAGACGCTCTGTCTACATTAACAGGACAGAGAACCCAGACGCTCTGTCTACATTAACAGGACAGAGAACCCAAACGCTCTGTCTACATTAACAGGACAGAGAACCCAAACGCTCTGTCTACATTAACAGGACAGAGAACCCAAACGCTCTGTCTACCTTAACAGGACAGAGAACCCAGGCGCTCTGTCTACATTAACAGGACAGAGAACCCAGACCCTCTGTCTACATTAACAGGACAGAGAACCCAGACACTCTGTCTACATTAACAGGACAGAGAACCCAGACCCTCTGTCTACATTAACAGGACAGAGAACCCAGACACTCTGTCTACATTAACAGGACAGAGAACCCAGACGCTCTGTCTACATTAACAGTACAGAGAACCCAGACACTCTGTCTACATTAACAGGACAGAGAACCCAGACACGTGCTCATTTATCACATGGAGCGCATAAAAGACGGTATGAAATAAACCAAAACTTGTTTCTCACAAGTATAGCAGATTATGAACTCTGCAAACAACATTTCCATTCCGAGAATGAGAATGGTACATTTCTGTAATTAATACATACATTAACAGAAATGAATTGCCTGTGTTCCAAACAGTAGACTACCACAGGGGCATTCATAAAAGTCCATTGCGGGCCAACACTGTATAGCTTAGGCTACTATTCTTCTATACGGAGATAGGAGGGATTCATTTAAAAAAAAAATAGGCAAATCAGTTCAGAACAAATTCTTATTTTCAATGACGGACTAGGAACAGTGTGTTAACTGCTTTGTTCAGGGGCAGAAAAACAGATTTTTACCTTGTCAGCTTAGGGATTCGATCTTGCAACCGTTCGGTTACTAGTCCAACACTCTAACCACTAGGCTACCTGCCGCCCCAGCCTAGGGAAGCATATCAGCCAAGACCGGGTCTGATCAGCGTTGATTAGTCTATACATTTTACACAAAATTAGCACCTTAGGCTATAGGCCTCAGAGCCAGAACAACCTTGTCAACGGCTGTTGAATAATTAATGAATAGTCAGGCACGTCAACCTTGTAACGATCGTCTGTTGAAGAAGGAGTGGACCAAAGCGCAGCCTGGTAAGTGTTCATGATTTATTAATAAAACTGAACACTAAATAACAAAACAACAAAGAGAACGAACGAAACCGAAACAGTTCTGTCTGGTGCAGACACACAAAACAGAAAACAACTACCCACAAAACACAGGTGGGAAAAGCCTACCTAAGTATGGTTCTCAATCAGAGACAACGATAGACAGCTGCCTCTGATTGGGAACCACACCCGGCCAAAACCAAAGAAATACGAAACATAGAAAATGAACATAGAATGCCCACCCAAATCACACCCTGACCAAATCAAAATAGAGACATAAAAAGATCTCTACGGTCAGGGCATGACAAACCTATTTTAAAAGAAGTGGTTTATTTATTTACTAACAAGCAATGAAAACATGCATTGTATAAAAGAAAGTCCACACATCAAACTATATTTGTAATGAAGTGCCATAGCCTATAGCGCTCTACATCCCCGTGGATCTAGAAGATTAGCTGCTCCAGCATCACTCTACACCCCGCGGATCTAGAAGATTAGCTGCTCCAGCATCACTCTACACCCCCGCGGATCTAGAAGATTAGCTGCTCCAGCATCACTCTACACCCCCGCGGATCTAGAAGATTAGCTGCTCCAGCATCACTCTACATCCCCGTGGATCTAGAAGATTAGCTGCTCCAGCATCACTCTACAACCCCGCGGATGTAGAAGATTAGCTGCTCCAGCATCACTCTACACCCCCGCGGATCTAGAAGATTAGCTGCTCCAGCAACAACTCTACAACCCCGCCGATCTAGAAGATTAGCTGCTCCAGCATCACTCTACACCCCCGCGGATCTAGAAGATGAGCTGCTCCAGCATCACTCTACACCCCCGCGGATCTAGAAGATTAGCTGCTCCAGCATCACTCTACACCCCCACGGATCTAGAAGATTAGCTGCTCCAGCATCACTCTACACCCCCGCGGATCTAGAAGATTAGCTGCTCCAGCATCACGCTACACCCCCGCGGATCCAGACGATTAGCTGCTCCAGCATCACTCTACAACCCCCGCGGATCCAGAAGATTAGCTGCTCCAGCATCACTCTACAACCCCGCGGATCTAGAAGATTAGCTGCTCCAGCATCACTCTACACACCCGCGGATCCAGAAGATTAGCTGCTCCAGCATCACTCTACACCCCCGCGGATCCAGAAGATTAGCTGCTCCAGCATCACTCTACACCCCCGCGGATCCAGAAGATTAGCTGCTCCAGCATCACTCTACAACCCCGCGGATCTAGAAGATTAGCTGCTCCAGCATCACTCTAAACCCCCGCGGATCCAGAAGATTAGCTGCTCCAGCAACAACTCTACAACCCCGCCGATCCAGACGATTAGCTGCTCCAGCATCACTCTACAACCCCCGCGGATCCAGAAGATTAGCTGCTCCAGCATCACTCTACAACCCCGCGGATCTAGAAGATTAGCTGCTCCAGCATCACTCTACACACCCGCGGATCCAGAAGATTAGCTGCTCCAGCATCACTCTACACCCCCGCGGATCCAGAAGATTAGCTGCTCCAGCATCACTCTACACCCCCGCGGATCCAGAAGATTAGCTGCTCCAGCATCACTCTACAACCCCGCGGATCTAGAAGATTAGCTGCCTCAGCATCACTCTAAACCCCCGCGGATCCAGAAGATTAGCTGCTCCAGCAACAACTCTACAACCCCGCCGATCTAGAAGATTAGCTGCTCCAGCATCACTCTACACCCCCGCGGATCTAGAAGATTAGCTGCTCCAGCAGCTGCTCTATCTCTCTCTCTCTCAATTCAATTCAATTTGCTTTATTGGCATGGCGTAACAATGTACATATTGCCAAAGCTTATTTTGGATATTTACAATATAAAAATAAAAATGAGAATCAAAATTGTCAACGGGACAACAGTAACAACAATCACCAAGTGTCAAAATAACCATACATTCAACAATAACAATAAACATACAGTAGAGTACATGTGCAGGTTGATTGATTGGTTTGTCTCTCTCTCTCTCTCTCTCATAAGTGAGCAGATGTTCCATCCTCTACCAGCGCACCGCTACCTAATTATGTATTGCAGCCGTGCTGTCCAAACTATCCATTGCTGTCATTTCGACAGCTTACTTCAATCTCTTCCATGGTCCCTGTATTGAAAGAGGGCCTGTCTGTCAGCATGGTGCTCTGGTGCATTGTGGTTCTCTGAGCCAGGGTTGTCTCTGATAAGTAAACAGTAAACACCGTCTGATGAATGGTCTACAGTGGGAGGGAGGGATACATGCAACGTTACGAAAATGTGGCGCCGGACAACGTGACCAGGGAGATTTTAAATTGCAGGCCATTAAAAATGTACCGGACCCATATGCATTGGATGCATAACCAACAGGAGTTGCATCTTCTGTTCATATGAATTACCATCATCTAAATGGGATTAGATTATGGTAATTAACATGAACAAAACATGCAACTCCTGTAATGAAGCAGCCAATAAAATTAGCTGGAAAACACCATTGTAAACACATGACCATATGTGACAGAAATTTAAATCTTTGTTAGAAATTTAGAAAGAGGGGGAATCTAAAATTGCAACAACTAGGCTTCTAGTCAAGATGAAAACCAACAGAACAGGAGAGACATGCTGGTTTCAATGGCATACGAGGAAGTCTATAATAATTGCCTCCACGTTTCCATCCAAACTGTTTTTAACATGCGATTTTATTTAAAATAGTTGCACAATGACAAAGAAAAGCACGTTTCACTCCAGGTGATATTCAGCTCACTGAGGTGATATTCAGCTCAAAATAGGCTCTGTGTGATGTGTGCGTGTGATGAATAAGATACATGATAACTATTTTGCGATGGGATCATTTCTTCTCCCGGGTCAACAGGCTAACGGAAACCCTGGCACACACATACACACTGAAAGGTGCCACTTAAGCCGGTCGGTATGAAGCAGAACAGAACCCAGATTAAAGACGGGCTGGAAGCGTTTTACAGCAAATCAGCTTTTTGTGATGCTGTCAGGTAGACACGGTGGAACCGTCACCGCTCTGCACAGCCTTATGTGATATCATGAGCCCGTCCTTCAGCTCTGCGGCTCACAGCTGGGAAACATGATTACAGCAGGTACACTCTTAGAAAAAAGGGTTCTTTAGCTGTCACCATAGGAGAATCCTTTTTGGTTCCAGGTAGAACTCTTTTGGGTTCCATGTAAAGCCCTCTGTGTATAAGGTTCTACATGGAACTCCTGCTATGTAGATGGGTCTTTCTATAACTAATGGGGCCAATGTTTTACATTTGGATAACAATGTTGAAATGGTTTGAAACAAAATTAAGAAAGACTTATGCAGTTCCACATATGCAAATTGTCCCATAACTCCACCTATATAACAACATAGGTCTAGGACTATACATCCTTTAAGCAGGGTTCATACAGACATTGGCAAGTCAAATTCAAGCACTTCAATTCAAGGACGTCCATAGTATACAATTGTATAATTTATATAATTGTACATATGGCCTATTATAGAATCCCCCCCCCAAAAAAATAAGGCCAATACCACTTTAAGAATGATGCATTTTTTAGGCCTTACCAGTGCCTTACCAATGCATTGATATTCAAAGTATCATTACATTCTAAAATATGTGAAAATAATGTGGCCTGACTAAATAAATTGGATGGATGTAGGGTGATTTTCCTGTAGCTTGTGTGGCCGACACAGCGACACATAATAAAGCCTTGAATAGAGGAAGCATTAATCTCACCACTTGAATATACCATCGCTGTTTTTATAATGAGAAAGCCACCAAAAAACAGGTTCCTTTTGTACTGGAAGTATTGTTATGGAAAGACAAGTTGAAGCCAGAATAAGATGTCGTCCTCATAATAACCACACGTGGTTTTACCGCAACAGAGTAGCGCAGCACCCTTCAATTGAAGCGGCGGGAAACAAACGAAAGTGGCCACATCTCTCACAAAAACGGATCAAAAAGGAAATGACTGATAATTATAAAGGAGCAGGACAACTTAGAAATTGGCTACAATAATTACAAGGATTTTCAAGCCCCAAATTGAGGAAATGTCAGATTTGTTGCATCGCAGGCGCTATTACAACAGCCATTCCTCACTTGACTGTTTTGGACAAATCCAATGTTCAAGACACCAAACATGAGAAAGGGTTAAACATAGATTTTAAATGAACCTGTGAATTTGATTGAATATACAGTAGCTATGTCTTAAAGTATTGACATGAAAAAAAATTGGCAGATTATTATCAGTGACTTATCAACATCTGTAACAAGTTGTCCAGCGTAGGAACTCTTCACTGGTACCCTAGTTTATAGAAAGACCCAGATACACAATCAGAAATGGCTCAATACTGACTGGCTGACTGACTGACTGACTGACTCACTCAATGACTGTGTTTGAGAGTACATTGCAGTCAGACTGCACAGAATTACTGATTTGTAAATTAACTTGCAGCCCAAATAACTACTTATTATGTGAACAAGATTCTAGTCTCGGTCAAATTGATCCCGTCAAACACACTGATTGACTGTATAGAGCTGAACACTATGTTTTAATTATAGAGACAGATTGGTTGGAAAATGTCCTCTTCAGCAGATAAGACTACTGAAGGTGATGAAACTGGTGCGGTATGAGCCCACAGGCCAATCACACACACACACACACACACACACACACACACACACACACACACACACACACACACACACACACACACACACACACACACACACACACACACACACACACACACACACACACACACACACACGGCCATTACGGTACGTATGCTCTGCTCAGCATCTAGACCGACTGGGAAGCTGCTGCTGCACTGTCTGCTCCTCTAATGTCTACCCAAGGTGACCAATCACCTGTCTGCTAATGCAATTCCTGTCTGCTCTTCAGTGCCAGGTCTTACATCTCTAGTGCGCACGCCGGCGGAAAAACAGCGAGGAACGAGCGAGAAGCCGCCCGCTGCAAACGATGTACAAAACAAATTCCAATCTAGCAGAGAACATGACGCTGTGACCTCTCCTATCATTTCTCTTCTCTGAGAGATGGTGGGGAGTCACAGAGGGAATTCACAGTGTTTGTGTGTATGTATGTGTGTGTGTCATGGAGGGAATTCAGTCATTTGCGGGAGGGAAGGATGATGAGGGCCCCTGTTTGAGTCATCAGCCGCTATGTATTCACTGCCCCCACTGTCTGTCTGCTGCCTGCCTGTTTCCTGCCTGTCTGCTGTCCGCATCATTGCATTTCCAACCATAAATAGATCACCATCACCATGGAATGGGAGCAGTTCTGTCCTATGAAAACACACAAAGACCAGGTGCTGTAGTAAAAGAGAGAGAGAGAGAGAGAGAGAGAACATGAAAAGAGGAGATTAAAACAGGGAGAGAGCAGTGATGATATAGCCATTCTGGTGGACAATAGGCACTAAACAGATATGCAATGGTGTGAGTAGCAGTGCCATTCCGAGAAATCTGCACACAGAAGGACTACTGTATCTTGGGGCTGAGCTGACGTGTGTGTCTGTGTGTGTGTAGGTTGTTAGAGTATGTGTGTCTGTGATTTGTGCGCATGGTTTAATAATGAGTGTACTTGGCTCCTGCGGTCCCCTGTAATTTGAGCAGATGTTTCATCTTCCTGTAGAGGAGGTGAATGGTGCTCCTGCTCTACTTCATCAGGCTGGAGTCCTTCTCCCTGTGGAGGGCTGGAGGTGCAGGTAGGAGTCACAGCAGCACGGGACACATGTAATCCTGCTGCACCTCGTTGCCTGCCCTCCACACGCACACGCAGACACACGCGCACGCCAACTTAGTGCCGCACTCAATTACCTACATTTCCCCAAACAGTCACACTCATAATTTGATTAATTCTCAGGCTTTTAAACTCCATTTCTCCCTGGGACACTATTCATTTCACAAGAACTCATTTACTGAGGATCATTCTCCTGAAATTACAACTTCAAATGCCTGTTCACTGGGCCCTTTCTCTCATTAGCCCTTTGAGTACCTAGCACAATACTCTATAAACCCAGGGCCTGGCTGACTATCTGGGAAGAGGACATAAAAACCTAATTGAGAGAACTATATTACACTTCCTGACCCTCAAATCAGTTTTTATATATATTTAGATGACCTACCAAGAGAAAAGGATGTAGGACCACAGCATGTGCAGAGTCCCACTCCTAGCTATCTAGTTTCAGATAAAGTAAAGACGTTTTATTGAGTCATCATGAAACACAGCAATACCTAGCAAATAAACCTGTGCAGGATGTCTGATGTTCTGTACCTCCAGGCATTTTTCCTTGTCTTGGGCATTTGTCTTTGATAATGCCACTGCTTTAAGCAATTTACTCCTGACATGAAAAATAACACTGATTACAGGAACATTCAGTCATATTGATTTTACACAGACATACCACATTGCGCTCCTTCAAATCCAATTATCCTGACGTTTTCAACTTTCGGCAGAAGACACACACACACACACACACACACACACACACACACACAGCTTCATCTCCACCAGATCTGGGCCTGCTGTTGTGCTCAGCCTCTCCTCATTAACCGTCTTTCTGTTCTAAAGTGTTTCATTTTGAGAGAAGATGAGCTTCACTGTTCCAAGTGGCTTGACTTCAAGCTGCAGACAGAGAGACTGGCATCTGAACTACAGGCTGCTAATGTAAAGATTTCTCCTCATTACACACCACTTTATTGCTTTTCTGCAACTCAGTTTGTATTTCTCTCAAAGCCGTTCCCAACAAATAACGGGAGCTTTTGCATGAGGCAGCCAGCGGTGACCCAGAAATTAAAGGGCTTTTATTATAGTTTCTAATTCTCAACACATTCTTTATTGCCAGATAAAAAACTGTAATATCTTAGAGAGAATGTCTGAGAGAGGAAATAGTGTTATTTACATATCCAATATTCTCTCTCTCTCCGTGCCTCTCTCTCCGTGCCTCTCTCTCCCTCTCTCTCTCTCTCCCTCGCTCTGTTTCTCACTTGCTCTCTCTTTTTCATTACTCAAAATCCCTCTCCCTCAATATTCTCCCAATACCGCAAACAAACTTTCCGGATAGCTTTCCGGATAATCAGCATGGAGCTTCCTGTGCTGATAGAATATTCAACACAGCAATGCTCCAGTACACTCCCAGACCACTCATATCGCTGCTGGTTGTCTTTATGTTACGCTCTGTGGCACTGGGAGTGCTGGTGTACAGAGAGAGATAAATGTCTGGCCTTCAGGGTCCATGGATGGATCAGTCCTACAGGATGACTCTGGGCTGCGGCACACCACAACATCCCAGTGCTTCAGTGTCTCAACACCACAGCAATACAGCATGCCACAGCAGTAGAAAGCACTGACTGCAACTACCTTTGTGTACCACAGTACACTCGCCACATTGCATTTGTCCCACCCGTAACAAAGAACCATGACATCCCTCCACACAGTAATACAGCAGTAGTATATTACAGGGTCTCAGTGGCCAGGCAGCAGAGACAAGCTTTCAGAGATAGGCCGACTGCTTAGAACCCGCTCCAGAACAGACCAGCTGTATATGCTATATTCTCACTACCGGCTTAAAGTGTCGACTTCACAGCGCAGCAATAGGAGTCTGTGCAAACACCCAGTGTAAAGCTATAGGTAAATGAATGAGGTCCTATAGCTGATTTTTTTTCTTTTTCTGCTGTCAGTACCTGGCCTAACTGCAAAGTCATAAAATCTGATTTTATACCTAACCTTAACCTTAAACCTAACCTAAACCACACTGTTAAACTTGTGCCTAACCCCAACCTTAAATGAAGGTTGTGGTTAGGCATAATTTTGTTTTCACCGTTTTTTTACGATATAGACAGTTTTTTTGCGGCTGGCCCATCTAACGGAAACTGCTCAGCTCTGCCTCCAGGACAAGATTCATCCCAATAAACGTAAACATTCATTTTTTCCCTTCTTTTTTTCTTCTTGCCACAGTAGCCCTATTTTAAGCAGCGGCTGGGCTGTTGTGTGAGAGAGAGCATCTGCAATCACCTTCCAGATGGCATCATGGACAAAAGGGCTTATGGCCAGGTGCATTCACCATCTCACCATGACAACCAGAGAATCATGCATAGAGTGGGGATTTGTGGCTACACATTATTCAATGCAACACCATACTGTAAAGTGTGTGAACACAAGAACATGCGTACAAGCATGCACACAAGCGTACACCGGTGCACGCACACACAGGCACACATTTACCTCTTAATGCATTACTTAACACATACACACACAATGCTTCATCATACTGTAACTATACCAATACATGGACAGAGTATGTACAGATATGGGATAACACAACCAGCAAGTTTATACTGGGGGGATCCATTCTAAACTCATCTGAGTCATTACTGTTCACCACCTATAAAAGGTTATAAAGGAGCAAATGACAGATGTCACAAGTGGAGCAGCACGTTTACTTCGTTCCTGTGCCACATGTGAGCCAAAGTCTCTCTCTCTCTCTCTCTCTCTCTCTCTCTCTCTCTCTCTCTCTCTCTCTCTCTCTCTCTCTCTCTCTCTCTCTCTCTCTCTCTCTCTCTCTCTCTCTCTCTCTCTCTCTCTCTCTCTCTCTCTCTCTCTCTCTCTCTCTCTCTCTCTCTCTCTCTCTCTCTCTCTCTCTCTCTCTCTCTCTCTCTCTCTCTCTCTCTCTCTCTCTCTCTCTCTCTCTCTCTCTCTCTCTCTCTCTCTCTCTCTCTCTCTCTCCCGTACTCTACTTTTATATGGAGGGAGGTGGTATTTGATAGTGGTATTTGCCTTTGCAGCACACTTAGCTATAGTAAAACATTTTTGTTTTGGTCAAATTTAGTAGATGCATTGAAAAAAAAACAACACTACCTAGACAAGGCAGGATTGTAACACTACTGACATTTGTGCACTGACCTTGCTAGCTCGTGGCACGAGGATGACCAGTATAACGCCCGACAATTGAATTGATGTGTGCTCTAAGCCCACTTTCCCTGACACAGTGCAATGTGTGTTTATACACACAAGAATTGCCTGAAAATCAGCCTAATGAGGCATAACATGGAAGAAGCAATGACATGCATTGGGTATGGATTTGTCTTTGGTGAAGCAGCATGCGGCAGATCCCTTTAGACAGTCCTTCCCTTCTCTCTCTGAGAGTGACAGGTGCTTATCCCGCAGCCCGGGCTGAGTCTGCTGTACGGTAATGAGGCACTGTTTGCGTTGAGTTGTTGTTGAGCTGAGGGTTGCCGTGGCACTCTGAAGCGCTAGACTGGCAAGGCTACTGTTCTGTAGCAGCATGATTTGAGAAAGAGCTACACAGCGACGGCTTTTCTACAGCCTTGACTGACTTGGCTCTTGTCTTCCGCCAGACAAAACCCTGAGCTTGTTATTGTAACGCAGTGTGAGCAGTGTGCTTCCGCGCGCATGCGTGGTGCTGGCCATGACACCAGGTTGACAGTATCTCAGGAGCTTTGTGCATCATGTGTTTCTATGGCCCTGCTGCTCTTAAGACACCCTGGCCTCCATTACTGTTCTGAATGTCAAGGTCAAGACATTCATCTAGTAGTGTTCCCTTGTGTTTATTATGTCCATTTATTCATTATTCACTTCTACAGTTATCTACTATTCACATCTCACTACTAGTTATTCATTATTCACTACTACAGTTATCTACTATTCAAATCTCACTACTAGTTATTCACTATTCACTACTACAGTTATCTACTATTCACATCTCACTACTAGTTATTCACTACTACAGTTATCTACTATTCAAATCTCACTACTAGTTATTCACTACTACAGTTATCTACTATTCACATCTCACTACTAGTTATTCACTATTACAGTTATCTACTATTCAAATCTCACTACTAGTTATTCACTATTCACTACTACAGTTATCTACTATTCACATCTCACTACTAGTTATTCATTATTCACTACTACAGTTATCTACTATTCACATCTCACTACTAGTTATTCACTATTCACTACAACAGTTATCTACTATTCACATCTCACTACTAGTTATTCATTATTCACTACTACAGTTAGCTACTATTCACAACTACAGTTATCTACTATTCACATCTCACTACTAGTTATTCACTATTCACTACTACAGTTATCTACTATTCACATCTCACTACTAGTTATTCATTATTCACTACTACAGTTAGCTACTATTCACAACTACAGTTATCTACTATTCACATCTCACTACTAGTTATTCACTATTCACTACAACAGTTATCTACTATTCACATCTCACTACTAGTTATTCATTATTCACTACTACAGTTAGCTACTATTCACAACTACAGTTATCTACTATTCACATCTCACTACTAGTTATTCACTATTCACTACTACAGTTATGACAAACAAGTGGTGAGAACATCTCAATTCCATAAATCCCCCCAAAAGTTACAAAACAATATGAAATTCTATTCTACTTCCTTGGGATACGCCCATGATTTCAGTCAACAAAGAATCCTGTAATTGTTTAGTCAATAATGGCTTCCTATTTCTTGTGGAAGTAAGAAAAGACCTAGAGTAAACACAGCCAATTCATCATTGTGACAACCTTATTGTTCTGCCACTGGTGCAAAGGCTGCCATTTCAGATATAATAAATGCTTACTGTACTTTTGCCTTAATCAATACCTCAGGCTAGTGCTAGTCGGTAACGCTGTGGGCGCTGCACTGACCAAGGCGCGGTAGCAGACAGTTAATCTTAGACGGGGCCTGCTTTTTTCCTGAGATAGAAACAGCACAATATTAAAGTGGGATCGCAATGGCGTGAACTTTCTCTTAATTCTTAGAATGTAGGGCTCCATGGTAATGTAAAATGCGTGTGTGTGTGTGTTGCAACCTCTGATGAATTGGCACCGCTGGGATGTCAGTCTCTGCTTAGAGCTATTCCTACTGACAGAAATTAATACTATTGTCCCAAAGTGGGAATGTTCAGTTTTTCATAGAGCTAAATCTTAATGGTCTGATCTACAGGTGCAATTAGTACTTGCTGTTGGCTGTGACATAGCTAGTAGATTGACAAAACACAGAGGCTATGTATGGCTTATTTAGTACTTACTGCATGATCAACGCATCAAACATACACTACCGTTCAACAGTTTGGGGCCACTTAAAAATGTCCATGTTTTTGAAAGAAAAGTACATTTTTTGTCCATTAAAATAACATCAAATTGATCAGTGTAGACATTGTTAATGTTGTAAATGACTATTGTAGCTGGAAACTGATGATTTTTTGTGGAATATCTACATAGTCGTAGAGGCCCATTATCAGCAACCATCACTCCTGTGTTCTAATGGCACATTGTGTTTGCTAATCCAAGTTTATCATTTTAAAAGGCTAATTGATCAGCACAGCTGAAAACTATTGTTCTGATTAAAGAAGCAATAAAACTGGCCTTCTTTAGACTAGTTTAGTATTTGGAGCATCAGCATTTGTCGGTTTGATTACAGGCTCAAAATGGCCAGAAACAAAGAACTTTCTTCTGAAACTCGTCAGTCTATTCTTGTTCTGAGAAATGAAGGCTATTCAATGCAAGAAACTGAAGATCTGGTACAATGCTGTGTACTACTCCCGTCACAGAACAGCGCAAACTGGCTCTAACCAGAATAGAAAGAGGAGTGGGAGGCCCCGGTGCACAACTGAGCAAGAGGACAAGTACATTAGAGGGTCTACTTTGAGAAACAGACAAGTCTTCAACCGGCAAAATACCAGTCTCAACGTCAACAGAGGCGACTCCGGGATGCTGCCCTTCTAGGCATTTCTGATCAATTTGATGTTATTTTAATGGACAAAAAAGGTACTTTTCTTTCAAAAACATGGACATTTTTAAGTGACCCCAAACTTTTGAACGGTAGTGTAACATTGAAAAAGCCATTCTTGTATGGTACAGTAACAGTATTGCTGTTGCTGTAGAATGTGAGCGCTATAAATCGTTCTAGAACTCCCCAGTGTTCTATAAGAACAGCCTGGAGTAGAAAGCAGTCAGCCCTGTTATCTCTTTTAATAACTCACCCTGAAAAAACACATAACATTGCTCTGAGGCCTGAGTCCATTTTTGATTAATGGTACAACACCAGGCTTGGCCTTTGTGTAACAGTTCATTCCCAGCCTTTCCACAGCCCTTTACAAGTCATTCTCAAGGTTAATGTTCCTTTCCTCTCAAAAATACTTTGTTAACATGCATTATGTGTTTGTGAGAGAAAGTGAAAGAGGTAAAGCAAGAGAGAGAAAAAGTGGGAGAGAGAAAGTGAGAGAGAAATAGAGAAAGAGTGAAAGAGAGAAAGAGAGAGTGAAAGAGAGTGAAAGAGAGGGGGGCATAGAGACCCTATAGAGTTTTTCCACAAGATGCCATTATTCATTAACAAAATGAGGTGGCAAAACGGTCAACACTGTTTTCTAGTACAGACAGAAATGTTCTACAAATGTTCCCCATAGAGCTGCTCTCAAGTGCTGCGTGATGGTCATTTGGAAATGTTTTTCCCATCATGTTGATGTATTTCACCAACATATTTTGCAATATATTTGAAGAGAGATTTTGCCACAGACACTTCTGAATGTGGTTCCATTGTTGATCTATAGTAGTAGATTCACAGTTCCAGTTAAAGATCCCATCATACCGTAGCAAAGACGGGTTATGTATTTCGTCAAACAACATTGGACAAATTGACGTGCTGTCAGCCAACCCTCGAGCTAAAATCTAGGCATCGTTACTGGAACTGATATAAGCATGACGTGTAAGTACTAAAGGGATTGTTTTGGGGTGAACACAAATAATAACAAGCAGCGATAAACTGGGGGGCAATCTGTGATTTAGATTGCAGTGTGGGCTAAGGCTTACTCAAATCTCCCACCCACGGCTCAAATTATGCTAGCAATTATAAGCACATTGTGTCTTCTGGTCAAAAATCTGCTAGCGCTACTGCTTTCACTGCATTCCTATTAGCATAAACACCGGATATGCTAATCACTGTGCCCCATCAGCTGCCCCATCAACATCAACACCAACACAACAAACACTTCAGCAAGTAATTTCAAGAGGTATAACACCAACACTTAAGACGCCATGTATTAATGTGATGCTCAGTGGGTAGCTGCCTAGCACGGTTAACCGCCACGATCTATCAATATCACACTGAAAATGGAGGGGGAATGTCTCCCAGTTTGATGTAATGATTTCCTGATTTCAGAAAACGGCAATTCCTTGTCCCACTGTTCCTGAGTCAGCAAGAATGACTTAATGTATTCCTCTCTCTCTCTCTCTCTCTCTTGCTCTTGCTCTCTCTCTCTCTCTACACCTCTCTCCCTCCCTCCCTCTCAGAGACAGAGTGACCTGGGACTGTGGTAAATCAGTTGCAGCAACATGTTAAAGGACTACAGAAGCTTAATGGGGGGCTGTAATGACTTGCTGGCTCCCATCCAGCCAGGCAGAGACACTGAATGAAGCAGGTGAGGAGACAAGCACCAAAACATCTAGCAACAACAAGCGCAAAAGTGGGACTCTATGACCACTAACACACTGTCATTACACACACATCCAATAAAGCTTATGGGGTACAGGGATGTCACACAGGGATGTCACACAGGGATGTCACACAGGGATGTTACACATCCAGCCAGGAAGAGACACTGAATAATGCTGGTGAGGTATTGTGGAGTGCTGAGGTGGGACTTAGTGACCACTAAACAGTGGACGATGGTGATACACTGTCCTGAAGCATATCCAATAACCAAACTAACTGGTTGAGGCGCTGTGAAGACATGCACCACCACAACACGTGCTGAAGCTGGACTCTATAGACAACGTATGTGGTCGGAGGGGGATGATACACTCTCCTTACAGCAGATTGAACAGAGCTTACAAAATGGTCCGCTGAATATTCTTCTCGTAGCACCAGAGGTAACACATCTCCGAATGTCCTTCAACACTGCCATTACTGGATGAATGAACGCTTCCTGTTTTAGATATTCTAAATGAGACCTCCAACTGCATGACTCAATCTCATCATTCTCTGTTCATACAGTACCAGAACACACTACAGCCAAGTGCGTGGAGAAGACGCCCTGCTGCACTGAACATCCACTTAGGAGTCATATGTCTAATGGCAGAAACCTATACATCCTGAGAGAGGTCACTTCCTGTAGTGGAGAGCAGTGCACTCATCATCCTGTTGATCCCTGAGTAATTAACATGGAGAGGAGCGAGAGGAACACAGCATCTAGTACTCTGATTTTTAATTTCACAAACACACACACACACACACACACACACACACACACACACACACACACACACACACACACACACACACACACACACACACACACACACACACACACACACACACACACACACACTTTGAGAAGGGATACGGGGGGATGTTTAGTAAATGGCTCTAGCCTCAGGTGAGTTCAGTTCACTGTTGCCTAGAACAACAACTGGTTATGACACAACGGATACCACTCTCGGCTCAGTAGTATCCGCTGTTACCCCCAGTAGTATCCGTAGTAACGCTGCAAGCTTTGAGAAATGGAAGATGGCATCTAGGTCATAGGGTAGGTATACTTATAATAATGTGTGTAATATAAAGTGCAACGACCGGGAAAAATGTTTAAAATCACACAGGAAACGCATGAATATCATTCTCAGGCTATCGCATGTGCAGGAACAGAGAGAGGTTGCTGTCAAACCCATTCGTACATTTTTCACTTTACCTCAATGCGGCTTTCACCAGGAACATATGTCCCAATACATAATATATACCAGATGATTAATATATAAAGCTTTTTGCTGCAGTGCTAGGTGGAGACAGTGAAACAATGATGTCTAATTATTCAGTAGTCTGCCAGTGCCCGGATTGTCCTGAGTGCCCCTCTACCCTTGAGCCACTACTCAAAGGCTGTGACCAAATGGCACCATATTCCCTACATAGTGCACTACTATAGGGAATAGGATGCCAATTGGGACAGAGCCCGTATCTATCTATCTCTCAGCAGCTACACATTGCTGGCTTAGAGGTTTACTGTGTTGCATTCAGATACAGTGAACTGTTAGAATAAATATGATGTAACTGTGGATCTCATTTTTATCTGATGCAGAACAAGAAAATAAATCGGTTAATGCGTTTTTCACAACGTCATGATGACGACAGTATAACACTTCAGCGAGTAATTCAACAAAAAATAAAGTCACCTCAAAAGTCAACGAAAGAAAATAATACAATTGATACCATCACTGTGAAATAATTGCTTAAAGTAGCTCTAATTGTGATGGACTATAAAAGCTTGAGTTCTCTGCTCAAACGACTGCACTTAAAGCAAAGTGTTCAATGTTCTGCACATTGTGTGAAGCGAACACATTATATGGCACTTAATGTATATGCATTCATTAGACTATATTCATTAGAGATCACTCTCTTCTACGCAAACACACATTGTTTACACCGGGCCAAGATATGTCTTGAAAACACCTCCGGCAGCAAATCCCCCAGTTTGTTCCAGACTTTGTCAGCAACTTGGTGGATACAGAGATGTCACAGCGAACTGTAATTACATTTCTAATCCCCGAGCTGTGAAGATGAACACTAGCGCCGTCTAAATGAATATAGCTGAGGAGAGAACTCATCCACAAGAGTGCTGTTGCACGAACATCACGCTAATAAAAGGTTGTTTGTAACCCGAACAGATCCATAGGAGAAATGGGCTGAAGGTTCTTCCTTGTGTTTTGCTTCGCTGCTCCTCTCGCGTTTCCCGAGGCGGAAGCAAATGACACACTTAAACAACATTAGAACTAACTAGAAGCAAAGGAAAACAAGAATAATGGTCCTTGTTAGAGAAGCTGTGGATTCAGTGTATGTTGACATTTTCACTGATATTACTCCCAGTCATGGGATGTAGCCTAGCTGCAGTACTGTAAAAGGCCACTTGGCAGATTACATAATACCCCATCAGAAATGATGCACCAAATGCATACGGATGAAGAAATGATGCTTTGCTTCACTCCTGGAAAATATACTCTGATTCAGCTGTGTAACTAATACCAAACATCACTGCATAGTTTTTAATGGTTTTGTTGAATCCCACGACGATGGCACACACGTGCTCGCACCCACACACAAACACACAGCGCTCCCTCTTTATGGGGTCGAACCACATCCCAAACAATCACAAAGTTATCTTTATTTTTCTGCGTTCCCATTTTTTTGTACATATTATATCTGCAATCTGTCACTTTTTAGTGGGATGAGAGGCGTGAGGAGTGAGACGACAGCCAGAGGGCCTGGAGGGACGTATCCGTTGTGTCGGAGATCTGTGTTTGTTTTGAGTCTGATGTCATAAGGGAATCAGCCCGGGAGTTTACATGGAACGCCTCTGAAGATTCCGGAACACAAATAACATCACAGAGCTAGAGGAAAAACAATGAGCCCCATGTAGACAAATCACTCCGCAAAGTGTCTGGCTGTCACACTGAGGCAGTTGGGATTGAATCAAAGAATCCAAACAAGTCAGAAAGACAGGCTGAGATCATAAATCTCCTGATGGTAACATACCATTGGTGTACTTGGTCATTTTTCTTACACCTAACTTGATTCAACATTACATTTTTTGACTGTTTAGTTTACTTTTCCATACAGTATTTTGGCTTTTGTGTGATGGGGATTTGACATAAAGCCCATCTGAGAATAAGGAATGATGAAATAACCCAGCTATCTTGCAGATGTGGCGGCAGCGTAGCCTAGTGGTTAGAGCGTTGGACTAGTAACCGAAAGGTTGCGAGATCGAATCCCCGAGCTGACAAGGTACAAATCTGTCGTTCTGCCCCTGAACAGGCAGTTAACCCACTGTTCCTAGGCCATCATTGAAAATAAGAATTTGTTCTTAACTGACTTGCCTAGTAAAATAAAGGTAAAAAATAAATAAAAAAAAAATAAAATAAAAAGATGTAACATGGAGTGAAGCCATTATGTGGATAATACATTCAGACTCCTACTGTAGCCAAGCCAAGGCAGCTGGTCGGCACATAAAGCCAATACTCCATTTAGGAAATTACATCCATCAAGATTGATCTAACTAGTTGGTGGGGCTTTGAGGACACAATATGGTGTCCAACAGAATCTTCCGTTTCAAAACCATTTAAAAATCGTCTCTGCTGTCCTACTAGACACAGTGGAAATGGATATTCCTCACATTACATATCAGTCACATTTTCTCAACTATTAACCACAACAATCAGATATCACCTACTGACTGCAGGCAGTAACTAACCGAGAGAGCCATCATTGGTAACTAAAATGATCAGGCTGCAGCAGAGGTGGGACAAGTCACTATTATTCGACTCACAAGAAAGTCTCAAGTCACAAGCAGAACAGGTCGAGTCTCGAGTCAAGTCCATGTCGTGCATTCTAAGAGCAAGTCGAGTTGAGTCGAGTCAAAAGTCAAGTCTCAAGTAAATGCAGTGACTTGTACAACTACAGATCACTGTCTATTTATTGAGGCTACCAGATAGCATTTTCATTACTTTGTCTACAACATATTTACATGATGTAATAATTGATACATTTCAAGACAATTTTGACATACCAAAAGACCAGCAGGTCTATCCTATTGTTGCTTGGTGCCCCATATTGCAAGTAAATACATTTGTTTTGGAGCTGCATATTTATTATGGACATATGGCCAGTAACACCACTGAGGTATATAATTATTATCCATTCAAACTACGCCTATCTAAAATATGAAAATTAGCAATGAAATCACCAGGGAGCCTAATAGTAATGTTCTGGCAAAGATGAGCCCATAGCAGATTGCTAAACTGTATTCTATATGGATAATATGACTCTGTGCCACAAAATGAGTGACAAAACGTTACAAAACCTGGCCAGATAATTTCAAATCAAAGTCGAGTCCCGAGTTCTGAAGCTCCAAGTGCAAGTCAAGTCTCAAGTTATTTTATTTTCTATCAAGTCTCTAAATATCATTCAACAGTAATAGCTAAATATCATTCAACAAACGCCTTTGGATATCAGGGTCAGCACAGCAGCGTTCAGAGCATGAAACAAAGAGGTAATGATTTAATCTATAAGAGGTGCCGGTACTCAAGCAGTAGAAAATATGAGTTGACGGTACTCCATACTGGGGAGCATCGGCCCAAATCAAGCACTGCTAGTGATTGCCTTCCCCTGCTACTCCTCTGATCTCTTAACTCCAGGTTTCCGGAGGGGGATCTTGAAAAAAAACTTTAGCTTCACTCCCAATCCATCAGCAGGGTGAAACAAAGGTAAAGTTGGCAGATGCAGCCAGCCGAGGCCCAACATTAATCTTGATGGCAAAGTGTAATTAGGAAGCGGCTGTATGAGCAGACATGATGCCATAAATAACTCTAAACCAGAGAGGAGCAGAGAGAGGAGAAAGTAGCTTGTCTCTTAATGACCCCAGAGTCACTGTGAACAGCCACATGTCAACAGGACACAAGATTCATCGGGTTGGCCGCACTGGCGTAATGCAGTTTCTCTGGACCCCCCCCCCCCAAGGTTCGAGTGCGGCCCTCCCACCGTTCTAAAATAAAAATAGATTGAATGTGTCAGTCAGACAGTCACTCACAATGTATAGACTACCGATCGCTGTCCATGGTGCTGAAATTGCGACATGTCTATGCAGCTGCATGCCTATCGAATCAATGATAGGCTTTCTGTGGTGCCAGGGCATGTATAGTTTTGCTTTAGCTAATGGGTAAATGTTTATTGGTAGACCTATTTGGTCGTCATTTTGTCATGTTAAGCCTAACATTTCACAAAGCTACACAGTGCTTTGTGAATGCTGCCATTTTTAGACTGCTGGCAATAATGTAATTCCTTGTTCAGTAATTCAAGTTGGAAATTCAAACATTGCAGATTGTAAAATACATTTGATGCAACAGCATACTAATCAGCTACCAATCGATTTTTTAAAATATAAAACTTCCCTGTGTAGCCTACCTGAACCTGCATGACATGAGCTGTCCTCGCGCTCTCTCCCAGCTTGGATAGAAAGTAGAGGTCGACGATTATGATTTTTCAACGCCGATATCGATACCGATTATTGTAGGACCAAAAAAAGCCGATTACGATTAATCGGACGATTTTTATATATATTTGAAATAATGACAATTACAACAATACTGAACGAACAATGAACCCTTTTATTTTAACTTAATATAATATATAAATAAAATCTATTTAGTCTCAAATAAATAATGAAACATGTTCAATTTGGTTTAAATAATGCAAAAACAGTGTTGGAGAAGAAAGTAAAAGTGCAATATGTGCCATGTAAAAAAGCTAACGTCTAAGTTTCTTGCTCAGAACATGAGAACATATGAAAGCTGGTGGTTCAATATTCCCAGTTTTTCAATATTCCCATTTAAGAAGTTTTAGGTTGTAGTGATAGGAATTATGACTCGTTGACTATTTCTCTCTATACCATTTGTATTTCATATACCTTTGACTATTGGATGTTAATTTCCCTAGTTAATTATCCTGCTAAGATGAATTTCTTTTAACTAAATATGCAGGTTTAACAATATATACTTCTGTGTATTGATTTTAAGAAAGGCATTGATGTTTATGGTTAGGTACATTTGTGCAACGAATGCGCTTTTGTTTAATCATCACCCGTTTGGCAAAGTTGAAGTAGGCTCTGATTCGATGATAAATTAACAGGCACCACATTGATTATATGCAAGGCAGGACAAGCTAGTTAACCTAGTAATATCATCAACCATGTGTAGTTAATTAGTGATTATGTGAAGATTGATTGTTTTTTATAAGATAAGTTTAATGCTAGCAGTAACTTACCTTGGCTCCTTTTGACGCTGCACTCGTGTAACAGGTGGTCAGCCTGCCACGCAGTTTCCTCGTGGATTGCAATGTAATCGGCCATAATCGGCGTCCAAAAAGGCCGATTACCGATTGTTATGTAAACTTGAAAATCGGCCCCAATTAATCGTCCATAACGATTAATCGGTCGTCCTCTAATAAAAAGTTGTTGTGCATAAAACCAGTCTATAAATGCAAAATCATACAGTCAGCCTAACCCTCAAAACACTAGATTGTTTCATTATGCAGTGTACTATCTATAGCTATATACTGCTGTTTATAAACCTTTTATAAAATGTAAATATCAAATAGCCTAACACTGAGGCGAAAAGTAGTCGGCTTAAGGATCAATTCAGCCACAATTTATTGTTGAACTCAGCGAGTTTTGTCTGGCGAATAGCCTCCACAAATGGGATGCAATAGTCAAGGTAAATTAAATAAAATCCAACTTGAGAGACTCCCCTGGTCTCCTGAAGTCCTCCTTTTTTGTGTGCAAATGTTTTTACCACAGCCTGTAGGTCCAGGTTGCAGACCCGACTGTTTTCTATAATGAGTATTGCCAACCCAGACAGTTTTCTGAGACATTGTGCATTATATGTCCATTGCGCTGCACACAATTAAATGTAGTCTTCAATGACGCATGCCAAGATACACCAGGGATAAGGGACTGTTGATATTACAACCACGGGCCTCCCGGGTGGCGCAGTGGTCTAGGGCACTGCATCGCAGTGCTAGCTGCGCCACCAGAGTCTCTGGGTTCGCGCCCAGGCTCTGTCGCAGCCGGCCGCGACCGGGAGGTCCGTGGGGCGACGCACAATTGGCATAGGGATATCCTTGTCTCATCGCGCTCCAGCGACTCCTGTGGCGGGCCGGGCGCAGTGCGCGCTAACCAAGGGGGCCAGGTACACGGTGTTTCCTCCGACAAATTGGTGCGGCTGGCTTCCGGGTTGGAGGCGCGCTGTGTTAAGAAGCAGTGCGGCTTGGTTGGGTTGTGCTTCGGAGGACGCATGGCTTTCGACCTTCGTCTCTCCCGAGCCCGTACGGGAGTTGTAGCGATGAGACAAGATAGTAATTACTAGCGATTGGATACCACGAAAATTGGGGAGAAAATGGGATAACATGTATAAAAAGTTTTTAAAAAAAGAAGAAAAATACCACAAAAAAAACACACCAAGCTGGTTCACCAGCATTTTTTGTTCGAGCCCTCAAGAACTGTTGTCTGCTAAACATGATAATCTGTTTGCATCTGACAAGTTATTGGCTGTCCAGTAACCAGACAACCTGTTGAGGCCGGCAACTAAGGAGAATGAGAGGCTCAATTAAAGATGCTGCAGAAGTGCTGTATTTGAAGCACCACTCCCTTCTGCCCAGTTTCCCTGATGTTGCTACGGCAATCAGCTTTTGAACACCTGAGGAAGCCCCACTCATTGCACTGGCACCGTCGTAGCCTTGACCACGCCATTTGATCACCGATATCCCCGAAAACTTTCAATCAGTTAAACGTTTCCTTTTCAAGGCCCGAGGCCCTTTTTCAGTCACATTCCTGAAGCCCAAGAAACAAACACTTAGCTTCCTAGTACATATGAAAATTAGAAAGGTTTATGAATTAATTTTTGTGCCCCCCTTCCTTGCGGGGAGGTCCGGTATGTCAATGGTTGACCAGTGGTTGTTACTATGTGTAATAAATAATGAATCCGTTTTGCCAGAAGGAAAACCAACTGTATTTGTTTGTGCTGCTGACTCTAACAGTAGGTATATAATCTGAAAACAACAAGAGTGATACAGTCTACCTCAGTGCATCTCAGTCTACCTCAGTGCATCTCAGTCTACCTCAGGGGTAAGCAAAGTCACTAGGAGAAAAGTGATTAAGGATGAGCCATAACAAGTTCTCAGTGTGACCAGGAGGGGTGCTGTGAGGGTTTCAGTAAATCCCCTCATCTGTAGAGCGAGAGCCGGCAGGCAGAGCATGTGTGTGTGTGTGTGTGTCTGACTGTTAAATCGCCCTGGGAAAGAGCATGAAGTGTGACAGAGTGCATTTTTCTGCTCAAAACAATTTGGAGGGAATCAAAAAGCCTTGGCAGGAGAAACAAACCCCCCACACACACCCACATCCCTCTCTCTCTCTCTCACACACACACACACATACACACACAACAGTGCCCACCTCGCTCTGCTCGTATGTCACAGTTTCTCACAGTGTGGGAGGCAGCACTGTCAGTCTGTCGCTACGGCAGCAAACGGTTCCCTCTCCCTGTCGTCACACATACTTCCTCAGCTTTTACACGCACGCACGCATGCACACACACATAGATGTATTTGGCCAGGCCCTGCGTATTAACCCAACATTCATGATGAATCACCTCCATGGGACAACAGAGGATTCAAGATTCCAAACTTTACAGAATAATATCTGTCCCAGTTGTCCCTGTATACAGGCTGAGTAATCAGTCACTCACTGGCTGCATGGTCCCTCACCAGCACCGACCGGCCCTTTCTTTTCTCATCAGCCTGACCCAGCACTGCTGCAGCACAGCACAAGCATCCCTCACCCAGACACATCTCCCTCCTCATAAAAAGATAGTGCAGCCTCTTCGTGTTTCAGAGAGGCCAGTAATTCACGACACAGGAAGAGAGGAGAGAGATGACACATTGACAACACAGGGAACCCATTTCTTAGCCTGGCTAAACCAGACTGGACGCTGGCTGCACTCTCCATTGAGGTGAATGGTGAGTTCAACATTCAGTCTAGTTTAACCAGGCTACACATGAATCCTCACAGTTTTCCTCCATTAGAGAATCAAAAACTGCACCGTGGGCTTTTAATGAGATGGGATAATACAGTGGAATGACTCACAAATATCCTAATAAGCACCAAGGACTTTTCTTGTTAGTGAGACTGCTTGGGTTTTTCATCAGTGCAGTCAGTGAATTAGTAGGAGGAAGAAAGGAGGGAAAAGGAGGGAGGATGATGAAGGGAGTTCATTAAAAGAATAAAGAGGGAATAGAAAGGAATTTAAATCGATAACCTGAGACCACCTCTCAAATAAGCCTCGAGGAATCGGCACAATATTAAAAGATACTCATCAAGCTCATTCATATTTAAACCTAGGTAAAATATCCTATACACCACAGTGATCCAGTTTCAACATCATTTAAATCAGCTCTGGTGTCTTAATACACTGTTGACATTTATATTCCTCACATTACAAATCACTCAGTTTCTCAACGGTTCCCCACAACAATCAGATATCACATCCCGTCCTTCACACAAAGAAAAGAATTGACTGCAGTTAATAACTAACAGAGATACCCATCGTTGGTGACTGAAGTGATTAGGCTACAATGATTCACTGGTAAATCATCAGTAACTGTCCTGAAAGCTGTGGAAGATGCTAGTGGCTCTTGGGGGGGCAGTCTAACAAGTAGTGTTGTGGTTTAAATTCATGTTACTTGAAGGCTAAAATAAATCAATGGTTTATTGTGAGCATAGCTGTGCTGCGATTCATTCAACCACTCAGTCAGTGTGTCCGACCTGCTGGGTTGATTCTTAGGTGTGTCTGTTGGTTGCACCGAGAAGGACAATAGGCCTTTTCAGAACATGACTGGGCCAACTGTCTGCTTTCAAATACAGGACACGCCTATTTTTGTCCTTTCCACACATACTGTAGGATTCAACGAAAAGGTTACAACTCAATAACACACAGCAGGACACAACGTCTCCCTTTCACTGACTCCCACCACACAATATGTGACATAATGCCAGGGGGGCATCCTTTTCAGAACCATATCGAATTTGACTAAATTTCATACAGTGACGAAAACAAAGGTTGATGTGATTGGAAGACACGGCTGACTGGCAATCTCAGCATGAATCAAGATATAATCATAAATATTGATTTCTGAGAGGAATTTTTTGTTGTTGAGAGGTGGTGATTCCAGCCAATTATGTTTTAAAATCACATTTTCAACTTGAACATTCTGATTAGGTCTACAAACTCTTGTTTGAAACGTAAAAGCAAAAAGGAAAATTGTTAAAAAAACTTTCAACTTTACTCATCTGTAAGTAAGCCTATCCAACAACATAATAACTGGAGGAGAAAGCTAGACGGCCTTTTTTAAAGGTACTAGCCATCAAGTGGAGTGGACAGTCACAGCCATGATCAATTACTCCCTTGGGAACCGCTTAATTGAAAAGTAGATTTTGGATTGCCTTTAATAGATGCAATATAATGACCCTTCAGACTCACGATAATCTCTTCCAACCTCTGTCAGGCCACATTGTTAAACTGTCTGTCTAATTTAACTGTTAGTTATGTTTCACCGTGACAAGTATTACCTTGCGTGGTGGGTTTTAAACGTCGTAAATCTACGATACGACGCCAGCGCCGCAGAGGAAAAGAGGGCCATAAAACATAAGAAGCTTTGCTCTCCTTGAATAACAATCGCCAGAGTGGAGGAGTCAGTCAGAGCTGCCAGTTTAAACAGCCGTAACTCAGCCATCTCTGTGCTGAGGGACAGTTGAACAAGCCGGGGACAATTCATGGCCCATCTATGTGATTACACTCATGGTATGTATACCTAGGGTGTAACCCAAATGGCACCCTATTCCCTATATAGTGCCCTACTCTTGACCAGGGCCTATAGGGTATAGGGTACCATTTGAGATGCAGCCCTAGTCTAGCGTATGGGAGCATTTGTGACTGATCACACGTTGACATGGATAGACATTCAATGTCCACACTTTCTCACTGATTTAGGTTAGTGCCACCAGGAGAATAAATAGGTGTGAGCTTTATAGACTTGAATAAGTGGCTATATTTACATCTTACACTGAAAGAAGTTCATGACCATTAAAACAGATTGCACTGCTGTGTAGTGTCTGACAGTACAATGGCAGTGATTACATCGAGCCTATTTCCATTACTCTCAGAAGCATGAGAAAAAAACACAAGTGCTATGGGAGTGCTTTTAGCTTAATGGAGATGCCCACGTCACAACACTGAGCGGCGTCCAAAATGACACCCTATTTCCTTCATAGCGCACTACTTCTGAGCAGAACCCTATGGGCCCTGACAAATGCCATTATGGAAGCACCCTTAATGATTACGTCTAGATCTCACCTCCTGAGAGTCGGTGGTGGTGAATAAGTAGTTTTATATCACTGTGCAGACAGGGCCAGGCAGTCACTCCATATGAAATGCCCTTTATTCTCAGAAGACACAAAACAGCCTCCCACCACATTCTACCACCTGTCAGCGGCACACAAGGCACATCTGACAAATCAGGTTTAAACGGACCAAGACTAAGGAGAAGATGGAGGTGAAAATTATGTAAAGCTTCATGATACATATCATCAATACACAATGTGGCAAATCCTTGGTCCTGCTAGAAAGCTTATTGGGGAGCTGAGTGGAATGTAGATGATAAGTATGTGAGCAACAACTCAACATCAACACCATCAACACCAAAACGCCTATTTTTGGAAAGGGATCGGTAATCAAGCTCATTGCGATACTGGTGAAAATGATGATAGCAGCATTGATGATACAATACCTCACCAACAACAACAACAACTTCTATAATGATAGTTCTACTATATAAACACAGAAACACAATCAGCTCAGTTCTCTAAAATAGCACAGTAATTACAGAAAAACACTTAACGGTGAGGGGAGACGATAACGAGGTGTCATAAAAACAGAAGGAAACTAAAATGAAGTCGTTAAGGAAGCAAGTCATTATAAATAATATACTGTACTGAGGAAGCTAGGAGTCAATACTTTGAAGCAACACTGACAGGTATAATTACTACCGGTTTAATTACTAAATGTATTATGTGTTCCTTCTGTATGGTAATGGGGAAGCCTCTTTCACAGTTGATACGGGGAGAGTTTGATTCAAATTCATATTCAGAAGAACGATATCAATACCGGAGATTCATATTCTTATTCATTGTCAAAATATCCTGGTCACAATTGAATTCCTACCAACAAGCCAACAACCTATTACCGCTCACACAATTGAAGTCTTTGCATGTCACACCAAATCGGGTCCCTTCAACAGAGGGTTTTTATGCCTTGCGACAACCACTACAAGACTAATCATGAATGGCCTTTTCAACCTGCTTTGTCCCATCTCACACTGAAAATAGATTCCATTTCCACAGACGATTTGTGAAATCTTTTTGCGTTTCTTGTTTTTATATAAACCCCATCTCCGTTCTAATATATTTGGTAGATCATTCAACCATGGCCACATTGTCACTCAGCTCTGCATCTGCATTACCGTCATGCATCTCCTCCCTATGACATCGTGGTGGGTAGCCTAATTAGAATGACTGCCTTGCTCTTCCAACTGTCACTTTGTCACGAAATGGATACTGACAATAACAGTCAGTCACTAGGAAATCAACATACTCTCAGTTGGATCTAGATGTTAAAGGCGGTTCTCAACATTCTTGGGTTATTTTAAAGTCCCAATCACACCCCCAACCAAAGTAGGCTACCCCTTCATTTGCAGTGGATCATTAGGCCTACAGTGGCAAGAAAATGTATGTCAACCCTTTGAAATTACCTGGAATTCTGCATAAATTGGTCATCAAATTTTATCTGATCTTCATCCAAGTCTCAACAATAGACAAACATAGTGTGCTTAAAACTTCTTAGGGATCAAATCCCGTTAACGGGATCGATTTGACAACATCCGGTGAAATGGCAGAGCGCCATTTAAATTATTCGAAATATTACAATCACAAGTGCAATACACCAAATTAAAGCTTTACTCCTTGTTAATCCAGCCACTGTGTCAGATTTCAAAAAGGCTTTACGGCGAAAGCAAACCATGCTATTATCTGAGGACAGCACCCCATCAAACAAACACAGACAATCATATTTCAACCCGCCAGGCGTGACACAAAACTCAGAAATAACTATATAATTCATGCCTTACCTTTGAAGAGCTTCTTCTGTTGGCACTCCAATATGTCCCATAAACATCACAAATGGTCCTTTTGTTCGATAAATTCCATCGTTATATCTCCAAAATGTCCATTTATTTGGGGCGTTTGATTCTGAAAAACACCGGTTCCAACTTGCCCGGCATGACTACACATTTTCTAATAAATTACCTGTAAACTTTGTCCAAACATTTCAAACAACTTTCCTAATCCAACTTTAGTTATTTTTTAACGTAAATAATTGATACAATTTAAGACGGGATAAACTCGTTCAATAGCGGATAAAAACAAAGTGGAGCGAGCTTTCAGGTCGTGCGTCCCAACCACAACAGTTCACTTGGCTATCCACCCAGATAGGAAATGGCTACTTCTTCATTACTCAAAGGAAAAACATCAACCAATTTCTAAAGACTGTTGACATCTACTGGAAGCAATAGGAACTGCAACCAAGTGCCTTAGAAATCTAGATCCACATAGAAACCCCATTGAAAACACTGTCAACTCAAAAAAACATTTTCCTGGATGGTTTGTCCTCGGGATTTTGCCTGCCAAATAAGTTCTGTTATACTCACAGACATTATTCAAACAGTTTTAGAAACTTCAGAGTGTTTTCTATCCAAATCCTAGCTTCTGGGCCTGAGTAGCAGGCAGTTTACTTTGGGCACGCTTTTCATCCGGACGTGAAAATACTGCCCCCTAGCCTAGAGAGTTACTAATGACACACAAATTATTGTATTTTATTGTCTATATTGAATACATCATTTAAACATTCACAGTGTAGATGGGAAAAAGTATGTGAACCCAGAGGCTAATGATTTCGCCAAAAGCTAATTGGAGTCAGGAGTCAGATAACCTGGAGTCCAATCAATGAGACGAGATTGGAGATATTGGTTTGAGCTGCCTTGCCCTATAAAAAAACACTCACAAAATTTGAGTTAGCTATTCACAAGAAGCATTGCCTGATGTGAACCATGCCTCGAACAAAGGAGATCTCAGAAGACCTAAGATTAAGAATTGTTGACTTGCATAAAGCAAGGGTTACAAAAGTATCTCAAAAAGCCTTGATGTTCATCAGTCCACAGTAAGATAAATTGTCAAAAATTGAGAAAGTTGCTACTGTTGCTACTCTCCCTAGGAGTGGCCATCCTGCAAAGATGACTGCAAGTGCACAGCGCAGAATGCTCAATGAGGTTAAGAAGAATCCTAGAGTGTCAGCTAAAAACTTACAGAAATCTCTGGAACATGCTAACATCTCTGTTGACAAGTCTACAATACATAAAACACTAAACAAGAATGGTGTTCATGGGAGGACACTACGCAACAAGTCACTGCTGTCCCCCCCAAAATTGCTGCACATCTGAAGTTTGCAAAAGTGCACCTGGATGTTCCACAGCGCTACTGGCAAAATATTCTGTGGACAGATGAAACTACAGTTGAGTTGTTTGGAAGAAACACACACCACTATGTGTGGGGGAGAAAAAAAGACACAGCACACCAACATCAAAACCTCATCCCAACTGTAAAGTATGGGGAGGGAGCATCATGGTTTGGGGCTGCTTTACTGCCTCAGGGCCTGGACAGCTTGCTATCATCGACGGAAAAATGAATTCCCACGTTTATCAAGACATTTTGCAGGAGAATGTTAGGCTGTCCTCCAATTAAAGCTCAACAGAAGTTGGGTGACGCAACATGACAACGACCCAAAACACAGAAGTAAATCAACAACAGAATGGCTTCAAATGAAGAAAATACGCCTTCTGGAGTGGCCCAGTCAGAGTCCTGACCTCAACCCGATTGAGATGCTGTGGCATGACCTCAAGAGAGCGGTTGACACCAGACATCCCAAGAATATTGCTGAAGTGAAACTGTTTTATAAAGAGGAATGGTCCAAAGTTCTGATCCGCAATTACATAAAACGTTTGGTTGAGATTATTGCTGCCAAAGGAGGGTCAACCAGTTATTAAATCCAAGGGAACACATACTTTTTTCCCACCCTGCACTGTGAATGTTTACACGGTGTGTTCAATAAAGACATGAAAACATATAATTAATTGTGTGTTATTAGTTTAAGCAGACTGTTTGTCTATCGTTGTGACCTAGATGAAGATCAGATCAAATTTTATGACCAATTTATGCAGAAATCCAGGTATTTCCAAGGGGTTCACATAGTTTTTCTTGCCACTTTATGCTCTTGAGTCTTCCCATTCCCAAGTTCCCGGGCTGTGGATAGGCCAGGTATCTGCATGGGGTACTAGTACCCCAGGTTGAGAACCACTAACCTAGAAGAAAGTCCCCAGAAATCCTGGTGAAAATGTTTGAATACCACTGATGTAGAGCTTCATCGGACATTATTTTCCATCTAGTATTTATTAGAATCCCCATTAGCTGCTGACAAGGCAGCAGCTATTCTTCCTGTGGTCCAAACAGGATTAGAACAATGCAATAGCCTACATCATAAATAAAACAGTACATCAAACTAGACATTGTGCATTATACATATGTACACTGCTCCATTACTACAAATTAACAGTATAAAATGTACAATCTCAGCTACTACCTCCATCACTTCCTCCATCACTTCCAAAATGTTATTAGGCCTAGCCTGCATTACTCCTGTAGACAATGCTTAAACGAGTATCCACACACCCTGTGTAGACTGCTAACACTCCACACACCCTGTGTAGACTGCTAACACTCCACACACCCTGTGTAGACTGCTAACACTCTGTCTCTCACACGTCACTGCTCAGTGTGCTATCATATATCCGACTCTAGCATACTCATCATCCCATGTAAACATCCCATCACAAGTGACAGCTGGTGTGTGTGTGTGTGTGTGTGTGTGTGTGTGTATGTGTGTATGTGTGTGTGCGCGCGCGCACCTGGTATCTAGGGTACAAAACACACCATCAGTACACATGCTAGCTGTTGTTTGTTGTTTGCCACTAAATTTGCCTGTGAGCTGAGATCAGGACCCTTACCACAAAGCAGTTTCTTATATTGAAATGGATGAACAATGTTACAGAACTGGTCAAAGGCAATAATGTGTCCGATGTGATGCATCACATAAAAGACAGATGATGTCCATATACAAGAAACTACAGTGCATTTATAGTGTGAAATACATCATAATGTCGGGAATAATAGGCTAAACATCACCACGGTGACTAGGTTAATAACTAAAATGACAATCTGGTGAGCTTCGTTGGTAATTGGGCCCAACAGAAACATCCATCCCCAATGTCAATTATCTCACCCTGACTGCAGACAAAATGGCCCAATCAAACAGATACAAGCCCAGGCTTCTTTTTCCTTTTATGGTTGGCTGGTGTGTGAAACTTCAGCTGCTTTGATTTTGAGTCAGGGGACAGCTTCCCAAAAGCCACCCTATTCCCTATGTAGTGCACTACTTTTGACCAGGGCTAAAAAGTAGTGCACAATATAGGGAATAGGGTGCAATTTGGGACGCAGACTTTGAGTCAGGGGAGGAAACGGGGTGATTCTGATCTTAGGGACTGTTCCCATTTTTCTGTTGCCTGCCACGGAGGATGAGCCTTTTCCCTCAGAGCACATAATGCTGCCGCTCCCTTCCGTCTTTCAGAGGATTGGCTGGCTGCTCGGTGGCTCTGAATCACGGAATCAGGAAGGAACTCATCAGTTCGCCTGTGTTGCTGCTCTGGGACCTACTGATCCCAACTAAAGGGTTCTAGACCTTCTTCCTCTTCTTTTCTTGATTTGCTTTGATTGTATCAAATGCCTGTAGTATAGGAGCTCAATTTAGAGACTATGACACTATGGATTAAACTAAACCACAAGGAATCAATAAGACTTACAAGAAAACCAAAGGACACCAACACAAAAAACAAAAATACCAACACACCACTAATCTAAAGTTAACACATACCTACTGAGGCTCCTATTTTCAGTGGATAAAAAAATAGAATGACAAGAGAGGACATTGGTCATCAAGTTGCACTGGTCCGAGGGGCTTTGTTCAATCTACTCTTTCTTTCTATGAGACAGACAACCTCGAAATGGAATGTGAGACAATCTCCGCAGGGTGACTCAGTCTGTATCATGTAGAGGTCAGTGGAGAGAGGAGAGGACGGTAGGTGTCGTCCCACATAATGACCACCCACCGCCTGATGTTTCTGTCCCTGTCAACCCGGGCCGGAGCTAGAGGGCGACAGGCTGGGTTAGCCTAATGGTGATGAACTGTCAAGGCTTCACACAGACGGGGCCATGCAGTGCCGAAGGGCAATGTTACGCCATGCGGCAATGCAAATCGCGATCAGGCAAATGAGAAAGAGGCAATGATGAGATGCAATCCTAAACCGACTCAGGCAGTTTTCACTGCACCCCCCAGCAGCAGAAATAGATTACAGGATGATAGGCGTATATGAAACAAGCCTCACGGCTAAACAGAGTGCAGCTAGGGCCACATAACATGAAGGGCTGGCAAAGAGCTGTAGGTGTTCAATGAGATCATCAAGCCACACAAGCTAAAGAGGATTTGGTGCCATGGTACTATAACCTCATGCTATAATATTCTGAATGTACACATTACTGGAAAGTGGTTTCAGTCAATCAGCATTCAGGAACCAATCTACCCTTGTTATAATAAGTCACACTTAAGAGACAGCACAGTGACTTCCACCACAATCTGGGCCCAGCTCCACGAGGGGGCAAAAGGGGGCTTATCCCCCTCAGTTTTAGTTTTATGTCCCTATATAAAAAAAGTTACAATTATTGAGTGACAGGTTGGTGCAAGATTTGTATCTCTGTGTCAGTGGTTAGGTATGACTCCTTTGGTTTTCATAAAAAGCCGGAAAAAACACTTCTCATCTATGGTAGGCTAAGTGAATAACGTGATACGCCTCCGCCTGTAATATTTGATTTAGATTTATAACGGCGGGGTCAAGTTTACCGTTGAAGCTGCTTCACTCAACTCAGCCTCACGCCCCACCACTACAGAGTTTAGTTAGCGTCTTAGCTAGCTGAAAAAAGCGTAAGTGTTATTAGCCTTAGCCTATTTAGCTAGCTGGAACCAGCTAATCTGCCACTGCCACGGTGGATAGCAGAAATTGGCTTAGCCAAAGTACCCAAACAAAGCCAATGGAGAAGGGGACACCTGGCTACTGTGACAGTGGCTGTTAAAAGTTGTGACAGCATCGTGAAGTTCCTATCTGACATCGAATGGATGCGTTTGTACAACACAGAAGTAAGACTTGAGGCTACAGGGCTGCTAAGGGCAATGCTGGACCCTGGCTTTAAGTTTACAGCCACCATGGTGCACAGAATCCTCAGTCTTCTCCATCCTCCAAACTAATGTATCCAGGCAAAAGCAACAGATCTTTACACTGGAGTCAAAGTGGTCCGCAGTGCGTTGGAGTGCTGAGGTGTGACAAGCCGGGATGTGACAGCGAGTTCGAAGCCATTTGTGGACAGTTCAGTGCCAGTGGCACTGACACACCACAAGCTCCAAGAAATTATGACAACGTTATGTAAGTACAAATCTCTAGCATTATGTGATGGACAGTACAGTAGGCCAGCAGGACAAAGGAGAAGAGACTGAGTGTAAAAGACTGTTCTTGGATGCTGTCATTGGTGAAATGTCAGTACGATTCAGCAAACGCAACAGCCAACTGGTGGAGACCCTGTTTACCCTTGAGAGCCATGACTTTCTAGATGGGAAAAAGGTGAAACCACTGCTGGATCTAAGAAAAACAGATTTGGTGGAAGCTGAGTTTAGTGTTGCGCGCCAGTTTTTGCAGACTGAAATCGCCCGCTCCGCTCCGGCTCCAATGAGGAGAAATGGGCCACACTTGATATCTTGCAACGATTCTCTGGGCCTCTCTCCGCTATGCCGACCATGCTTACTGCACTGACACGTATTGACTTTTGGGGCATCCACAGCTACATGCGAGAACTCATTTTCCACCTTGACAAATGTGTTCACTCAACTAATCCAACTGGCATTTGTTGGGGATCTTACAAGAATATTTCGGGGAGAGTGGAATGACCGATTAATCAGGAAGTTCCACAGAGCATCAAGGAGACTGCAACTCTTCTGAAAAGGTAAGAAACAATCTAGCTGGTTGATTTTTATCAAAGTCTTGGTGGTACAGCCAGTGGCGTACTTTCAGCAAAAACCTATGGCATGTAATGGCAAAATGACTTCCTTCGCCAGACTATAGGCCTTTAAGTTTGTAGGACGCTGTCCATGGTGCTGATAGAGCGCAGCTGAGATTTTGCACCAACCTGCCATTTCTTGGTCAAAAGCACTCAATGTTCTCGACATTTGAACTTTTATGTTTACTGTGGTATAGCGTGATATAAGCAGAATTCAATATAATTCTAATGCAAGAATCCAAATGATGCCCCTGGGTATAGCTACATATCAGTATGTTTCATCATAGAAATAGATACATTCTATTATGGCTTTCTTGGTAGCCTATTGGTTTCGTGGTTGTAAACTGTACGTATTGGACATTTATGGTAGCCTGGCATTGCTTAATTGATTATGTGGATCGATTTTGATCCACAGAAGTGTATTGTACCATATCACAACGTGTTGCTGAAATCATGAGCGCCATGATTTCCATGTTTGAACCGGGCCTACAGGCCTGTTTGTTTGGCAAGACAGCGGTGCATGGCTGCATCTCACTGAAGTAGGCTGTAGGCTGTGTTTTGGGTTTCTATTTGCTTTTATTTACTGTGCTTGTTTACTGTTATTGTAACTAGCCTAAATATAGATTGTGTCATGCCTTTATTGATTAGATATTCTGTTTACGAGGCATACTTGGTATCGCTGTTTTGTTCTGTTCTGTTCACATTCGTTTGTTCACATTGTCTGTATTCTAAGCCAAACAACTATTCAATATTTTTGTTTGCCTGCATTAAGAACTAGGTTACTACTTTCAGCATTTAGTTTGCATTATTTTAGTAAGACGGCTGTGTGTACAGCTGCATTCACATAGGCTGTTTGTAATCGGTGAATTACCCTATCTATCTTGTAGCCTACATTCATTACCAAATCGCTTCAGTGTGTAGAGCATTGTCCATTGTGCTGATAGAGTGCACACCAACCTGCCACTTTAAAAGCACTCAATGGTCATGGAGTCTCGGCATTTGGACTTTATGTTTATTGTGGTATAGCGTGATATAAGCAGAATTGAATATCATTCAAATGTAATTACGCCCCAAAATTGTGCCCCCTCGCTGATTTCAACTGCCCCCTTAGTCCCTTTATCCTTGTGCCGGCCCGCCACAATCACAACAAAGGTTGACATGTTATCATATTTGAGGGACATTGACCTGGATGCAAAATAACCTGGGTACAATTTAAACCAGGAACTAAATGTACTCTTACACAGAGGTGACTTGCCTGCAGCACCCGTTAAAGTATAATGTATGCATACACATCTTTCACCCAAGGAAATGTATAAAAGCATTAAAAACATTTGTTTTGCATTTAATGGTTAGAATTAGGCTAACATTAGGCTATATTAACCAAATACTATATATGGTTGTATGTTCTACCAGATAGGCCTAATGTTCTGCACCCAACTGGTGCCCCACACCCATCTAAATCAGTCCTTCAGAGAGGAAGAATGAAAATCAGCAGTGCAACTGGGCTTCAAGGTCCAGATTTAAATTTGCCTAGTATAAAGTTGATGAAAAGACGCATGATATGTGGGCCTAACTGATGATGCGATAATGATGATTGATGAGCCGTCCTAACTAACACTGTTGCTCAAGCCATGACTGCGCAGGTTGTTGCCAAATAACTTTTCCACCAACTCACAATTACTTTACATGAACTTAAAAATTATCAACTTTGTAGCACCAGTTAGTTACTGTAGGCTACACCCGTTTGAAATGCGACGAATTTGGTGCTTAAAAAGTGGCAAAGCCAACGTAACTTGACCTTAGACCAACCTGTTCGCCGGCCTCGTGCGACTTCATCAGGTGTTTCTCCCGGTATAACGACCACAGTCCGACGTTTGGCAGAAATATCAAAGCCACCATGAATACGAAGGCCATTTGCAACACTCGCTTCTGTCTCCTCTTCATCGTGGACACCCAAGTAAGAAGATATAATCCCAATATCTAAAAACAACGGAGTCCGTTCTTCTTGGCTCGCGCCACTCTGGTTTAAATATTATTTGTTGGTCGGTGGCAAACCACCTTCTGCGGGAGCTGTTGACAAACGTTCACCTAAAACAAACAATAAAATGTATCAGCATGTAGACCTCTTACTGACATTTAGCCTAATCGCAAATGCAGAGGACTGAGAAGCCACCATTCCACTAATTTAAACATTTTGCTGCACATACAAAAACACTACCAGTCTAACAGTAGGCTATGCTCTCAAAGTTAACAATCATTAAACTACATGTGTCACTAAATTCAAACCAGAGATGGAGACGATAGTGACACCTTTCAGTTTCAAATAAATAAAAGGTGACCCCACTACTTACAGCGCAAATGGTTAAACAGACAGCACCAAACACATCACAATGACTTACTGTCGGTGCGTATTTGGATGTTGCCTCATTTACCGTGATTGTTTAGGTCCTTTTCGGTCGCATTTCTGTTATAAATCAAGACACAAATAGAAGCGCTGAACAGCTTTATCTCCCACGATGCGCACGTGAGGGAATTTCGAGTCCGTCTCGTGCTCTTCATGAATCAGAAAATCCCTCACGAGCTGCATTTCTCCCACATCTAGGTAGAAATTATGTTCTCCCCCTCCTTCTTTCGCAATGTCGCTCCTCAATACCGGGTTTTAGATATTGCGGTTAAGAACCACGTGCACTGCGCATTAATGTGGGAACATTCCTACGGCTTGGCGATCCCTTCAAAGGCAAGAGCGAGGTGTGGGATAGGGACAAGGAGCGTCAACGCGACCACATAGCAGTGAATCCGACAGCACTTTGGCACGAAACAGCGGACGAGAGAACAAAGCGCAGTGATGCATTGGACGGCTGCCTGATGCACTTTGGATAGATAGCCTAACAATTTTGCAGTCTGGCATTCAAATGAACGTGTTGATGAAATTCAGAATCTAATCATGTGCACTGCACTGATACTGAATATTGATTAGAAAGGCAGAAATGTCATCACCTGTCACTATAGGAGTAATCAATTGCAGATGATGAACATGTTGATTTATATTGAGGTAGACATACACTACCAGTCAAAAGTTTTAGAACACCTACTCATTCAAGAGTTTTTCTTTATTTTTACTATTTTCTACATTGTAGAATAATAGTGAAGACATCAAAACTATGAAATAACACATATGGAATCATATAGTAACCAAAAAAAGTGTACCAAATACAGAAAAACCCTTGAATGAGAGTTCTAAAACGTTTGACCGGTAGTGTAGATTTAAATATAGTACTTATTTTGTCCAAATGTGACATTATTTAGCACTTTTTTTTTCATTAGATGTGGATTGTGAACTTATCAGCTCAATTTGACCTGTAGTTTCCTGGGGACAGCTGAAATGGACAGCTGATACTCAACTCTAGAGTACTAGCTAGCTGCAGTAGCTACCTTTTGGGACAAATCATATGCTCCTAGACTGTGTTGGCATGTACAGTACTTCTACCGTGCTTTAAATCAACTTGTTGTGGCGGGGTCACCGCTTTGTTATTGTTTGAATCCCATATTTCCCCTTTAATGATCCATTTATGTCACTTACACAGGTCCATGGGATGAGCCAACTCTGTGTCTATTAGTAAATATGAAATTACTGGCAGTATTGGCAGAAACCCTGGCCCAGAAACCCTGGCCCATGAAAAATGTTTTTTTCACTTTGAGTTTTTTATAAGACTCAAAATGCAGCATTTTAAAGCAATGCTAATATTGTTGCCTTGAGAGTGAGAATTTATGTTGCCCATCCGTGAATTCAGGATATATTCACAACTCCTTTATAACCTTCAGAAACTTGAACCAAACACAGCTCAGATGAAATCAGCCTCAAAATAATAGAATCACTTCATGTTTTCCATGAAATGTTGTTTATGTGCAAGGAGTTGCTTTACAGGAGAGAGGTGATTCTCAGAACTTGCTGAAATATTTATTCACTATTGAATCCTGCTTCATACTTGAAAGCATGCTAAAGGAGAGGGAGAGAGTAAGGATTGTATTGGAATACATGGAGAACAAAGTATTCATCACACTGTGTATGTGTGCGCGTGTGCGCGAGTGTGTCAATATTGAGGTTGTAGCCAATTGAACACAGACCACAACCTCAATAATGCATAGATGCAATGGTACAGCACAGTTATTATTCCCCTGTAGCAGTGCACCGAGGCACGGAGGTCTGGCAGATTATGTTTTCAGTCTCCATGGCTACCAATAGAGGGGGGTGTGGTTGAGACCATTCGCTGTTAGTACAGACAGAACATCTGCAAGTAATGCACCGAGTTGGTGAGGTCATGTTGGCAAGTGTTTGAATACCCACCCATACGCAAGTGTATGAATGATGTGTGTATGAAGCAGGTGGCTCTGTGCACCAGAACACTGTGCCAGTTGAAACATGGCATTTGACCTTCTTCCTCAGCTTTATCATGATCTTCACTGAATGCTATCAAAGTCTGTAACCATTATCACTATCAGACGATGCCAGTTCATCTGAAGTAAACCTTTAACTGTGATTCATTAGGCATGGCACTCGTTAGCCTTGATAATGCAGTAGAACCAACCGGATTGTATTAGGAAAGCTGAGGAAATACATGGAGGAAAGATCTGAGAGCTATAGCGACAGCAGAGAGCGTGTAACAAGCACTCTGGATGTGTAGCTAGAACCTCTAGACAGCCATGGTTGTGAGGCTCTATTGACTTAAGCCCTGAAGTTCTGCTGGTGTTGGGGACTTTGGGATTACAATTCTTACTAACAAGATTGTATCAAGGAAGAAGGAGAAAAATATGTTGCTTCCAGTCAGTGTCAGAAGGCCTATAGCTATACTGTGCCCCCTCCACTTTTTCCCATCTTCTTTCCATTTTAGTTTGTGAAAGCTGCAGAGAGAGAGGGAGAGGATCCATCCAACAATCAATTGGTCAGATAAGGAGATTTTCAATTTGAACTCACATTGTTCATTTTTAGAATGATAAAAAAATGATACAAAATGCCATGACATTTTAACAATGAAAGATACACTGCAAATTCGTTGCAGCTTCTTATGAGGTATAATTAACTAGACATTCTGCTTATGTCACAGTGTCAAATCAAGTATAGGATCAATTATTTCAGAATACACAGAGAGGGAGACTCTATAGGCAATGAATAAAACCGTTTTTTCTCTCTCCTCTCTTCTCTCTCTTCCTCTTCCTTTGTCACTCTCTGTCTCACTCTTCCCCTATCTCTCCTAAAGAAACAAGGTTTTCCATTATAAATGAGTGGTTCAGTATGTTTTCAAAGCAGAAAAACACTGCAGCTAGAACATATTTGGTTCAAGACCTTGGACAGCACTCATGACCAGCACTCCAGCAGCCTTCAGTCTGGCGTCTAGAGTTCCTGGACCTTGGACAGCGCTCACTACCAGAGCTCCAGTAGTCTGGCGTTGAGTTCCAGGACCGTGGACAGCAACCTTCACTCACGTAACATGGCTGCTGTGCTTTCATAACCACAAGGAAAACAATCAACTTGACCCCAGTCCAACTAGCACTTAGCGGTAAAGTGTGCTTATACAGATGTAGAATCTTAATTTGATCACTATTTTTGTTGCTGGGAATTTTCCTGCACAGCAGGAATTGCAAACTTGTAGTGTGTTTGAGTTTTAAAAAGGCTTCTAAAGTTTGTCATTTTGAAATGTCAGACTTTATTTTCCGTAATGAAAAATGGATCAACCCCTACAAAAATGTCCATTAATTATAATCCACATAATAATTCACATTTCCTGTTGCTGCAGGATTATTTTCCTGCTGTAGCAAATGCTCAAATTAAGATCTTACATCTTTAACTAGGGCACTGAGTTTCTTCCTGGTCAGTTGACATGGTCAAGGAAAAACTCCAGGCCTTATTTTTAATGCCTGTTATGAGGGCAACACCACACTTAGAATACATCTTATGATAGCAACACTAAGCAACTATCCAATACCACAGCAAGTGCAATACCACTGTGTGTCACAATCCCCTTTCTATTCACTATAGTGATTTTCAACAGAGAACCCAGGCTAGATATCCCATTATCACCATGATGGTTTTCATTAGACAGTTAAGATCAGGGGACATAGGTGAAGCATGTAATAGCCAAGGAAAAGACTCCCCAGGTGACTTTTAGCGTCAGACCCTTGGCTCAGCAGCACAGAGGTAGTGAGATATGGCACTGTAGTTAGTTCACATAAAGCCCCACTCATTACTAGTGTTGGTAGCGTTATCCATCTTCCCAATTGATTGGCTGATGTAGTACTGTATCTCCATGGCATAGACAGGTCAGATGAAGACATATGGAAATATTACTACTGTACTATAAACCTTGTATTGTATATGACCAAAAGACACCACTTTGTGTGTCTGAAATGGCATCCTTTCCCTACATATTGCACTACTTTCGACTATGGCTCGGCATAAGGCTCTGGTCCAAAGTAGTGCACTATGTAGGGAATAGGGTGACATGTCAGACCTAGACACTGTATTTAATACTTGTATTATGTAATAGAATACTATTGACTGTATGTATCTAGTGATTACATTTCTGGCATATCTTTATATAATGCTTATCTGCCTAAATAGCTTCTCTTGTGAGTAAACATAATTATAGTTAACAGGGTAAACACACTGTTCTAATCTGATCTGATTACTTTGAACCATAGATTTTGTTTGGAGCTGATGTATTGTAATTTGGAAACTCCACAGGAGCTTCAAATGAGAGCGCCATCTGTCTAAAAGAATTGAAAACAAACACTCTTGTTCTCCTCACTCACTGCTCAAACACACACACACACACACACACACACACACACACACACACACACACACACACACACACACACACACACACACACACACACACACACACACACACACACACACACACACACACAACTGCTCACAAACACACATGCTCACACTTGCTCACACACGCTCACAAACACACATGAACACACACACAGACATGTATATATTTATATACACCCTTGCACATGCATACTCACACACTCACAACCAAGCAACTTTGAGAATTTTTTATTTATTGCGATGACACTTTTTCATCGTAATTACTACGATGTAGCATATCCATCAAACCAACTGACTACAGCATATCGTGTCGGGCTAGAGTAAGCCATCTAAATCTAAAGGCAATTTAATGGAACAAATTAAACATTTGAGATCATTCAGAGAAAAAAAGTGACTTCATATCCTTTCCAAGGTGAAAAGTGTATGATATCTGCTTGATTGCTTTGTAGCGTCACTGATGTACCGCAGAGCAAAAAAAGCTATTACCTTTGCTGATTTTAAAACACGAGCGAAAACTGACAGGAGAAAGAAAAATGTGTTTTGATCTATTGAAAGCTCACGGTAATGTGGCGACCAGAATGGTCTTTGATGTGAATGTTAATGGCTGTCCACTGGTTAACTCTGCAAAGGGTACAGTTATCTCTCTCTCACACAAGATACATTTGTCAACCTTTGATCCCAGAGATATTTGTAACATGAATCAGTGGCTGCGTCTGAAATGGCGCCCTGTTCCCTATAAAGGGCAATGCTTTTGACCATAGGCCCCACACAATTTCTTATAAAGTGCACATTTGACTTTTTCATGTCACTTTTGAACAGGTCCAATCTGCACTATATAGGGAATAGGGTGCCATTTCAGACCCAGCCTATATCTGTGTCAATGATCAATTGACCTTGCACCTGTTTTAGTTAGGATAGCAGGGCAGAGTTGTCTCATTAGGGTGAATATACAGTACCAGTCAAAAGTTTGGACACACCTACTCATTCAAGAGTTTGTCTTTATTTTCACTATTTTCCACATTGTAGAATAATACAATGTGTTATTTCATAGTTTTGATTTCTTCACTATTATTCTACAATGTAGAAAGTAGTAAAAATAAAGAAAAACCCTTGAATGAGTAGGAGTGTCCAAACTTTTTACTGGAACTGATACATAATGTTGTAACGATCCTCTTCTTCTTCCTCCTCCTCAGACGAGGAGGAGCATGGATTGAACCAAAATGCAGCGTTGGAGTTAGACATATTATTTATTTACAAGAAACAGACGAAGACGGAAAACTCTTGAACAAAATACAAAACAACAAACGAAGTAGACAGACCTGGACTACGAACTTACACGTAACGAAGAACGAACGAACAAGTACTGACTACAAACAAAACGAACGAACGATACAGTCCCGTATGGTGCAACAAACACAGACACAGGAAACAACCACCCACAACAGACAATGTGAAACCACCTACCTTAATATGGCTCTCAATCAGAGGAAACGTAAACCACCTGCCTCTAATTGAGAACCATATCAGGTCACCATTCACCAACATAGAAACACATAACATAGACTGCCCACCCAAACTCACGCCCTGACCGACTAACACATACAAAAATAACAGAGATCAGGTCAGGAACGTGACAAATGTACACACACTTGACTTGAGATGGTGTACGTGTAACCCTTTTATGCAGTCAAGGGGTGGAATGTTATTCATAATTAATAAAGATTATATCCAAAAACCTGACGAATATCCGTTGTTTCTATGTCAAACAGTTTTGTTATATTTGAGTCATCTATGATGTATATCAAGTGCAATATTGGGATGCAAACTCCAAATGTAATACATTTCAACTCTGTATCTGACATGGTGATACAGGTGTCTTCGTTTTTTAAGCCCATAACCAATGTGTGTGAGGTGTATAATTTTGTTTCAAAGTAGATTTGTTTAAGACTACCAAGAATCACTGTGTGTGATCCTGATCTAACCCATTGCAGTAAAAGGTTTTAAACTAAGTGTCACGGCCGTCAAAAGGAGGAGACCAAGGCGCAGCGTGGTATGCGTACATTCTTCTTTAATACAAGAATGAACACTGAACAAAAATAACAAAATAACAAAACGAACCGTGAAGCTATACAAATGAGTGCTGACAGGCAACTACACATAGACAAGAACCCACAAATACCCAAGGGAAAATGGCTACCTAAATATGGTCCCCAATCAGAGACAACGATAAACAGCTGCCTCTGATTGGGAACCATATCAGGCCACCATAGACATATATATACACCTAGACCTACAAAACCCCTAGATATACAAAACCCCTAGACAAGACAAAACTAGCATACCCACCCTAGTCACACCCTGACCTAACCAAAATAATAAAGAAAACATAGCTAACTAAGGCCAGGGCGTGACAGTACCCCCCCCAAAGGTGCGGACTCCCGACCGCAAACCTGAACTTATAGGGGAGGGTCCGGGTGGGCATCTACCCTCGGTGGCGGCTCTGGTTCTGGGCGCCGCCCCCCCCCTCTTTACACTGATCCCTCCGCCTTTGTAGATCCGGACCGTGGATCATCGCCGGAGGCCCCGGACCGTGGATCATCACCGGAGGCCCCGGACCGTGGATCATCGCCGGAGGCCCCGGACCGTGGATCATCGCCGGAGGCCCCGGACCGTGGATCATCGCCGGAGGCCCCGGGTCGGGGACCTCGCCGGAAACCCTGGACCGGGTACCGTCGCCGGAAGCTCCGGACCGGGTACTGTCGCCGGAAGCTCCGGACCGGGTACTGTCGCCGGAAGCTCTGGACTATGGAAGCGCACTGGAAGCCTGATGCGTGGTGCCGGAACTGGTGGTACCGGGCTGAGGACACGCACCTCAAGGCGAGTGCGGGGAAGAGGCACAGGCCGTACTGGACTGTGGAAGCGCACTGGAGGCCTGATGCGTGGTGCCGGAACTGGTGGTACCGGGCTGAGGACACGCACCTCAGGGCGAGTGCAGGGAAGAGGCAAAGGCCATACTGGACTGTGGAAGCGCACTGGAGGTCTGATGCGTGGTGCCGGCACTGGTGGTACCGGGCTGGGGACACGCACCTCAGGGCGAGTGCGGAGAGGAGGAACAGGATACACTGGGCCGTGGAGATGCATTAGAGATCTGGAACGTAGAGCTGGCTCAATGCATCCTGGCTGGATGCCCATTCTAGCCCGGCAAATGCGAGGAGCTGGAATAGAGCGCACCGGGCTATGAATGCGAATTGGAGACACCGTGCGCATTTCTGCATAACACAATGCCTGACCAGTCACACCAGCCACGGTAAGCACGAGGGGTTGGCTCATGTCTCCAACCTGACTCAGCCAATCTCCTCGTGTGCCACCCCCCCCCAATTTTTTTTTATTGGGGCTGCCTCTCGTGCTTGCCTTGTTTGGTATTTCTCCTCATAATATCGCCGTTCCGCTTTTGCTGCCTCTATTTCTTCTTTTGGACGGCGATACTCCCCCGCCTGCGTCCAGGGTCCTGCTCCATCCAGTATCTCCTCCCAGGTCAATTTCTCCATAAAACGCTGCGCCTCCTTTTCACGCTGCTTGGTCCTTTTGTGGTGGGTTCTTCTGTCACGGCCGTCAAAAGGAGGAGACCAAGGCGCAGCGTGATATGCGTACATTCTTCTTTAATATAAGAATGAACACTGAACAAAACTAACAAAATAACAAAACAAACCGTGAAGCTATACAAATGAGTGCTGACAGGCAACTACACATAGACAAGAACCCACAAATACCCAAGAGAAAATGGCTACCTAAATATGGTCCCCAATCAGAGACAACGATAAACAGCTGCCTCTGATTAAGAACCATATCAGGCCACCATAGACATATATATACCTAGACCTACAAAACCCCTAGATATACAAAAACCCTAGACAAGACAAAACTAGCATACCCAACCTAGTCACACCCTGACCTAACCAAAATAATAAAGAAAACATAGATAACTAAGGTCAGGGCGTGACACTAAGCAATGTTGATCTATCTATCACTCAGTCAAAGCTGAAGCAATCAATGTCAGGCCTCATCAAAGTGTTGATGGATCAGCTCTACACTCTTAGTTCGGCTGTCCCCATAGGAGAACCCTTTGGAGAACCCATTTTGGTTCCAGGTGGAACCCTTTTCACAGAAGGTTCTACATGGAACCCAAAAGTGTTCTACCTGGAACCAAAAAGGTTCTACCTGGAACCAAAAAGGGTTCTCCTATGGGGACAGCTGAATAATCCTTTTGAAAAGCTGTAATGAATCCTATAAAAAGCTTCATTTTAAGTATGAAAATCCAGACCTTTTGCATGTGAACTTATTACCCATCCACGTACAATAGGAATATCATGTTAGATTCATTCTGCCCTTGTATAGCCTATAGTGAAAGAGCGATGACTCATAACACCACTAATATCACTTTGTTTTAGGTATAAAAGACCAAAACAAGTATTCTAGAACATACACGTACGGAACGTTCTCAATTCTTATGAGATTCCTTCTATGATTCCAACATGTGCATGAATCTAACGGTGAGGTAGTAAGGAGAAGGAGATGAATTTGCAGAGTTGTGTATTTCATTATCCTCTTCCTGAGACCTGGGCCTATTGTAAGTTGTTGCCATGGCACAAACAGTCTCCAATGACTTCCAACCCCATGTGTGATTGCGAACATAAGGGTATAAGCAATTCGCTGTGACCCCACTCTCCAAGGGTGTCTCAGGGAGAGGTAGGACAAATAGGACAAATATAGGACAAATATAAGCACCTAGAAAAATTATGATGTATTATTATTATTATTAAGACTCTGGGTACGTCCCAAATGGCACCCTATTTCCTATGGAGTGCACTATTTTGGGCCCGGGTCAAAGCATTGCACTATATAGGGCAGGGATGGGCAACTCTAGTCCTTGGGGCCAGAGTGGTGTCACACTCTTTCCTCATCCCTAGCAAACACAGCTGATTCAACTAATCGCATTCTAAACTGAAGATCGTGATTAGCTGAATATTGGAGTCAGGTGTGTTAGCTGGGGCAAAAGTGTGACACCAATCAGGCCCTCGAGGACTGGAGTTGCACATCCCTGATAAAGGGATTTGGGTGCCATTTGAGAGGCAGACACTAGTGACTGTATTCAAGCTAGACTGATGAGCAGACTCTCTCTCTCTCGCTCTCTGTGAAAGCAAAGTGAATGTTTATCATACTGTGTTTACTACCCTGTGCTGTGTCGATGACATACACAGTGAGTTATTGTAATTTGAATGCTGCAATAAGCTAAAACGCCAGGCCTGGTGCTAATTAAGAAATGTGACATGTGTGCGTTCATCTGAAAATAACCAGATAAATTGTCTACCCCAAGGTACGTGCTTGTGTCAAGATTGTGAATTCATGATATAGTTTAAGTGCTCGGCACGCCAACTTTTGCCAGTTGGTTAGTTTGGCGACATATGTTGTTGATCAACTCTGTGAGTAAGTGGCATAGGGGAGGTTGGCTGGTAGTTCTTTTTAAACGTACTGTATATACACACTCGCAGGCAGGCACACACACATGCATACACACACGTCACACACACACACAGATGTCTTCATCTTTGGTTATATAAATACGATCTCTCTTTGCATAGATTAACAATTCGCTTGATCTAATCTGACATCTGTCCTATGGTTGATATCTCACCCTGAAGATATCACTACGCTGTTTAACTCAACATAGAAGACAGTGCATAAAAGTTACATTAATCTATATCTGATCTGCTGGATGTGCCTCTGCATTATGATAGTTTAATGGGAAATCACTTTGAAGAACCATGATCAACTGTGTGGGAAAATATGTACGAGACATTGTCTGAATCCCAAATGGCACGCTATTCCCTATGGGTCCTGGTCAAAAGTAGTGCACTAAATAGGGAATGCCATTTTGGACGCAACCCTTTGATTTCTATCTGCAAATCACCACTGGAAAAGACCCATGGACAAGCATAAACTGTGTTCATTACCTCATTCTTTGAAGTGGAAATTCATGGCGCTATGTATCCTGAATGCATAACGCATCTTACCAAGGCCGATCAAATGTATTCCTTAACCTAGTCCAACCCATATGGGAAATAGAAGGTCATTTTTAATAGGGAAGTGAATTAGTTGAGGTATTGACTTTTCAACATCAACCTGAGAGAAACGGTCATTAATGCCAGCTGTCACACACACACACACACACACACACACACACACACACACACACACACACACACACACACACACACACACACACACACACACACACACACACACACACACACACACACACACACACACACACACACACACACACAGTTACTAATATGGATAAATGGCCTCAGAACTGAGGAAATCCAGGGGTCATATATGTCTGTACTATAAGTCTACTATAATTAAACAGTGGATTACTCATCTATCTGTATGTTATTCCAGGCCTGCTGTCAATTGGTTGGTTCAGGCTGTTTGCTATGGTACTCAAGGATCACACACACACACACACACACACACACACACACACACACACACACACACACACACACACACACACACACACACACACACACACACACACACACACACACACACACACACAGGGCGAGCAATGATAGGAGAGCATCCTTAATCCCTCTTGACTGTGTACAGGGATTTACTCTCATGGTTGTTAACCTGACACCAACACACCTCTATTCAACTGTTAACCTGACACCAATACACCACAATACAACACACCTCTAGTCAGCTGTTAACCTGAACCCAATACACCTTAACACAACCCACCTCTAGTCAGCTGTTAATTAACCTGAACCCAATACACCTCAACACAACACACCTCTATTCAGCTGTTAACCTGACACCAATACACCACAATACAACACACCTCTATTCAGCTGTTAACCTGAACCCAATACAACACAATACAACACACCTCTAGTCAGCTGTTAACCTGAACCCAATACACCTCAAAACAACACACCTCTAGTCAGCTGTTAACCTGAACACAATACACCACAATACAACGCACCTCTAGTCAGCTGTTAACCTGAACCCAATACACCACAATACAACACATCTCTAGTCAGCTGTTAACCTGAACCCAATACACCACAATACAACGCACCTCTAGTCAGCTGTTAACCAGAACCCAATACACCACAATACAACACACCTCTAGTCAGCTGTTAACCTGAACCCAAATACACCTCAACACAACACACCTCTAGTCAGCTGTTAACCTGACACCAATACACCACAATACAACGCACCTCTAGTCAGCTGTTAACCTGAACCCAATACACCACAATACAACACACCTCTAGTCAGCTGTTAACCTGAACCCAAATACACCTCAACACAACACACCTCTAGTCAGCTGTTAACCTGAACCCAATACACCACAATACAACACACCTCTAGTCAGCTGTTAACCTGACACCAATACACCACAACACAACGCACATCTAGTCAGCTGTTAACCTGAACCCAATACACCTTAACACAACCCACCTCTAGTCAGCTGTTAATTAACCTGAACCCAATACACCTCAACACAACACACCTCTATTCAGCTGTTAACCTGACACCAATACACCACAATACAACGCACCTCTAGTCAGCTGTTAACCTGAACCCAATACACCACAATACAACACACCTCTAGTCAGCTGTTAACCTGAACCCAAATACACCTCAACACAACACACCTCTAGTCAGCTGTTAACCTGAACCCAATACACCACAATACAACGCACCTCTAGTCAGCTGTTAACCTGAACCCAAATACACCTCAACACAACACACCTCTAGTCAGCTGTTAACCTGAACCCAATACACCACAATACAACACACCTCTAGTCAGCTGTTAACCTGAACCCAATACACCACAATACAACACACCTCTAGTCAGCTGTTAACCTGAACCCAATACACCACAACACAACGCACCTCTAGTCAGCTGTTAACCTGAACCCAATACACCACAATACAACACATCTCTAGTCAGCTGTTAACCTGAACCCAATACACCACAATACAACGCACCTCTAGTCAGCTGTTAACCTGAACCCAATACATCACAATACAACACACCTCTAGTCAGCTGTTAACCTGAACCCAATACACCACAACACAACGCACCTCTAGTCAGCTGTTAACCTGAACCCAATACACCACAATACAACGCACCTCTAGTCAGCTGTTAACCTGAACCCAATACACCACAATACAACACACCTCTAGTCAGCTGTTAACCTGAACCCAATACACCACAATACAACACACCTCTAGTCAGCTGTTAACCTGAACCCAATACACCACAATACAACACACCTCTAGTCAGCTGTTAACCTGACACCAATACACCACAACACAATGCTCCTCCCTGTATGCTGTCTCGTTGTTGTTGGTAGTCAAACCTACTACTGCTGTGTCGTCTGCAAACCTGATGATTGAGTTAGAGGCGTGTATGGCCACGCAGTCATGGGTGAACAGGGAGTACAGGAGGGAGCTGAGCACGCACCCTTGTGGGGCCCCACTGTTGAGGATCAGCGAAGTGGAGATGTTGTTTCCTACCTTCACCACCTGGGGGCGGCCAGTCAGGAAGTCCAGGACCCAATTGCACAGGGCGGGGTTGAAACCCAGGGCCTCAAGCTTAATGATGAGCTTGAAGGGTACTATGGTGTTGAGCTGTAGTCAATGAACAGCATTCTTACTTAGGTATTCCTCTTGTCCAGATGGGATAGGGCAGTGTACAGTGTGGTGGAGGCTATAAAGTGTTTTAACTTACAAATCTGTAAGTGGTTGGATTTATTGCAAAAGGTTACTGAGAAGGCTGTTCCAGTTTACATGATGTAGGTAGTCTGTAACAACAGTACTCCCTTCCCTGCTTTGACATGCATTCTGAATGTAAGTTGTGTGTGATATGAAATTGCTGGACATCCTCCCTCTTAAATGGATACCAATAGCAATTGGAGGTCACTTTGCAAACTATCATAATATGACACATTAAGAAAAATGTAAATTAGTTATACACTTTTACACCTCAAATGGGACCATATAAACCCCAACATAGTGTTGAGTTTGGGTCCATAGGAGTTGAATTGACTCTTGCGATTATATTGAACAACACTGCAGAGAGTTACAAAAGTAACAGAGATTTTCAATGAATACTGTACAGCAAGGATCACCATCTAGATTCAGCCGCGGACCGATATTTTCTGGACCGGGTCGGGGGGGCCGGAACATAATTGCAAATCATTTGTAGACTGCAAATGAATCACAAGATAAAATGTTTGACAAAAACATAATAATTTCAAACCTTGCTTACATTTCGGTACGATCACGTGTCTCTCTAGTGTGCGTGGGAATACTTAGGAACAGATTTCTTAAATTAAAATCATTTTGTGCTGGTTTCCTGGTGTTTTTACAGTCTTTCATGTCCAACAATTATGTTTTTTTTGCTCCGAAAACTTGAGGGGCCAAATAAAACCACCCAAATTTGGCCCGCGGGCCGCCAGTTGGAGAACCCTGCTGTACAGAGTGAAACGCAATGATGCAGAGTTAAATGTCAACACTAAATTCAGCATATACATTTCTCGAAAAATAACTCTGTTGCCAGAGTACGTTTTACTCTTTTTAGACTGAATGTTATCTGTGGCAGAATCAAAAAAAAATGTATTCATGTTTACTGTCTATGTATGTAGGCCTAGCTACGCTGTTGATTTCAAATGGATGCAAGCTGTTTTTAACCCTCTGGACTTATTTGGGATGTATGGTTACTGTATGCTGCCAATGAAGACTGGGGTTTGCAATATTTTCATTCATTGCACAGACATTAGTTACATCGTTGATATTGGAGGTTTTCAAATGGATGGATGCAATCTAGCTTTTAAGTGTTAGGCCTATGCAGCGTTTGCTATTGAACCTGTAATCATTACAGAAATAATGGAAACCTTTCCTTACAAGCCTTTGGAATTAAATTATTTCTAAACCAAAGCTTGGTCTAGAACTTTGAAATGAGGTAAGCAAACATTATGCGTGGTTTAATGATAATTATTCAAATCCTTTGGAGTGTCAAGTTGACCACCAGAGATAAAAGCTCTGGATAAACCCACCAGTTGCCATTTTAAATCGATGCTGCAGCCACCTGCATGCACTGCGATAAGGGAGAGTAGACTATACGGCACTGCAGAGCCTGTAAAAATAACTCACAGGTCGGTCAGAGCTCCAATCGAATATATATCTCCCCTCTGGTTTTTTACCCTGACAGATAAATCTTCACACACGTGCACACACACACACACACACACACACACACACACACACACACACACACACACACACACACACACACACACACACACACACACACACACACACACACACACACACACACACACACACACACACACACACACACACACACACACACACACACACACACACACACGCCTTCAATCAATGCAATGCTGTTGAACTTCAAAGTCTGAAAGCCGTCAAGCTGCTGCGTGTAATCAAATATCGACAGGGGCTTCGTCCCAAATGGCACCCCTATTCGTTATAAAGTTACTTTTTTTTTTACCAGGGCCCATAGTGCTCTGGTTAAAAGTAGTGCAGACTGAACACTTCAAGACCATGTTGAGAACAAGAGGTGCTGTCGTCGTCCCCTTCCTGTATGAGGGTTATGAGCCAGTTATTAAATGAAATCCATTACTTCATATATGACACAATCTCGTGATATTCTCTTTTTCTCATTTCATCAATTTTCTTCATTTTATCACTTTTGGAATTTGGACCCAGCCGGCTCTAAGCACAGGCAAGCCGACGTCAGTGCATTTGCAGTAAATTCTGCAACAGTTTTCATCATGATTCATCTTACTGTCCTCAACAGAATCATGAAAATGGAGGACAACTAGGTAGGCCTGCAAAAGTGCTTCACTTCCTTATTGTCAAAAGCATGAGTGTTTTCTGAGAAAAACGACATGGATTTCATAATGATTGTTGCAGGATTTTAGCACCAGCAGAGTCATATTTCTATCTCTATCGCTATGGCTCTGGTCTCAAGTAATGTCTGAGTTTTCAACCAACTCGTGATCCAATAACAGTACTACTGTAGCACACAGCTCTTTGTACAGTGCACAGTGTTCAACTGTTAAAGTCACGGAAGCCGTTGCTAGATTCATGCTAGGCCAGCAGCCTCTTTGCTATGAGAAACACAAGTGGTTTAGCTTATGTCTGAGTCTGGGTTCGTTATGGGCCCAGCTGTTCGCCTGGAGACTATACTAACCCTGGGCATAGAGGGAAATAGAAAATAGTCAGTGTTTACGGAAGAAGAGGATACCGTAAGAGGTTTTGAGAATCTCAGCGAACACACTAACACACTGCTAATATATGGGCTAAACTAGAGACTGTGGATGCCCTTCTTTACCTAATAAAAGGTTTTGATGCGTATCTCCCTGAATTATTCAACACGTATTGTGTTATACCACACTATATGGCTACAGAATAACCTTCCGATAGAAAAGGGGCTGAATTAGATCAAGTTGATAGATAGGATTGACAAGAGAGAGCCGTCATTAGTCTACTGCTTGTCTAGTCAGTTGTTGTTACGGAGGATCCTGACTGTTTTCATACCGCTGTATTTCTCCTCTGTCACTCGCCCTTATTAAAGTAATTCCACCCCTCCCATCCTCCTACTCTCTGAAACTAAGCGTTGCAAATTGCTAGACTTATGCTGTCAGTCTGTGGAAGGATTGGTATCGGTTGTACCCCAGGGTCATTTGCATTGCAGCAGAAAAACCAAGGCAATATCTCTCGCTTTTAACAACCCAATAAATAAAGAGCGCTTGCTTTTTTCTAACCATGGTAATGGCACAGATTGTCACTGGAGAAAACGGCTTTTTACGACTGAAATTTGTAAAATGACAAATTACCATTGCCTGCTGTGGCCGATTACAGAACACTCAAGTAATGAGATGTTGACTTTGCCGTTGTAGAAACCCAGGATGTCTTTATTCCGAGCAAAACGTCGCCCATAAATCCAAACTTCGTTGCTCAATCTTAATTCTATCATGGATTCAGAACAGCAGAATTCGGAGCAGGAGAATGTGAGGGTAGGTAACAACATCTCCACCCCGCTGATCCTCAACACTGGGGCCCCACAAGGGTGCGTTCTGAGCCCTCTCCTGTACTCCCTGTTCACCCACGACTGCGTGGCCATGCACGCCTCCAACTCAATCATCAAGTTTGCGGATGACACTACAGTGGTAGGCTTGATTACCAACAACGACGAGACGGCCTACAGGGAGGAGGTGAGGGCCCTCGGAGTGTGGTGTCAGGAAAATAACCTCACACTCAACGTCAACAAAACAAAGGAGATGATTGTGGACTTCAGGAAACAGCAGAGGGAGCACCCCCCTATCCACATCGACGGGTCAGTAGTGGAGAAGGTGGAAAGTTTTAAGTTCCTCGGTGTACACATCACGGACAAACTGAATTGGTCCACCCACACAGACAGCGTTGTGAAGAAGGCGCAGCAGCGCCTCTTCAACCTCAGGAGGCTGAAGAAATTCGGCTTGTCACCAAAAGCACTCACAAACTTCTACAGATGCACAATCGAGAGCATCCTGTCGGGCTGTATCACCGCCTGGTACGGCAACTGCTCCGCCCACAACCGTAAGGCTCTCCAGAGGGTAGTGAGGTCTGCAGAACGCATCACCGGGGGCAAACTACCTGCCCTCCAGGACACCTACACCACCCGATGTCACAGGAAGGCCATAAAGATCATCAAGGACAACAACCACCCAAGCCACTGCCTGTTCACCCCGCTATCATCCAGAAGGCGAGGTCAGTACAGGTGCATCAAAGCAGGGACCGAGAGACTGAAAAACAGCTTCTATCTCAAGGCCATCAGACTGTTAAACAGCCACCACTAACATTTAGCGGCCGCTGCCAACATACTGACTCAACTCCAGCCACTTTAAAAATGGGAATTGATGGAAATTATGTAAAAATGTACCACTAGCCACTTTAAACAATGCCACTTAATATAATGTTTACATACCCTACATTACCCATCTCATATGTATATACTGTACTCTATATCATCTACTGCATCTTGCCATCTTTATGTAATACATGTACCACTAGCCACTTTAAACTATGCCACTTTATGTTTACATACCCTACAGTACTCATCTCATATGTATATACCGTACTCTATACCATCTACTGCATCTGCCATGCCGTTCTGTACCACCACTCATTCATATATCTTTATGTACATATTCTTTATCCCTTTACACTTGTGTGTGTGTGTAAGGTAGTAGTTGTGGAATTGTTAGGTTAGATTACTTGTTGGTTATTACTGCATTGTCGGAACTAGAAGCACAAGCATTTCGCTACACTCGCATTAACATCTGCTAACCATGTGTATGTGACTAATAAAATTTGATTTGATTTGATTTGATTTGATTATTAAGTATTCTATTGTATGCTTGTAGAGTTGTCACGGGTCTCCCACAAGAGTTTAACTAGCAGTCATGTTCTATAAATTAGCAGAAAATCATAGGCTACATTTGCAACCCACATGACTGGCCTGAATGCATTTTCCTTGTCTATGATAAATGGGTATTAGATCTTTTTAAAACAACATTATTATTGCAGGCAGTGCCCAGGGAAAGCAAATGATGGGGAACCAAAATTGAGAACAGCGGGAAATGTCCCTTCCAGTCAAAAGGAGATGGACATAGCTTGACGATGACTTTCTCATTTCGTACGGTGGAAATAGGCAGAAATGAATAACTAAAAAGTCTGCCACCATCTCTCTCTCTCTCAGTGACAGTAGTCCCCTTGGGCATCTTTTGAGTTACATGCTAAGTTCCACCTTTTTTGAGAAGGCAAATCTATTGAAATTTCAATTGCTTCTTCTTGAGGAAGGACGCCTCAGAGGTATAATATAGTTGACATCGGCAGAACCAGGGAATAAAACGACATCTATATTAGGATTTGGGAAGTCAGGCAAGGGCAGAGGTAACTGAGTGGCCACTGAATATAGGGAAGATAGCCCATTCAATATCCCATTCACACTGAGCAGATAGATAAAGAGGACTACCTTTAGTCAGACGTCACAGTAAAATAACAGCTTCTGAGTCTGAGAGAGAGAATGTGGTCCTCAGGGCCTGTCTGGATGTGGTCTACCTATATTACATTTTTCCTGCTGGTAAATACCCTTCCTGGTTTAGCCTGAGGCCACAGGAAGTAGTGGGAGCCGTGCTGTGTAACCGTGAGGCTCTTGTCTAGGTGTTGTGAAGCTGTTGTGAAGCTGTCTGCTCCCTGTACTGTCTTTTCTAGGTGTTGTGAAGCTGTCTGCTACCTGTACCCACTTGTCTAGGTGTTGTGAAGCTGTCTGCTCCCTGTACTGTCTTGTCTAGGTGTTGTGAAGCTGTCTGCTCCCTGTACTGTCTTGTCTAGGTGTTGTGAAGCTGTCTGCTCCCTGTACTGTCTTGTCTAGGTGTTGTGAAACTGTCTGCTCCCTGTATTGTCTTGTCCAGGTGATCGCTGAGTTTCCCTCCTCATTACTCTTCATTAGAGCTGCCTCCGTCCCTCAATGGAGCGTTGCACCCTGGGAGATCTCCCCATACAACGGCTCCCCTACTGACTAGTTCCAGAGCTTCCCTCTCCACGCGTGATAATGAGCCAATGACAGGGCCTCTCACTGAGGCATGCAGAGGTCACAGAGGTCACAGCCATCATCTCCCTCTCTGCTCCAGAGAGACTACAGCTCTGGAGGTAAGACTCAACTCAACATACATCAGACTAGCAGACCAGATCACAGAGCAGAGCAGGACAGACTCATTAGGACAACAGAAATGGTTCCTGGCCTTGCTTTCTCCTTTCTCTCCTTCTTTCCATCCTTCCCTCCCTCCTTTCCCCCCTCTTCCTTTCTCTCCTTCCTCTATTTCTCAGGACTCGTCCTCTGCATTTCACGGAGGCTTGTTGCTCTGAAGTCATTTGTCTCAGTCGCGCCGGCGAGACCTAATCTCAGCTTCCTCAGCAGTTATATAATCCTGGCAACCTGACTGACAGTGTGTGAGATTAATGCAATATGATGTTATGAGTCATAAACAGTATTTATCTAATCCAGTCTTAACCATGAGTTGACCTTTTAAATGGGACATGTAACAATTACATGATTCACATACAGTACACTACACATATTCATATTTATATCACCCTGACCTAATTCTGATAGACTCCTGTGTTTGACTATGCTGTGCCACGCTAATTGAGTCATTGAGTTTGATCTCTCTCTGTCTCCCTCTCTCTCTCCTTCCTCTGTCTCCCTCTCTATCTTTCTCCCTCCCTCTTACTCTCTCGCTCTGTCTTTGTCCATATCTCTCTTTCCCTCGATCTGTCTGTCTCTGTGGTTAAATCCGGCTTTCTCGACTTGGAAATCAACAGTACAGGATCCTCCAAAGTTCAGAGCACTTACAGCAAATTAAAATGAGCCTGGAATTTACCACCACTCATTAAACCTGGGGAGACACTGTTAATTGGATATCAACCTCTTATAACTCACCCCCCTGTTAACTGTCACTGAGAATTGCTATCATAAGTCATATAGACCTGCTGCAATGTAGATGTCGCTACCAGTCAGTCAAGCAAACGAATGCAGTATGTGCCTGTGTGTGTGTGTGTGTGTGTGTGTGTGTGTGTGTGTGTGTGTGTGTGTGTGTGTGTGTGTGTGTGTGTGTGTGTGTGTGTGTGTGTGTGTGTGTGTGTGTGTGTGTGTGTGTGTGTGTGTGTGTGTGTGTGTGTGTGTGTGTGTGTGTGTGTGTGTGTGTGTGTGTGTGTTTCATATGACAGTTGGCCATCTGTGGGGTCCAGAGTAGTTACCGAGATGCAGGTCTGCAGGGAGAGAAAGGTGTGATTTATAAAAAGATGATTGCTTCTTGGGACTTGCAATACATGATGTAGGTACAGCGGAGAGGTCAACCTGCAGCTCTAAAGGCCTCTGTACACTCCTGTTCCCTCCTGCTCTCTCTCCCATTCTACTCCAGTGGTTTCTCATCAGTCTGGGACAGCTCAACAGGGAATTACAGGTTGCTGTGGTATGACGAGGTCCAGCTAGCTTTCCGAGGACCAGGCTATCTGGATGGTTGGAAGGGGGATTCGACTCCTGTGGGTTTGACAGTTTCTGGAACTACTCGTTCGCTTCCTCTCTCTCTCTCTCTCTCTCTCTCTCTCTCTCTCTCTCTCTCTCTCTCTCTCTCTCTCTCTCTCTCTCTCTCACTGTTATTTTGCATCTTGGCTGTCTTTCGCAGTTTTTTCTCTCTCCCTCTTTATCACCCTTTCTCTCTTCATTCTCTTTCTTTCACCCACTTGCATTGTGGGAAATCTACATTGCAGCAGCACAATAATATTGTTCTGGCTCCATAACAACAGCGATCACAGTGATTCATATGACTATGGGAAAACAAAAAACGAAGCAAATCTCATTTAGATTTTGATGAAAGGCTACATTTAAGCAGGATTGCTTGAATCCATTCTCCAAATAAGTCACTTGCTATGTTTATTTGTATATTGTGCCGTCAGTGTCTTTATACAGATGTGGAATCTTAATTTGTTGCAGAATAACTTTCCTGCAATGTGGGACATGTACAACTTGTAGTGTATTTGAGGTTTAAAAAGGCTTCTGAAGTATGTTATCTCCACTTTGAAATTTCAGACTTGGTTTCCCTTATGAGAAATACATCAACCCCTGCAAAAATGTCCTGAATTATGATCCTAATAATTCACATTTCCTGTTGGTTCAGGATTATTTTCCTGCTGTAGCAAACTGGCTCAAATTCACACCCTATATCTGTACAAACACTGATAAATGTGTAAAGATTTCATTAACATTCCAACTTGTAATCTTTTTCAAATTCGGTCTCAATTAAATTATAATACACAATCTTGCTGTGCAGTAGAACAACAATGCCACAACAACAAAAACATAGTCAACCTTTCCTTACGTGTAAATATACTGTCAATACAACAACTCACACATCGGCCTTATGCGCCACAGGGAACGAAGTGGAGTAAGTAAGTAGGCTAGGAGTTTGTAACATTGATCGTACAGTACTGTGTCTATAATCTCCTCACCATATGCATGGAGAGTAAAAACATGCTGCAGGTGAGGGGCCTAACATTACCTGAACCTGCGTGTTTAGAGGTCAATGTTCTCCCTCCACTGTTGGTCACGTTGCAACTTAATCACCACACACCATTAGGATGCAGGTGTTGGAGGTGTGTGTGCATGTCTGAGCATGTGGAGAGTCGTAGGGGAGATCGAAACAAAATCAATGGCTCACAATTAGAATCCAGCCTCGGCTGCCAACCACACTGAATAATCTGAATCCAAATATATATTTTTTGTATCATCTAAATCAGTGGTTCCCAAAATTTTTCTAGACCCATACCCCTTCAAACATTCAACCTCCAGCTGCGGACCCCCTCTAGCACCAGGGTCAGCGCGCTCTCAAATGTTGTTTTTTGCCATCATTGTAAGCCTTCCACTCACACACACTATACGATACATGTATTAAACATAAGAATGAGTGTTTGTCACAACCCGGCTCGTGGGAAGTGACACAGAGCTCTTATAGGACCAGGGAACAAATAACAATATAATAATAATCAATCATTTTGCTCTTTACTTAGCCATCTTACATATAAAACTTAATTTGTTCATCAAAATTGTGAATAACTCACCACAGGTTAATGAGAAGGGTGTGCTTGAAAGGATGCGCATAACTCTGCAATGTTGGGTTGTATTGGAGAGTCTCAGTCTTAAATCATTTTCCACACACAGTCTATGTCTATATTTAGTTTTCATGCTAGTGAGGGCCGAGAATCCACTCTCATATAGGTACGTGGTTGCAAAGGGCATCAGTTTCTTAACAGCGCGATTTTCCAAGGCAAGAAACTCTGAGCGCAGCCCTATGCAGAAATCTGGCAGTGGCTTCTGATTAAATTAAATTTTCACAGAACCGCTTGTCGTAACTTCGATGAGGCTCTCTTGTTCAGATATCGGTAAGTGGACTGGAGGCAGGGCATGAAAGGGATAACGAATCCAGTTCTTTGTGTGGTCTGTTTCAGGAAAATACCTGCGTAATTGTGCACCCAACTCACTCAGGTGCTTCGCTATATCACATTGTCCTTAAGCTTGAGTTCATTTGCACACAAAAAATCATACAATGATGGAAAGACCTGTGTGTTGTCCTTGTTAATGCAGACAGAGAAGAGCTCCAACTTCTTAATCATAGCCTCAATATGTCCCGCACATTGAATATAGTTGTGGAGAGTCCCTGTAATCCTAGATTCAGATCATTCAGGCGAGAAAGAACATCACCCAGATAGGCCAGTCGTGTGAGAAACTCGTCATCATGCAAGCGGTCAGACAAGTGAAAATGATGGTCAGTAAAGAAAACTTTAAGCTCGTCTCTCAATTTTAAAAAACGTGTCAATACTTTGCCCCTTGATAACCAGTCGCTGCCCATATCATTGCATTATACAGAAAATACACGAGAGTTCAGGGGCCTTGCTTTAACAAAGTTAACCATTTTCACTGTGGTGTCCAAAATGTCTTTCAAGCTGTCAGACTTTCCCTTGGCAGCAAGAGCCTCTCGGTGGATGCTGCAGTGTACCCAAGTGGCGTCGGGAGCAGCTGCTTGCACGCACGTTACCACTCCACCATGTCTCCCTGTCATGGCTTTTGCGCCATGAGTACAGATACCAGCACATCTTGACCACCAAAGGTCATTTAATGTCACAAAGCTGTACAGTATTTAAAAAATATCCTCTCATGTTGTCCTGGTTTCCAGTGGTTTGCAGAAGAGGATGTCTTCCTTAATTGACCCCCCATAAATGTAACGGACATATACCAGGAGCTGTGCCAGGCCCACCACCTCTGTTGACTCATCCAGCTGTAACGCATAGAATTCACTGGCTTGTATGCGAAGCAGTAATTGTTTCAAAACATCTCCTGCCATATCACTGATGCGTCGTGAAACAGTGTTGTTTGATGAAGGCGTTGTCTGTATAGTTTTTTGGGCCTTTTCCCCCAGAATTGTCCCAGCCATATCCGCGGCAGCAGGAAGAATTAAGTCCTCCACAATAGTATGGGGCTTGCCTGTCCTAGCCACTCGGTAGCTCACCATATAAGACACTTCTAGCCCCTTCTTATTAATGTTATCTGTTGAGTTTATACATGTCTTACTACTCGAAAGTCGTCTTAATTCTCACTCAAAAAACTCCCGTGGCTTATTTTTCAAATTGTCATGTTTAGTTTCTAAATGTCTGCGCAAGAGTGAAGGTTTCCCATGAGAGAGTAATGGTTAATGTGATTGGATGTTCATTATTTGACAAGGCTACCTGTATTTGACATTGTGTTGTTATTTCGCTGAACACTAGATGGTTTAATTATATTTTTGGTAGTGAAACGAGGCTACTCAGGCGAGAAAAAAACCTCACCCAAATGTATAGGCCCGTTGGAAAATATAAATGGACTGTTTGAAAATGTGATTTAATTTTTTTAAAGTATTTTGGCGTACCCCTGGGGGATTACATGATCTAAATCAACCCTGTTTTTAATTTTCTTCATTCATGTATCGATTTAACGCACAGCCAGGTGATTATTCGGTTAAGTTGCTTCTACCCCAAATCAAATTGAAACTCTTCATATTTTACTTCCAATGCAATTTCATATAGGACGTTGCAGCCTGCTGCATCTAACAGAGGAGTTACATCAAGGTTTTACTGAACTCGCTGTGAACTTGAGTGGATCATTAACAGTGCATCTTCAGCAGACACTGTCTTTGTTATAATGGTCCCTGGGGCCTTTTAACACAGGTGGAGTACTTGTTGTTGGCCAAGCATCTGCAGGTGGAGGAGCCGTAGTGTGTGTGTGTGTGTGTGTGTGTGTGTGTGTGTGTGTGTGTGTGTGTGTGTGTGTGTGTGTGTGTGTGTGTGTGTGTGTGTGTGTGTGTGTGTGTGTGTGTGTGTGTGTGTGTGTGTCTCTGTGTGTGTCTCTGTGTGTGTCTCTCTCTCTCTCTCTGTGTGTGTGTGTGTGTGTCTCTGTGTGTGTCTCTCTCTCTCTCTCTGTGTGTGTGTGTGTGTGTCTCTGTGTGTGTCTCTCTCTCTCTGTGTGTGTGTGTGTGTGTGTCTCTCTGTGTGTGTGTCTCTCTCTCTCTCTCTGTGTGTGTGTGTGTGTGTGTGTGTGTGTGTGTGTGTGTGTGTGTGTGTGTGTGTGTGTGTGTGTGTGTGTGTGTGTGTGTGTGTGTGTGTGTGTGTGTGTGTGTGTGTGTGTGTGTGTGTGTGTGTGTGTTGCAGGTGCTCCAGATCTAGTGCTTAGTGAACCGCCTAGGGAGATCCTGTCCTCTCCCCTATCTATCCTCTCAGCTTCACTCTCTCTCTCTTTCTCTTCTCTCCTCACCCTGTCTCTTCTCTCCTCTCCCTTTCTCTTCTCTCCTCTCCCTTTCTCTTCTCTTCTCTCCTCTCCCTTTCTCTTCTCTCCTCTCCCTTTCTCTTCTCTCCTCTCCCTTTCCCTTCTCTCCTGTCCCTTTCTCTTCTCTCCTCTCCCTTTCACTTCTCTCTTCTCCATTTCCTTTCCTTTCTCTCCTTTCCTTTCTCTCCTCTCCCTTTCCTTCTCTTCTATCCTCTTCTCTTGCCTTTCCATCTTCTACTCCCCCTTTCCATACTCCATACTCTGACCTACACTCCTTTCCTCTCTCTCTCTCTCTCTCTCTCTCTCTCTCTCTCTCTCGCTCTCTCTCTATCTCTCATTCTCTCGCCTTTCCCCTCTTCTCTTTTCTCTCCTCTCCTCAACCTTATCTTATCCTTTTCCCTCTCATCTTTTTCCTATTTTCCCCTCTTTTTCTCTCCTCTCCTCCTCTATTGTGGTTGCATGATGTCCCACCAGATGTACTGCAGCATCCAGGCTGCTCTGCTCTTGGCTGCTCTTATTTCCACTGTAGGACTCTGTGGCCTGAGGTGTAACTGCTGGACTGGCTGCCTTTAAGAGGAATCTCTCCCCATTGCGCGCACAAACACACACACAAACACACAGAGTATTTGAAGGCCACTGTCAGGTTGTGTGTGCCTGACTGCGCACAGTGTGTGTATGTGTGTGTGCGTGTGCGCGCGCGTGTGTGAGAGAGAGAGAACACTGATGATGAGCCATCTGGACCTGTGCAGAAACCTGCTGTGGTGCAGAAACTCTCCCAGCATCCTCTTCCTCTCTGTCAGCACTCTGAACAGTGACCACTGACACACATCAGAAGACTGGCTGGTGCTCTGATTCTGTAAAGTGAATGATTTAGTTGAGTAATATTACAGGACAGTCAGAGCTAAAATGAGTGAATTATAGCTGTTCATCAAAAAACAAAACGCTCAAATATCTACCAATACAGTGCCTGTGTCTGGATGATACAATGTTGCTAAATACTTTAGGACTTGTTAACTTGACCGGTGTTGTACTTGTACTTGATTAGGTGTAACAGTATTGCTTCCGTCCATCTCCTCACCCCAACAGTCACATTCGAAGCATTGTTACCTATCGCTCCACAAAAGCCGCGGGAAACAAGGGAAACAACTACTTCAAGGTCTCAGAGCGAGTGATGTCACCGATTGAAATGCTACTAGCGCGCACCGCTAACTAGCTGTCCATTTCACACACCCCTTTGATCTCATCCTTCTCCGCAGTAACCCCAACAGCTGGGCAGAGCCCATTGAGTGATCCGGGTCACAGCACCAATGTAACAGTATTTCTTCCGTACCTCTCTTCGCCCCAACCTGGGTTTGAACCAGGGAACCTCTGCACGCATCGACAGTCACCTTTGAAGCATCGTTACGTATCACTCCACAAAAGCAGAGCAAAGGAGCAGAGCAAGGGTAACAACTACTTTACGGTCTCAGACCGAGTGGTCACCGATTGAAACGCTACCAGCACGCACCGCTAGCCAGTTCACACCGGTTACATAGACGCTCATTTACATTTTACATTTACATTTAAGTCATTTAGCAGACGCTCTTATCCAGAGCGACTTACAAGTTGGTGCATTCACCTTATGATGTCCAGTGGAACAACCACTTTACATTAGTGCATCTAACTCTAAGGGGGGGGGGGGGGGGTTAGAAGGATTACTTTATCCTATCCTAGGTATTCCTTAAAGAGGTGGGGTTTCAGGTGTCTCCGGAAGGTGGTGATTGATTCCGCTGACCTGGCGTCGTGGGGGAGTTTGTTCCACCATTGGGGTGCCAGAGCAGCGAACAGTTTTGACTGGGCTGAGCGGGAGCTGTACTTCCTCAGAGGTAGGGAGGCGAGCAGGCCAGAGGTGGATGAACGCAGTGCCCTTGTTTGGGTGTAGGGCCTGATCAGAGCCTGAAGGTACGGAGGTGCCGTTCCCCTCACAGCTCCGTAGGCAAGCACCATGGTCTTGTAGCGGATGCGAGCTTCAACTGGAAGCCAGTGGAGAGAGCGGAGGAGCGGGGTGACGTGAGAGAACTTGGGAAGGTTTAACACCAGACGGGCTGCGGCGTTCTGGATGAGTTGTAGGGGTTTAATCGCACAGGCAGGGAGCCCAGCCAACAGCGAGTTGCAGTAATCCAGACGGGAGATGACAAGTGCCTGGATTAGGACCTGCGCCGCTTCCTGTGTGAGGCAGGGTCGTACTCTGCGAATGTTGTAGAGCATGAACCTACAGGAACGGGTCACCGCCTTGATGTTGGTTGAGAACGACAGGGTGTTGTCCAGGATCACGCCAAGGTTCTTAGCGCTCTGGGATGAGGACACAATGGAGTTGTCAACCGTGATGGCAAGATCATGGAACGGGCAGTCCTTCCCCGGGAGGAAGAGCAGCTCCGTCTTGCCGAGGTTCAGCTTGAGGTGGTGATCCGTCATCCACACTGATATGTCTGCCAGACATGCAGAGATGCGATTCGCCACCTGGTTATCAGAAGGGGGAAAGGAGAAGATTAATTGAGTGTCGTCTGCATAGCAATGATAGGAGAGACCATGTGAGGATATGACAGAGCCAAGTGACTTGGTGTATAGCGAGAATAGGAGAGGGCCTAGAACAGAGCCCTGGGGGACACCAGTGGTGAGAGCACGTGGTGCGGAGACAGATTCTCGCCACGCCACCTGGTAGGAGCGACCTGTCAGGTAGGACGCAATCCAAGCGTGGGCCGCGCCGGAGATGCCCAACTCGGAGAGGGTGGAGAGGAGGATCTGATGGTTCACAGTATCAAAGGCAGCCGATAGGTCTAGAAGGATGAGAGCAGAGGAGAGAGAGTTAGCTTTAGCAGTGCGGAGCGCCTCCGTGACACAGAGAAGAGCAGTCTCAGTTGAATGACTAGTCTTGAAACCTGACTGATTTGGATCAAGAAGGTCATTCTGAGAGAGATAGCAGGAGAGCTGGCCAAGGACGGCACGTTCAAGAGTTTTGGAGAGAAAAGAAAGAAGGGATACTGGTCTGTAGTTGTTGACATCAGAGGGATCGAGTGTAGGTTTTTTCAGAAGGGGTGCAACTCTCGCTCTCTTGAAGGCGGAAGGGACGTAGCCAGCGGTCAAGGATGAGTTGATGAGCGAGGTGAGGTAGGGGAGAAGGTCTCCGGAAATGGTCTGGAGAAGAGAGGAGGGGATAGGGTCAAGAGGGCAGGTTGTTGGGCGGCCGGCCGTCACAAGACGCGAGATTTCATCTGGAGAGAGAGGGGAGAAAGAGGTCAAAGCACAGGGTAGGGCAGTGTGAGCAGAACCAGCGGTGTCGTTTGACTTAGCAAACGATGATCGGATGTCGTCGACCTTCTTTTCAAAATGGTTGACGAAGTCATCTGCAGAGAGGGAGGAGGGGGGGGGGAGGGGGAGGAGGATTCAGGAGGGAGGAGAAGGTGGCAAAGAGCTTCCTAGGGTTAGAGGCAGATGCTTGGAATTTAGAGTGGTAGAAAGTGGCTTTAGCAGCAGAGACAGAAGAGGAGAATGTAGAGAGGAGGGAGTGAAAGGATGCCAGGTCCGCAGGGAGGCGAGTTTTCCTCCATTTCCGCTCGGCTGCCCGGAGCCCTGTTCTGTGAGCTCGCAATGAGTCGTCGAGCCACGGAGCAGGAGGGGAGGACCGAGCCGGCCTGGAGGATAGGGGACATAGAGAGTCAAAGGATGCAGAAAGGGAGGAGAGGAGGGTTGAGGAGGCAGAATCAGGAGATAGGTTGGAGAAGGTTTGAGCAGAGGGAAGAGATGATAGGATGGAAGAGGAGAGAGTAGCGGGGGAGAGAGAGAGAAGGTTGGGACGGCGCGATACCATCCGAGTAGGGGCAGTGTGGGAAGTGTTAGATGAGAGCGAGAGGGAAAAGGATACAAGGTAGTGGTCAGAGACTTGGAGGGGAGTTGCAATGAGATTAGTGGAAGAACAGCATCTAGTAAAGATGAGGTCAAGCGTATTGCCTGCCTTGTGAGTAGGGGGGGAAGGTGAGAGGGTGAGGTCAAAAGAGGAGAGGAGTGGAAAGAAGGAGGCAGAGAGGAATGAGTCAAAGGTAGACGTGGGGAGGTTAAAGTCACCCAGAACTGTGAGAGGTGAGCCATCCTCAGGAAAGGAGCTTATCAAGGCGTCAAGCTCATTGATGAACTCTCCAAGGGAACCTGGGGGGCGATAAATGATAAGGATGTTAAGCTTGAAAGGGCTGGTAACTGTGACAGCATGGAATTCAAAGGAGGCGATAGACAGATGGGTCAGGGGAGAAAGAGAGAATGTCCACTTGGGGGAGATGAGGATCCCAGTGCCACCACCCCTCTGACCAGAAGCTCTCGGGGTGTGCGAGAACACGTGGGCAGACGAGGAGAGAGCGGTAGGAGTAGCAGTGTTATCTGTGGTAATCCATGTTTCCGTCAGTGCCAAGAAGTCGAGGGACTGGAGGGAAGCATAGGCTGAGATGAACTCTGCCTTGTTGGCCGCAGATCGGCAGTTCCAGAGGCTGCCGGAGACCTGGAACTCCACGTGGGTCGTGCGCGCTGGGACCACCAGGCAGCGGCCACGCGGTGTGAAGCGTTTGTGTGGTCTGTGCAGAGAGGAGAGAAGAGGGATAGACAGACACATAGTTGACAGGCTACAGAAGAGGCTACGCTAATGCAAAGGAGATTGGAATGACAAGTGGACTACACGTCTCGAATGTTCAGAAAGTTAAACTTACGTTGCAAGAAATCTTATTGACTAAAATGATACAGTGCTGCTGAAGTAGGCTAGCTAGCAGTGGCTGCGTTGTTGACTTAGTTTGAAAGTGTAGCTGGCTAGGTAGCCTCGGTAACTGGCTAGGTAACCTAGACAATTACTCAAAACTACACAATTATCTTGACAGCAAAGACAACTATGTAGCTAGCTAACACTACACTAACCAAGTCGTTCCGTTGCAATGTAATGTAAATGTGATAGTCTCTACAGTGCTGCTATTCGGTAGACGGTAGACGTTGGCTAGCTGGCTAGCTGCTGGCTAGCTAGCAGTGTTTCCTACGTTAACAGGGACGACAAATAGCTGGCTAGCTAACTTCGGTAAATTACGATAATTACTCGAAACTAAACTACACACTCTAAACTACACAATTATCTCGGATACGAAGACAGCAAAGACAACTATGTAGCTAGCTAACACTACGCTAATCAAGTCGTTCCGTTGAATGTAATAGTTTCTACAGTGCTGCTATTCGGTAGACGTTGGCTAGCTGGCTAGCTGCTGGCTAGCTGCTGGCTAGCTAGCAGTGTTTCCTACGTTAAGAGGGACGACATATATATTCCTACGTTAAGAGGGACGACATATATATTTACATTTTAGTTACTTAGCAGACGCTCTTACCCAGAGCGACTTCGATACCTATGTGGGACAACCTCATATCTCAGTCATGGTAAGTACATTTTACCTCAGTAAAGTAGCTGTCAGCAAAGTCAATGCCATTAGAAGGGAAAAAAACTAAAACAAAACGTAGCGGCACATTGAGATGATCAGACAGGTAGAGTCTAAGGTTAACAGATTCTTGTCACTAAAGCAGGGCCAGAAGGCAGGTTGGTGCAGGCTGGAGCAGGGAGGGAAAACAGTGATAATGGGATGGAAAAGCAGTGTCTAGGGAGGTGGTACCTTCCTTTTATTAACAGCTCTCTGCATGGCATGCCACCACAGCCTCGCTGGGGAGGCCTGGGTAAAAAGGCTAGTGCCTCCAGCAAGGTGAGACCGCTCCACTCAGCATCGATTGTGACTCGCAGACAGCCAGTGGGGGGGGTGGGGGGAAGAGCGAGAAAGGGAGGGAGAGAAGGGGAGATGAAGAGAGACAGTCCCTCTATACACCTTCTCCACCTCCACCAAGACACCTTCATCTCTCTCGCTTCATCCCAGGATAAAGTGAGCCATCGTGGGTATAGAAGAGACGTAACTTCCCTCCTGTGCTGCTGGTTAACAAGGCCCCGATGTTCAGTCAAGCTAGGGGAAAAGAAAAAGAAAGAATGATTTTTTTAGTTTCTCTCTTTCTCCCCGGGGGAAGTGAACCTGTTAATCCATACAGTGGAGGGAAAGAACAGACTTGACATTCTGCACAATGCACCTGTAACACACACACACACACACACACAAGCACACACACACACTCTGTACAGGGGGACGTGAAAACAGCTGCATGACACATTTCATTCATTCAAATTTGTCAGGGGGACAATGAGATCTGAGTGGTAGAGAATACCTGAATGAACATTTGAACTGAATCAGATTCTAACTCATTCTACCCACTGCACCACTAACCCAATCATAGGATAATCGTTACAATTCATTTAAATGTCGGCAAAATGCCATTCCCCTGAATAGAGCACTCTGACTCCTAACACACAGGTTAATGCTCCGAGGTCTGAGGGATGGAGGACTCTGACTGCACCACACCATGTGTGACATTTGGGTTGCGTCCCAAACGGCACCCTGCTGTATTTCCTATATAGTGCACCACTTATGACCGGAGCCCTATGGGACCTGGTCAAAAGTAGTGCACTACATGGGGAATAGGGGGCAATTTTGGGGGGAACTTTGTTCTCTCAGTCCTAAAATAGTTTTCATCCATTACCTCTCTCAGCCTGGTGAAGTGGCTGGCCCGGCCGAGGTACTCAGCATACCTGCCTTCTATTAAACAGATGACTAGACCCATTTATCTTAATTACAGTTACACTCAATCAGGGATCTGTGTGTGTGTGTGTGTGTGTTGCGTGTGTGTGTGCACCCACGCACACACGCGGGTTTGTGTGTGTTCAAATCAGTCAAAGCCTGCACATCTCCTTAGAGGGAGAAACCCCTCCCCCTTTAGTAAGGTAGCAAGGTTCAGAGCAGGAGTTTAGCATATCACACCACAGTATAGTAATTCTCTATGGAGATGTACTTTGTAGTGGAGTTAGAGGACTGACGGGAACTAAGTGCCCACCGCACCTCACCTCAGCAGTTTCTAACCTCTAATGCTAATCTTGCACAGGGGATGAAAAGAGCAGCGCTGGCTTACAGTAAATAGGCTATACATGAACCTAGAGTTATAAAGCTGGATAAAGCATGTCTCATGCTAGATATCAATGGCTGTACAGTCGTTCTCTGGTCTGATAAATTGCTGGCCTAAATAGAAGCATATAAAGTTAGTTTCCGTAACCTAACGTCAGTGAACAGCTTACGACAGTTGTTATCCCTCACTAACGACCAGGCTACTCTATGACAGAGAGCTCAAGTTAAAATGGTACCTTTGAGTTTTCCTCTTGACATTTCCCCTCAAACCGCTCGTGATGGCCTCTCCTGAGACCTGACCTTTTTCATGGCAACTGTGTCGAAAACAGGAAATGTCACCCCTGTTAGTGGGGTGCGACATCTCTTATGACCTTGCTGCATGCAGAGTGATGGGGTGAGGGCTGTGTCATGTTGTGTTCCTAGTTCCTACCTAGTTCCTGGCTGTTGCACTTTGGCTTCAGGGAAGGGAAAGTGCGGGACCATCGTACTGCTAATTGCAAGCCAACATGAACACGCGCACGCACGCACGCACGCACACACACACACACACATTTCATTTCTCAGGCAATCATTCTTAAAACTATTTCTAAGTCTTTTCAGTCTCTCGGTGGAGTGCTACAAGTAAAACTGCAATCAACAGGTGGAAAAGGAGTGGTTGAATTGTAGTCTCTCAAGGTACCTGAATTGGCTTAAAGCACCTGAAGAACCAGCAATTACCTCAAGTCAATTACTTACAAGTAACCAAGTCACACTTGTGCAAGCTCGTTTAATTGTATGTGTGTGTAATTAAAGGGATAGGGCGGTGGTATTTTGCATGTGGAGTGCTAGATCTTCTTAAGACCATGAGATAGTTGAAGTAATAACTGAAGTATAATCAAGGTGAATGATAAATTCATTACCTGACAGTTTACCGCCTGGTAGGAGGCATCTCATTTGTAGCTAAGCTGATCCCCTTAAAGATCCACTTTAGTGAGGCATATTAATAATCAATTACTGGGATCCAAATCCAAAGCTTTGTGCCTGTGCTTCTTCATATGTCGTTAAAGTAATTGATTTTCACAATATGTATGGATTGCATACATTATCTTGTGAAACAACTGGTTTGAAAATTACAATCATGTATAACCAAGCTATACCGTACAGGCCATCTAAAAGACATTGGAGAGGAAACTTGTACAACCTTGTAAAATACACTTTCCAAGGTCTCTTGTATCACCTACAGTATATGAGTAGGACCAGACGATTTCCTGACCATGTGACCCAATCAGGAAAACATCTAACTATGACATCATCTTATATCCATGTATGTGTATCATTACCTGTACTCATTCACCCAAGCTTCATCACGAACTTGAGCGGGTATTCACTAGTTACCACAGCCACAAAGTCTGGCTAAACCCCACCCATTTCTACAATTTCTATTCTTAGAATCTGACTTCAACCCTAACCTTCACCACACAGCTAACCTTATGCCTAACCTTAACCTCAAATTAAGACCAAAAAGCAAATGGTTGTTGTCATGAATTTTTAAGTTTCTAGCCAGTTTTGACTTTGTGGCTATGGTAACCAGTAACAACCTCTTGAGAGGCCATTGCTGGAACGAAGATGTATCCGTCTTTCTCTCCAAGTTTTTAATGACAGTGGATGAATTCACCTACTACTAGATGACACTCTTTTTCCATCCACTGAACAGCTCATTTGCCCAAGCTCCATTTGCTTGAATGGAGAGTGATACCTCATCTCTCGCTCTCTCTCTTCTCTCTGTGTGAGTTTTTAATGACAGTGGAAGTTGATTAGAGGGACTGGCTGAGGCTGTAGCCTGAGGCATTTCATATGGTTCAGTGATGTGGTGCTGGAGGTCCTCATCAGAGCCGCTCATCAATGCCAGGTTTGGCAAGGAGTGCGTGTGTGTGTGTGTGTGTGTGTGTGTGTGTGTGTGTGTGTGTGTGTGTGTGTGTGTGTGTGTGTGTGTGTGTGTGTGTGTGTGTGTGTGTGTGTGTGTGTGTGTGTGTGTGTGTGTGTGTGTGTGTGTGTGTGTGTGTGTGTGTGTATGTGTGGCAACAATACTAAATCAAGGATGGACATCGCTTGAAGGTCAATACTGCAGGTAGCAATTTGAAATCTCTTTACAGTGTGAATACACACAAAGCAAGAAGTGAGTATGCATGTGTACACCTCTTCCCCATACATCCCCGTCCATGACATCCCAATGACATCCTGATGAGATGTCCCTATGCGCCCTCACAACATCGTGACTGATCTGGCGTGGCCGCGTCCCTTTCTAAAAGTCCTACTGATGGATCACACAGAAGCCGGGTGAGTGATCTTTCGTCTGGACACACCAAAGAAGACAGATTGGGAATTGGGATTGCTCCCATCTCCTCATCTATCTGTGTGGCCTCCATTGCGACTCAAAAGGCACACCAAAAGCACACTCTCCACTGATTAAAAGTCAATCTGTTGACCCGACAGTGACACAGTTTCCTTATCCCCCTTAAGTAATGTGGACATCATGAGAAACTGCCTGCTTTGCATTAACCTCCATTAAAACGGTCACTGTGAAACAGCGGCCATTGTGTGTCTATACAAGTGAAGTAATCGGTTAGAAGCCATTTTGTTTAACACTTTGACCCTTGATAATTGTTGTTTTGACACCTAATGGACGCCGTCATGCCAGTCGCATAAAATCGAAGAGCTAATACAGGAAACATGTTCCGACAGCTGTAACTTTTCGTGCTTCAGAGTGGCGTGTGTGCGTGTCCACGAGCAAGCGTCCACGTGCCAAGTGTGTGTATGTGCATGCTTAGTTTGTGTATGCACGTTTGAGTATGTGTGTGTGTGTGGCAGACTCCTAATGGAGATGATTGGAGTAATTACACCCTGCAATGCTCCTGCAATTGAATCTAGCTGGCGTGAGGCTGGACTGTTAATGAAGCAGAGCTGAGAAGGAGATGATTACCAGAGCTGGTAACACCAGGTGTGTAGGAGCGCCAACCAGCTGATAAGATATACTCTAGAATTGTGATGAGCTATGGATTATATGGGTCCAGGGAGCTTCACTATATTGGATTGTAATCATAGTGTGTACAATTACATTATAGGCACAATACATAACAAAATAATCCATATGTGCTTGTATGACATTAAAGATCAGAGATTTACTTTGTGTCTAGCTGGCTGGTTTGTGCAGTTCATAATATTAGATATTCATTGAAAATGGCACTTCAGACAGTACAGTAGAATGTTGAGATTGTAAACCAAGAAAATCACAAAGTATGGCTCAAATCAATGAGAACAAGCAGATAACCAATTGATGTGAAATTGGCTTCACTTCTCTATTAAACCCACTGCGATATCCAATGGCAGCGCACATCTCTGATCCATCACAGCAAACATCCAATATTAACTAGGTGTGTGTGATAGCACTGTATTGTATTTCACCAGTTGATAAGTCTTGGATCTAAATGCTCCGTTTCCATTGAGGAGCTCCGTTTCCAATGTCCCACCACCCAGACAGAACAGGGCCTGGTTGCATAAAACACCTTAAGTTAATTTCCACCTTATCTTTTCCCTTAAAGTTTCCTAAACTTTAAGTCAGTTGCACAAAACATTTTAAGGTACATTTCCCCCTTAAATTTTGTGAAAAAGTTAAGGGTGCCCATGAGGTCCCCTAAGTGCTTAATTCAGTATGGATATCAATGTAAACAGCATTTGTGGAGGTGATTGTTGCTTTCATCTGCTCTGGATACAAAAGGAAAACCAGTTAGCTACTTAGCTTAACAATGGAAGTTACAATTCCATGGCTACAAAGCTAGCTGGCTAGTTAGTTATAGCGACTCTGTAAGCTAGCTTGACGTACTAGAAAGTAATATAAACAAGTTAAGAAAAAAGTAACTCCAAGAAATGTGGTTTATTATCTTCTGAAGCAATTTGATCTCTTTGAAGAGACCTTTAGTCAGTGAAGCAGGCCGTCTCCATGGTAACCAGATAGTATTTCTGCCATACATGCCTTCGAACTACCGTAAAACCCCTTAAGTATGCCCTTACCTAAGGAAATATTCGAGGGGCTCTATGCAATGCCCTGAAACAATTCCCTTAGGCAAGGGGAAATTATTCCTTAAGGTAAACAGGAAACACGTAAGATGTTTTATGCAACCGGGCCCAGAGCCTCATCCCCATTCAGTCAGTAATGATCTGATCCTCCAGCAGGCTGATAACCTGACGACCAGGCCCCAGAACAGAGCACTTTTATCAGCCTGGCTTTACAGACACCCCTCTCCTCCTCAACCTCCTTCTACCTCTCCTCTCCTCTTCTCCTTCCATCCATTCCTCCTTCCACCATCCCTCCTCCATCCTAACAAGATTGGGCCTCCTTCTTTCGCTCTATAAATTAGGATGGGTTATCTCTCTGAGCGCAGTCAGACTGGAGGGAGAACATTGCAATTATTATATCACCACTGTGGATCGATTAGGTTTGAATCGGTCCGGACAACAAAAGAACCCTATTTTATAATTCACCCTGTTCTGTTGAGAAGATATGGAGGAAAGAAAATAATTCTTAATTTGCAGACAATTGATGCAGCTGCTCCATAGGAAGACCATTATTATAAGCCTCTGAAAACAGAATATCGTATTATATCCTAAAAAATGAAATAAAAATACTTATTTCAGTGGAGGCATGTTGAGATCAATATGATGGATGTTCTTTCTGAATTCGACTCAGATATCCGATGAAATTCTAAGAAGACGCACACAAAGACAGTTTTGGCTCGGTGTCTAATCAAAAATTCATAGCCACACGTAATACCAATTGCATTTTTTGTGATATCAGTGACAAAACGTAACTATTATGTCCTATAAACATCAATTATTTCATTTATTTTATTAGCGTAACCATTTTATTTATAATAATAGGGTTGTATTTTTTGGGCCATTCATTTACTGTGTGGCATTGTGGCTTTTTCTGAAACAAAAAGTGAGTAATTGCATTTTACACACCCACACCCACCCATCCACAGACACACACACACACACACACACACACACACACACACACACACACACACACACACACACACACACACACACACACACACACACACACACACACACACACACACACACACACACACACACACACACACACACACACGCACACACGCACACACACACACTTATCGTTCCCCAATGTGATCTTATTCCCTCATTTGCGGGAGCAACTCATCAGCGGCAAGTTCAGAGTGGCATTAATTGAGTCTAATTGTGTAATATGGAACTAATTACAAACAGCAGTGGTTCTTTGTGTGGTGAATCCAGTCCAGCTGCTAATGCCAGTCCTGGCAGAGAGAAGAGCATCACGTCAGAACAGAACACAACAGGAGACTAAAATAGAACAGACAAAGCCATAGAGAAAATACTTTTGTTGCCCATCCTGTCTGGACAACAGTGGACAAATGATAGCCACCACCACCACCCAACATGAGGTTGCCAATCAGGCCTGTACTATGGTTATCAGTGTTTAAAACCTTTTAAACCTTATATGAGACCATACGTAAGCTTCATGGGTTGGTGAGCAGTGTGCTGAACAGCGTGTAGCAAACTTTGAGACAAAACTTTGAAAACAAGACGTTTTAAACTTCCTAAAGTTACTTGAATGACTTTTAAAACAGTAGGTTATCTTAATCATATGTGAGAAGTCTGCTGCAGGTATGGCGGAAAATAACCTGATGGAGATTATACCGCCGCTGGTAAAATGAAAGAATTGAAGTTGCTCAATGTGAAAGTGACTCTGAAAAAGCTAATACACAGCAAGGTGGACAGTCTCCGTGACAACCTGGAGCAGCTGCTCATAGAAAATCGAAATTTCATAAAAAAACGATTTGGAGCAGAAAGCCAAATAAGTCCTGAAGGTATTGACCTGGTCCTGGAGTTGTGAAGATTACATTCCTTCAACCCAGACTTTATTTATTTAAATTAAACTCATTTGTATGGCGACTCCACTGTTGACTTGGATGGTTATTCTTGGTTTGGACACAACCGAAACGTTGACGGTACCTGGAGTTGCTTTAGACACAGGTGTAAATAGGCATAGGAAACGTTCGTTGAATTCTTAAAGGATACCAAGTGCTGCATTCTGAATGGTAGATTATCACCACAAAATGATCATTTCACATCAATATCAACAAAGAAAAAAGCAGTCGTTGACTATATTGTAACATCCCATGACTGCCTGAATACATATGTGGAGTTGAGTGTGACTACCTCAACGGAGCTTGTGGAAAGTTAAGGTCCTGAGTGTATTGGCCTGATTGGAGACCATAGACCATACTATGATCATTCATAGTTGTTTCTGAAATTCATGATGGGAAACTATACCGGGAAGGAAGGGGATGTAGGCTCATCTAAGTGAAATGCAAATCAGACCCAAAAAAGGCCTAGAAACCTACCTGACCATTTTCCTTCATCTGACATGTGCTGCACTGTTCTTATGGACCTTACTGATAACCTGAAAGCTTGTCTGAAAACACCCTTTAATATTGATCAGTGGTATGGCTGGTTCTGTCATGTACTACATGAGGCAATGTAAAAGTGTTTACCTGTCCAATCAGTATCATCCAAGCCTAAGAGACCTCAACAAATGGCTAAACCGTATTGGAATAAAGAGTTAAGTCATTTATGGTCTGTAATGAGAGTTGCAGAGTAGAAGTTCCTAAAATGTAAAGACCAATCATTGAGAGAGAAAAGTTTAAACAGTGTCAACTTATCTTTGACAACAAGCTATAAGAGGGGATTCAGAAGGGGCCAAGCACTGCATCTTCAAATACTGCAAAGTAACAACCCTGAGAAATTTTGAAATTAAATCAATAAACTGGGTCCAAAAAGAGTTATGAAACGTCCCATGGAAATTATACTAGAAAATGGTGAACTTGAACGTAAGAATAATTGTGTATTAAATAACTGGAAGAATGATTTTGCTAACCTATTTTCAGGCAACAATATCCCTTCTGTGTTTGAGGATGGCTTCTTAAATTATACTGAAGAAATGGATTTGAAATTGAGATGTATAGGTCTGGATACACCTCAAAATCATTCCTGAATGAAAAATGTACTATTGAAGAAGTTAGGAAGGCTGTTAGAAAACAAAAACAAGAACATCTTCAGGAATAGAGGAGCTTCCAAATGAAGTCCTAAAGTCTCCTACTGTAGGTTACTGGAGACTCCATTTTGTATTTTTCAAACATGTTCAAAAAATACAAAAACCGAAATAGGGGCATCAGATTGACACTCATCTCAACTCTGGAGACCTGGTTTATGAAGATGACATCACCCTGTGCTCCAGCAGACTATCTGACATTTTTTTATTTAATTGAACCTTTATTTAACTAGGCATGTCTGTTTAGAACAAATTATTATTTACAATGACGGCCTACACATGCAAGAAAAGGTTGACAACTTCACGAACACATCCCTCCAAATTGGTTGGAAAATCAATGTAAAGAAAACCAAGGTCATGAGGGTAAAAACCACAAGGCCTCTTCTTCTTCCTAGGCAACAAGGCCTCTTCTTCTTCCTAGGCAACAAGGCCTCTTCTTCTTCCTAGGCAGCAAGGCCTCTTCTTCTTCCTAGGCAGCAAGGCCTCTTCTTCTTCCTAGGCAACAAGGCCTCTTCTTCTTCCTAGGCAACAAGGCCTCTTCTTCTTCCTAGGCAGCAAGGCCTCTTCTTCTTCCTAGGCAGCAAGGCCTCTTCTTCTTCCTAGGCAGCAAGGCCTCTTCTTCTTCCTAGGCAGCAAGGCCTCTTCTTCTTCCTAGGCAGCAAGGCCTCTTCTTCTTCCTAGGCAGCAAGGCCTCTTCTTCTTCCTAGGCAGCAAGGCCTCTTCTTCTTCCTAGGCAGCAAGGCCTCTTCTTCTCACTAGGCAGCAAGGCCTCTTCTTCTCACTAGGCAGCAAGGCCTCTTCTTCTCACTAGACAGCAAGGCCTCTTCTTCTCACTAGGCAGCAAGGCCTCTTCTTCTCACTAGGCAGCAAGGCCTCTTCTTCTCACTAGACAGCAAGGCCTCTTCTTCTCACTAGGCAGCAAGGCCTCTTCTTCTCACTAGGCAGCAAGGCCTCTTCTTCTCACTAGGCAGCAAGGCCTCTTCTTCTCACTAGGCAGCAAGGCCTCTTCTTCTCACTAGGCAGCAAGGCCTCTTCTTCTCACTAGGCAACAAGGCCACTGATGACGGAGATTCAGAAAAGGATGTCAACACCCGTATCATTAAAGCAACCTACACTTTCGGCATGTTAAAAACCAAATCAAAACACCTCAACATCAAAACCAAACTCTGCCTGTTCAATAGTAATGTCCTCAGTGTGCTTCTGTATGGCTCTGAACGTTGGAAGGTGACATCCAGACTGTTTAGAAAACTAGAGACTTTCCAAAACAAATGTCTCCGGAAGATACTGGGCATTTACTGGCCACACACAGTATCGAACTACACCAAAAGACAAACATCATCACAATAACCCAAACAATCAGGAGATGGAGATGGCTAGGGCATGTATGCCAAATGAATGGGCCTACACTCCAAAAGACAGCCCTTCATTGGGCATGGCCGCACTAAAGAAACCTGGCGAAGGGACGCGGAGAAGGAGATGAAGGACAGTGCTGCGTCATGGAAAACCATTCCCAAAAAGGCAGAAGATCGGCAGCAGTGGCGCTGTCTCGTGAAATCCTTATGTTCCATCTAGGAACGAAGACGACTAATGAAATGATGTCTGCATACTGTATAGAGACATTATCATTTTATTTTGCTTCAGTAAATACAGTGTCTTATAAGCCCATGTGGGCTGGGCAACCTGAAGATACATGACACTATAATAATAATAAAATCAATGAAATCATTCAATCAATCAATCAAATTAAGGTACAGAAAAAGCCAGAGAGAAAAGATACTGGACAATAGAGGACTGAAAAGCCACCACCAGCCAGCTAGAGCCTGCCAATCATGTTCTTATTATCTTTTCTAAAAGAAACTTGGCAGGGAAGGGGGGAAAAAATGGTTCAACCAACCACTGTCACTAGTTTCCAAATCATGTCTGGTCTGACACAGATAGTGCAGAACAGAAATCTTGTTGCAGAACAGAAGTCTTGTTGGTTTGGATTCTGGCTTCCCATATCAGACTCTGAGTATAGTTACATGCACACAATAATACCCTTATTGTGGATAGTCAGATGAATATAATAGTTTGTTTAAAACGTTTACATGCTTTGCAAGAAGAACGATTTCTAATAATCCTGTTTACATAGATGCATCTAAAATCAGGCTGCCCGACGGGACTTTGATAAAAGCAGAAAATCAGCAATCTAAATAAACGTTCCACCACAGCGATGGTATTTTTGCGACATACAAAGTTTTACATGTGAAAACTATTTCTAACATGCGCACTTCAAGTTTTTCAGAATTCACTTCCCTCGCGCATAAAGAGGGAGGCTTGCGCTACCGGTGCTGGCACATACACAGCTGGAACGCCGATTATGGTGTTTACATGTCGTAATAATTTGAAAGATTGCTCAGAAAACCAGGTGTTTAAATCGGTGTATGCTGACTTCAATTTTGACCTTACACTGATTAAGATAAGCAGAGTCAAGTGTTTACATGACTATTGCCATACTCAGTTTACTGCCATAATCCGTTTAATATTGAATTATTCGTGTGCATGTAAACATTCTCACCGTCTGACAACCCAATCGGATTGTCTCACACAGGGTTGTGTTGGAAATGTGTTGACGTCACTCTTTATTAATGCAGGGGTGTCAAACATACAGCGGTCCAGTCCAGCCCGTGGGTGGTTTTAGTAAAAAGAAAAATATAGAACTCAATATACTTTAAATTGACTAAAACCAATTCGAAACTGTGTAGAAATAATAACAGACCTATATTCAAACAGTTTCTTGACTGTCCAGCTCGCTAACAATCACTAGTTCGACATCCCTGCATTAATTCCTAATGGAAAATGAAAGGAAGTACAATGTTGCTCGACCCAGTGGGTTGCCTAGCTTGGCTTCTCACAGCCGTCAACTCAGTAGCTTAAGGCTGTGTTCTTTTGGCAGTTAATTGTACTGTTTGTTGTGGTAAATCAATAATGGAAGGTTTTCTGTGCTTTGTATGCCCAAATCTACAAAATCTTATACTGCAGATGATTAATCTGTGAATTAACCCATCAAAACAAAACATGAACGAATGTTATTGCCTTCTGGCATTCCTGAAAAGATGGTAAGCAGGAAACGATCAAAACGTCAATAAAATAGTTCATGTTACGCTTTTTGCTCAATCAGAAACAAACAAAACTAACACAAGCATCGAATCAAATCAAATGTATTTATAAAGCCCTTCTTACATCAGCTGGTATCTCAAAGTGCTGTACAGAAACCAGCCTAAAACCCTAAACAGCAAGCAATGCAGGTGTAGAAGCACGGTGGCTAGGAAAACCCCCTAGAAAGGCCAGAACCTAGGAAGAAACCTAGAGAGGGACCAGGCTATGAGGGGTGGCCAGTCCTCTTCTGGCTGTGCCGGGTGGAGATTAGAACAGAACATGGCCAAGATGTTCAAATGTTCATAGATGACCAGCATGGTCAAATAATAGTAATCACAGTGGATGTCGAGGGTGCAACAGGTCAGCACCACAGGAGTGAATGTCAGTTGGCTTTTCATAGAGTATCTCTACCGCTCCTGCTGTCTCTAGAGAGTTGAAAACAGCAGGTCTGGGACAGGTAGCACGTCCGGTGAACAGGTCAGTGTTCCATAGCCTCAGGCAGAACAGTTGAAACTGGAGCAGCAGCACGGCCAGGTGGACTGGGGACAGCAAGGAGTCATCAGGCCAGGTAGTCCTGAGGCATGGTCCTAGGGCTCAGGTCCTCCGAGAGAGAGAAAGAAAGAGAGAAAGAGAGAATTAGAGAGAGCATACTTAAATTCACACAGGACACCGGATAAGACAGGAGAAATGCTCCAGATATAACAGACTGACCCTAGCCCCCCGACACAAACTACTGCAGCATAAATACTGGAGGCTGAGACAGGAGGGGTCGGGAGACACTGTGGCCCCATCCGACGATACCCCCGGACAGGGCCAAACAGGAAGGATATAACCCCACCCACTTTGCCAAAGCACTGCTCCCACACCACTAGAGGGATATCTTCAACCACCAACTTACTACCCTGAGACAAGGCAGAGTATAGCCCACAAAGATCTCCGCCACGGGACAACCCAAGGGGGGGCGCCAACCCAGACAGGAAGATCACGTCAGTGACTCAACCCACTCAAGTGACGCACCCCTCCTAGGGATGGCATGGAAGAGCACCAGTAAGCCAATGACTCAACCCCTGTAATAGGGTTAGAGGCAGAGAATCCCAGTGGAGAGAGGGGAACCGGCCAGGCAGAGACAGCAAGGGCGGTTCGTTGCTCCAGTGCCTTTCGGTTCACCTTCACACTCCTGGGCCAGACTACACTCAATCATATGACCTACTGAAGAGATGAGTCTTCAATAAAGACTTAAAGGTTGAGACCGAGTCTGCGTCTCTCACATGGGTAGGCAGAACATTCCATAAAAACGTAGCTCTATAGGAGAAAGCCCTGCCTCCAGCTGTTTGCTTAGAAATTCTAGGGACAATTAGGAGGCCTGCGTCTTGTGACCGTAGCGTACGTGTAGGTATGTACGGCAGGACCAAATCGGAAAGATAGGTAGGAGCAAGCCCATATAATGCTTTGTAGGTTAGCTGTAAAACCTTGAAATCAGCCCTTGCCTTAACAGGAAGCCAGTGTAGAGAGGCTAGCACTGGAGTAATATGATCAAATTTTTGGGTTCTAGTCAAGATTCTAGCAGCCTTGTTTAGCACTAACTGAAGTTTATTAGGTGCATTATCCGGGTAGCCGGAAAGTAGAGCATTGCAGTAGTCTAACCTAGAAGTGACAAAAGCATGGATTAAGTTTTCTGCATCATTTTTGGACAGAATTTTTTTGCAATGTTATGTAGATGGAAAAAAACTGTCCTTGAAACAGTCTTGATATGTTCGTCAAAAGAGAGATCAGGGTCCAGAGTAACGCAGAGGTCCTTCACAGTTTTATTTGAGACGACTTTACAACCATCAAGATTAATTGTCAGATTCAACAGAAGATCTCTTTGATTCTTGGGACCTAGAACAAGCATCTCTGTTTTGTCCGAGTTTACAAGTAGAACATTTGCAGCCATCCACTTCCTTATGTCTGAAACACAGGCTTCCAGCGAGGGCAATTTTGGGGCTTCACCATATTTCATTGAAAATGTACAGTTGTGTGTCATCCGCATAGCAGTGAACGTTAACATTATGTTTCCGAATGACATCACCAAGAGATAAAATATATAGTGAAAACAATAGTGGTCCTAAAACGGGACCTTGAGGAACACCGATATTTACAGTTGATTTGTCAGTGGACAAACCCTCCACAGAGACAGCTGATATCTTTCTGACAGATAAGATCTAAACCAGGCCAGAACTTGTCCGTGTAGACCAATTTGGGTTTCCAATCTCTCCAAAAGAATGTGGTGATCGATGGTATCAAAAGCAGCACTAAGGTCTAGGAGCTTGAGGACAGATGCAGAGCCTCGGTCTGACGCCATTAAAAGGTAATTTACCACCTTCACAAGTGCAGTTTCAGTGCTATGATGGGGTCTAAAACCAGACTGAAGCGTTTTCTATACATTGTTTGTCTTCAGGAAGGCAGTGAGTTGATGGGCAACAGCTTTTTCTAAAAAAATTGAGCAGAATGGGAGATTCGATATAGGCTGATAGTTTTTTATATTTTCTGGGTCAAGGTTTGGCTTTTTCAAGAGAGGCTTTATTACTACCACTTTAGTGAGTTTGGTACACATCCGGTGGATAGAGAGCCTGTTATTATGTTCAACATAGGAGGGCCAAGCACAGGAAGCAGCTCTTTCAGTAGTTTAGTTGGAATAGGGTCCAGTATGCAGCTTGAAGGTTTAGAAGCCATGATTATTTTCATCATTGTGTCAAGAGATATAGTACTAAAACACTTAATTTTCTCCCTTGATCAAGGTCCTGGCAGAGTTTTGCAGGCTCAGGACAACTGAGCTTTGGAGGAATACGCAGATTAGGGTTGGGTTAGGGTTAGGGTTAGGGTTAGTCCGTAATTTGCATTCTAATGATCATGATCTTTTCCTCAAAGAAGTTCATGAATTTATCACTGCGAAAGTGAAAGCCATCCTCTCTTGGGGAATGCTGCTTTTTAGTTAGCTTTGCGACAGTATCAAAAATATATTTTGGTTTGTTCTTATTTTCCTCAATTAAGTTGGAAAAATAGGATGATCGAGCAGCAGTGAGGGCTCTTCGATATTGCATGGTACTGTCTTTCCAAGCTAGTCGGAAGACTTCTAGTTTGGTGTGGCGCCATTTCCGTTCCAATTTTCTGGAAGCTTGCTTCAGAGCTCGGGTATTTTCTGTATACGAGGGAGCTAGTTTCTTATGACAAATGTTTTTTGTTTTTAGGAGTGCAACTGTATCTAGGGTATTGCGCAATGTTAAATTGAGTTCCTCAGTTAGGTGGTTAACTGATTTTTGTCCTCTGACGTCCTTGGGTAGGCGGAGGGAGTCTGGAAGGGCATCTAGGAATCTTTGGGTTGTCTGAGAATTTATAGCACGACTTTTGATGATCCTTGGTTGGGGTCTGAGCATCTCTCCTCCTTGTTGATATGTCGGTTGTAGTTCATACTAGATCCTTGAGTCAGAGGGAATGTAGAATTAGCAGCAGAAGCAGAGAAAAACAGCCAAGGATAAAATCCACCCTGCTTATCTCAAACAGATAGGAGGAGTCAGCCCTGAAGACCCACCTCTCTATCCAAACAGATCGGAGGAGTCAGCCCTGAGGACCCACCTCTCTATCCTAATAGACAGGAGGAGTCAGCCCTGAGGACCCACCTCTCTATCCAAACAGATTGGAGGAGTCAGCCCTGAGGACCCACCTCTCTATCCTAACAGATAGGAGGAGTCAGCCCTAAGGACCCACCTCTCTATCCAAACAAAGTTGAGCTCAGCACAAAGGGAAGAGGAGAGGAGAGAGAGCACCTTTCTACATACTAAGGTTGACGAGGAGGAGTCCATCTCTCTCTTTCCCTCTGGTCTCTCTCTCTCTCTCCACCTCTCTCTTCATCTCTCTCCGGCGGTAGCGACCTGTTGGTTGTCTGCTCCTGCTTTGTTTAACATTTGTCTGGCAGGCCCATGTATTGTTCATCTGGACAGGTTAGCAGCAGGATTATTCCTGCCACAGCCTGTTTTCTCGCTGTCCACAGTGATGCAGCGTCGATGGCTTAATGATGGGACAGGAAGGGCTCTGGGAGACGGCCATGCATCTGGTACAGGGTGACACCTGCCAGAGAGTAGAGGCTCTAATGGGAGCAGAGCAGCTGGACCAGAGAGCAGACAGACCAGAGGAGAGGGGAGAGGAGAGGGGAGGAGATGGGAGGGGAGAGGGGCAGGCAGCAGGTCAATAAAGCATCCACTTTACTGGCCTAAAGCTCCCTCTCTCTCTCTCTCTCTTTCTCTGGCCAGTCGTCACTACTTCAGAGGTGGAGGGGAAACGGCTCTTTGTTTTACTTTAATCACCATCCTAAATCTTACTGCTGGTGATTAAATGGATCCTTTGGGATTTCTCTCCTCTCTCTCCTGCCTCATTTCGGTAGTGAAGTGCTTATGTTCCTAGCTCCAAAGGTACAGTAATACAAAACAATACAAATCAATACATGCAAATCCAGAACGAGCAATGTCAGAGTCCGGAATATAAATATCCATTATGTATGTGATGGTGTGTATAGACATTATTTTATTTTTTAATGTTTAATTTCACCTTTATTTAACCAGGTAAGCTAGTTGAGAACAAGTTCTCATTTACAACTGCGACCTGGCCAAGATAAAGCAAAGCAGTGCGACAGAAACAACAACAGAGTTACACATGGAATAAACAAGCGTACAGTCAATAACACAATAGAAAAAAAGAAAGTCTATATACAGTGTGTGCAAATGGCATGAGGAGGTATGGCAATAAATTGGCCATAGTAGCAAAGTAATTACAATTTAGCAGATTAACACTGGAGTGATAGATGAGCAGATGATGATGAGCAGATGTGTGTAAGTAGTGATACTGGTGTGCAAAAGAGCAGCAAAGTAAATAAAAACTATATGTGGATGAGGTAGGTAGATTGGGTGGGCTATTTACAGATGGACTATGTACAGCTGCAGCGATCGGTTAGCTGCTCAGATAGCTGATGTTTAAAGTTAGTGAGGGAAATGTAAGTCTCCAGCTTCAGCGATTTTTGCAATTCGTTCCAGTCACTGGCAGCAGAGAACTGGAAGGAAAGGCGGCCAAAGGAGGTGTTGGCTTTGGGGATGACCAGTGAGACATACCTGCTGGAGCGCGTGCTACGGGTGGGTGTTGTTATCGTGAACGGTGAGCTGAGATAAGGTGGAGCTTTACCGAGCATAGACTTATAGATGACCTGGAGCCAGTGGGTCTGGCGACGAATATGTAGTGAGGGCCACCCGACTAGAGCATACAGGTCGCAGTGGTGGGTGGTATAAGGTGCTTTGGTAACAAAACGGATGGCACTGTGATAGACTGCATCGTTGATATATACAGAGAAAAGAGTCGGCCCAAGAATTGAACCCTGTGGTACCCCCATAGAGACTGCCAGAGTTCCGGACAACAGGCGCTCCGATTTTACACACTGAACTCTGTCTGCGAAGTAGTTGGTGAACCAGGCGAGGTAGTCATTTATTTGAGAAACCAAGGCTGTTGAGTCTGCCGATAAGAATACGGTGATTGACAGAGTTGAAAGCCTTGGCCAGGTCAATGAAGACGGCTGCACAGTACTGTCTTTTATCGATGGCGGTTATGATATCGTTTAGTACCTTGAGCGTGGCTGAGGTGCACCCGTGACCAGCTCGGAAACCGGATTGCACAGCAGAGAAGGTACGGTGGGATTCGAAATGGTCAGTGATCTGTTTATTAACTTGGCTTTCAAAGACTTTAGATAGGCAGGGCAGGATGGATATAGGTCTCTAACATTTTGGGTCTAGAGTGTCACCCCCTATGAAGAGGGGGATGACCACAACAGCTTTCCAATCTTTAGGGATCTCGGACGAAATGTAAGAGAGGTTGAACAGACTGGTAATAGGGGTTGCGATAATGGCAGCGGATAATTTTAGAAAGAGAGGGTCCAGATTGTCTAGCATAGCTGATTTGTACGGGTCCAGGTTTAGCATCTCTTTCAGAACATCTGCGATCTGGATTTGGGTGAAGGAGAAGCTGGGGAGGCTCGGGCAAGTAGCTGCGAGGAGCTGTTGGCCAGGGTTGGGGTAGCCAGGAGGAAAGCATGGCCAGCCGTAGAGAAATGCTGATTGAAATTTTCGATTATCATGGATTTATCGGTGGTGACCGTGTTGCCTAGCCTCAGTGCAGTGGGCAGCTGGGAGGAGGTGCTCTTGTTCTCCATGGACTACAAGATGCAAATTTCTGTTTGATAAAGCTAGCCTTTGCTTTCCTGACTGACTGTGTATATTGGTTCCTGACTTCCCTGAACAGTTGCATATCGCGGGGTCTATTCGATGCTATTGCAGTCTGCCACAGGATGTTTTTGTGCTGGTCAAGGGCAGTCAGGTCTGGAGTGAACCAAGAGCTATATCTGTTCTTAGTTCTAAATTTTTTGAAAGGGGCATGCTTATTTAAGATGGTGAGGAAATTACTTTTAAAGAACGACCAGGCATCCTCGACTGATGGGATGAGGTCAATATCCTTCCAGGATACCTGGGCCAGGTCAATTAGAAAGGCCTGCTCGCAGAAGTGTTTTAGGGAGCTTTTGACAGTGATGAGGGGTGGTCGTTTGACCGCGGACCCATAGCGGATGCAGGCAATGAGGCAGTGATCGCTGAGATCCTGATTGAAAACAGCAGAGGTGTATTTGGAGGGCAAGTTGGCCAGGATAATATCTATGAGGGTGCCCATTTTTACGGATTTAGGGTTGTACCTGGTGGTTTCCTTGATAATTTGTGTGAGATTGAGGGCATCTAGCTTAGATTGCAGTACTGCTGGTCACCTAACAGAATGAACTCTGAAGATAGATGGGGGCAATCAATTCACATATGGTGTCCAGGGCACAGCTGGGAGCTGAGGGGGGTCTATAACAGGCGACAACAGTGAGAGACTTATTTCTGGAGAGATTAATTTTTAAAATTAGAAGCTCGAACTGTTTGGGCATAGACCTGGAAAGTATGACAGAACTTTGCAAGCTATCTCTGCAGTAGATTGCAACTCCTCGCCCTTTGGCAGTTCTATCTTGATGGAAAATGTTGTAGTTGGGTATGGAAATCTCAGAATTTTTGGTGGCCTTCCTAAGCCAGGATTCAGACACGGCAAGAACATCAGGGTTGGCGGAGTGTGCTAAAGCAGTGAGTAAAACAAATTTAGGGAGGAGGCTTCTGATGTTAACATGCATGAAACCAAGGCTTTTTCGATTACAGAAGTCAACAAATGAGAGTGCCTGGGAACACGCAGGGCCTGCGTTAGCCTCCACATCACCCGAGGAACACTGGTCGTCTAGTACGTTGTAGACAGAGAATAAAAGGAGCAGATTTCTGGGCGTGGTAGAATAGATTCAGGGCATAATGTGCAGACAGGGGTAGTATACAAGGCAACAGTATACAAGGCATATTGACTTTTGAGAGAGACATAAAGCGAGGCATAAAGCAATCACAGGTGTTGATTGGGAGTCAACAACGGGTAAGACAACAACAGCTAATCAGCTAAGTCAACAACAACAGGTAAAATAGCGCTGAATGGGCAGAGAGGGTCGGTTAACCACACACAGGGCCTGAGTTCGGGGCTAGGGCCGACAGATAAACAAAGGTAAACAAAGTGGAGTACCGTGATAAATGAAGAGTCCAGCAGGCATCAGCTATGTAGCCAAGTGATCATAGGGTCCAGTGTACAGCAATAGATGAAACAGGGAAGCCGCTAGGTAGTCGTTACTACGCTAGCACGCAGGAGACACGGCGTTTAAAGTTAGCAGTCCGGTGTAAGTAGAAGCATCTGCTCCGTCGTCCGGCAAAGGCCGGTTGAAGGCACAGCTGATGGAACTAGTTGTGGTGGTACGGCGGGGCGCCGTGTCGACGAAGGGACAGGGCCAGATGGCGAAAGAGGTATTGTATTTGTGGTAAATATGAACAGTATATGAATAGTAAAGGTGTGTACAACAGTAGTTATATAGGATGAGCCTTGACTAGAATACAGCCTATACATAACAAGGGGTAAAAGCCTGACAGGATGCTCTCAATGGTGCATCTGTAGAAGTTTGTGAGGGTTGTTGCCTATCTTCACCACCTGCAGTCGGCCCGTCAGGAAGTCCAGGACCCAGGACCCAGTATGGTGATGAACGCTGAGCTGTAGTCGATGAACAGCATTCTTACATAGGTATTCCGCTTGTCCAGTTGGGATTGGGCAGTGTGTAGTGTGATTGCGATTGCGTCATCCGTGGATCTGTTGGGGCGGTATGCAAATTGTAGTGGGTCTAGGGCAAACTTTTTATAGTCCCGTACCCCTTCAAACATTCAACCTCCAGCTGCGTACACCAGGGTCAGCGCGCTCTCAAATGTTGTTTTTTGCCATCATTGTAAGCCTGCCACACACACACTATACGATACATTTATTCAACATAAGAATGAGTGTGAGTTTTTGTCACAACCCGGCTCGTGGGAAGTGACAAAGATCTCTTTTAGGACCAGGGAACAAATAATAATATAATAATAATCAATAATTTTGCTCTTTATTTAGCCATCTTACATATAAAACTTTATTTGTTCATCAAAACTTGTGAATAACTCACCACAGGTTAATTGAGAAGGGTGTGCTTGAAAGGATGCACATAACTCTGCAATGATGGGTTGTATTGGAGAGTCTCAGTCATAATTTTCCACACACAGTCTGTGTCTGTATTTGGTTTTCATGATAGTGAGGGCTGAGAATCCACTCTCACATAGGTATGTGGTTGCAAAGGACATCAGAGTCTTAACAGCGCGATTTTCCAAGGCAAGAAACTCTGAGCGCAGCCCAATCCAGAAATCTGGCAGTGGTTCCTGATTAAATTAAATTTTCACAGAACCGCTTGTTGCAATTTAGATGAGGGTCTCTTGTTCAGATATTGGTAAGTGGACTGGAGGCAGGGCATGAAAAGGATAACGAATCCAGTTGTTTGTGTGGTCTGTTTCAGGAAAGCACCTGCGTAATTGCGCACCCAACTCACTCAGGTGCTTCTCTATATCACATTTGACATTGTCTGTAAGCTTGAGTTGATTTGCACACAAAAAATCATACAATGATGGAAAGACCTGTGTGTTGTCCTTGTTAATTCAGACATAGAAGATCTCCAACTTCTTAATCATAGCCTCAATTTTGTCCCGCACATTGAATATAGTTGGGGAGAGTCCCTGTAATCCTAGATTCAGATCATTCAGGCGAGAAAAACATCACCAAGATAGGCCAGTCGTGTGAGAAACTCATCATCATGGAAGTGGTCAGACAAGTGAAAATGATGGTCAGTAAAGAAAACTTTAAGCTCGTCTCTCAATTCCAAGGAATGTGTCAATACTTTGCCCCTTGATAACCAGCGCACTTCTGTATGTTGTAAACGCGTTACATTGTCGCTGCCCATATCATTGCATTATGCAGAAAATACACAAGAGTTCATTGGCCTTGCTTTAACAAAGTTAAACATTTTCACTGTAGTGTCCAAAACGTCTTTCAAGCTGTTAGGCATTCCCTTGGCAGCAAGAGCCTCTCGGTGGATGCTGCAGTGTACCCAAGTGGCGTCGGGAGCAACTGCTTGCACGCACGTTACCACTCCACCATGTCTCCCTGTCATGGCTTTTGCGCCATTAGTACAGATACCAATACATCTTGACCACCAAAGGTAATTTGATGTCACAAAGCTGTCCAGTACTTAAAAAATATCCTCTCCTGTTGTCCTGGTTTCCAGTGGTTTGCAGAAGAGGATGTCTTCCTTTATTGACCCCTGTCACGAACCGGCTCAAAGCCCGTAACAAAAGGGAGACAACGTGGAGATAAGGAATAACAAAACATATATTTATTAGATAAAGTAAACTAAGTACAATATACAATGGTTTGTGTAATCAGTAATCAGTAGTGTAAGTGAGTGTTTAGCATGCATGAATGTGATAAGGCATGGTGTTGAAAGGTGCCAAAGCAAACAACCAAAAACCACCAAGATACACAACAAAATCTATAAATGTGTCTGCATGGAGAGAGTCTCCTCCATGAATGGGGAAGTGGTGTATTAATCCTGGGAGACACCGGGCCCAGGTGTTTCCCATGTAGCTGACGACCCTCCCAACTCCGCCCACCGGCATCCTAATAAGGAAACAAGAACAAAGAGAGAATACGGCAGACAGAGTGGGAGGGTCGTCACAACCCCCCATAAATGTAACGGACATATACCAGGAGCTGTGCCAGGCCCGCCACCTCTGTTGACTCATCCAGCTGTAACGCATAGAATTCACTGGCTTGTATGTGAAGCAGTAATTGTTTCAAAACATCTCCTGCCATATCACTGATGTGTCGTGAAACAGTGTTGTTTGATGAATGCATTGTCTGTATAGTATTTTTGGGCATTTCCCCCAGCATTGTCCCAGCCATATCCGCGGCAGCAGGAATAATGAAGTCCTCCACAATAGTATGGGGCTTGCCTGTCCTAAACACTCGGTAGCTCACCATATAAGACACGTCTATTCCCATCTTATTAATGGTATCTGTTGCTTTTATACATGTCTTACTACTCGAAAGTCGTCTTAATTCTCTGTCAAAAAACTCCTGTGGCTTATTTTTCAAATTGACATGTTCCGTTTCTAAATGTCTGCGCAAGAGTGAAGGTTTCATCGAGTTGTGAGATAGTACTTTTGCACTACTCCCAATATAAGTGAACCCCAAATCAATGTAGTTCTCATCATATTTGCGCCTCTTCGATGGTCCAACGTTGTTCGGTGCTTTCCCGGGTAAGGGGGCAGTAGCCCTTCGGGTGCATCAGATTCACAACTGTCAGTGTCCATGATAGCTGGGCTAACAACAAATGTGGATTTACTGATGCTAGCATTGGATGTGCTCGTGGAAGCAGAACAACTTGTGTCGTCAACAGGTGCAGGTATAGTACTGCTGGTAGTAGCAGTACTACCAGTAGAGCTGGTATGTGTCTCTATGGACACGGGCCTTACTTTTTTTAACCATTTATCTATTTTCGAGATAACGGAATGAGCAGAATGAGCAGCAGCTACGTTTGGTTACATACGGACCATTAGTGGAATTCCCGTGAGAGAGTAACGGTTAATGTGATTGGATGTTAATTATTTGACAAGGCTACCAGTATTGGACATTGTGTTGCTATTTTGCTGAACACTAGATGGTTGAATTTTATTTTTGTCAGTGAAACGAGGCTACTCAGGTGAGAAAAACCCCCAAATGTATAGCCCCGTTAGAAACAATAAATGGACTGTTGGAAATTATTTAAAAAAAATGTGGAACACATTTCTATTTGGCGTACCCCTGGGCCCGAATGCCTTCTGGTCCGGCAGCCTTGCGAGGGTTAACACGCTTGAATGTCTTATTCATGACGGAGAACGAGAGGCCACAGTCCTCCTCGTGTTGGTGGTACTGTGCTTTCCTCGAAGCGGGCAAAGAACGTGTTTAGCTTGTCTAGGAGCATGGCGTCGGTGTCGTGGCTGGTTTTCCCTTTATAATCCGTTATTGTCTTGAGTCCGTGCCACGTACATCTCGTGTGTGATTGCCTTACGGAAGGCATAGCTGGACTGTCTGTACTCGTTCATGTTTCCAGTCACCTTGCCGTGGTTAAATGCGATGGTTCACGCTTTCAGTTTTGTGTGAATGCTGCCATCTATCCAAGGCTTTTGGTTGGGATATGCTTTAATCGTAACAGTGGGAACAACATCCTCTATACACCGAGTCAGTGTATATGTCAATGTAATTCTTAGAGGCACCCCGGAACATATCCCAATCCACGTGATAAAAACAATCTTGAAGCATAGTTTCCAATTGGTCAGACCAACGTCAAACAGTCTTTATTTACATTTTTGTCATTTAGCAGACACTCTTATCCATAGTGACTTACAGTAGTGAGTGCATACATTTTCATACTTTATTTGTACTGGTCCCCCATGGGAATCGAAACCACAACTCTGGCATTGCAAGTGCCATTCTCTACCGACTGTGCCAAGGATATCACACATCAGTCGAGGTAGTGCCGCCACAAATTAACAAGTGCAGCGAATTCGAGTGGCATTTTCTACCAAGAAGGAACATACTCGCCGATAATCATACCCTGTATCGAATCCCTATACGGCTGTTGTATTTAGCCTTGAATCGTTTTTAAATGCTTTCTTTTCCTTACTGTGACAATCTGAGAGTAGAAAAGCATCGGGCTTCATCCGACAATCCTCGTTCCTCTCACCCCGTAAATCTGTCATCATCATCCATAACTTTTTATTATGAAACCCCGTCTCTTATTGTTAATCCACTCACCCTCTACAGGATTCAAATTTATAGAACGGGAACCTAAATGTGTTAAGCCTAAACACCACAGGAGTTAAATCTTGTTTATCTCAAATAAGAGAAATGGCTTAATCTTTACATTTAATATCAAGTTCACATCGAAAACGTAATTGAAGACACAGAAGTGGAGGAAGACTTGAGAATGACAAATATATTCAAATTGTTTGAAATCAGTGCACATAGCACACGCAGGAAAATTAAATAGTTTATAGAATGGAGCATTCAAAGAATGACATTAATTGATCAAAATGTAATTAGAGAATTCAGCTAAGGGCTTTTGTGCTCAGAGTGAATTAAGAGGAAGGGGAGAATACTGTTGAGTAATACATCAATGACAAACGATGCTGTATATACAGTTAAATAAATGCCACAGAGGGACAAACAATTGAGCACAAATAATTACAATTATATATAATTAACTGAAAATTGAGAGCGACTGATTGCTGGCTCCATCAGAATGCCCAGCCCGTAAGGAGCAGAGGATGGGGCTGACTGAGGGACAGCCGAGCATAGGTGTGGAGGTCACAGAGAGAGGCCCATCCGGGCACAGGTGTCAAAGCCACGGACAGAGGTGGTGGAGTAGTCCGTACAGGAGCGGAGGACTGATGCGGGTAAAGGTGTGGACTGGATGCTGGATGGAGGGGTGGGTCCTCCAGGTACTCCTTCAAAGTCATCTGATTGGCAGCATCTTTTTGCGTCACTCTTCATCGATGCCACCAAATACCCAGCATACCACAGAGCATTTTCAACAACCTACTTAAAGGTCTGCTTCCTCCAAAGGCTGAACTGCATCTCGTGTTGACCCAACAAGTGTGCCTTGTTGCTGGGTTGCCAACTCGGAGCAGTACAGCCCTCCTGGATAAATGTATCTGCAGATAGCAGCCCTGGTGTACTCTCTTTTAGAACTAGGTCTCCAGAAATGGTAAGCATCCTTACTGTCAAAAATTGAATCAAATTAAATCAAATCAAATTGTATTCATCATATATACAGAATACTGTGGGGTGTAAACAGTGCAAGGAAATGCTTACTTGCAAGCTACCTCTCAATATAGCCCTTATGTCATACAGCATGTCATGGGGGTATGTTATTTGTGCGTTTGTAACTGTCTCACTTATCATTATTCACAATTCATCAGGACTATCCGTAATCCTGGTAGCATCCACATTAATGTAGAAGTGTTTAGAAACATATTCTATTCTCATTTACAATAAATGACTCCAAAATGACACAATACATTATTTACCATTCATTTCTATTGGGCTAAAATAATCTGAAACACAACCAAATGCATCCAACCGTTTGAGAGAGTCACAAGCTTGGTGTAATCATTGCGTGGTAGGGATATGGGACCAAATGCTAAACTTTTGACTACTTTAAAACACATAAGTGAATTTGGCCCAATACTTTTGGTTCATCTTAAATGTGGGGACTATGTAGAAAAAGTGCTGTAATATGTGTAACGAACGTCGTCGGGAGAAGGAGAAGAGGACCAAGGTGCAGCGTGGTAAGTGTTCATATTACTTTAATAAAATACGAAACACTTGACAAAACAACAAAAACGACAAACGAACAGTTCTGTAAGGAGACGACACACAAAACACAAAACAACTACCCACAAACACAGGTGGGAACAGGCTACCTAAGTATGGTTCTCAATCAGAGACAACGATAGACAGCTGCCTCTGATTGGGATCCATACCAGGCCAAACACATAGAAATACAAAACAAGGACAACATAGAACACCAGACATAGAATACCCACCTAAACTCACGCCCTGACCAACCAAAATAGAGACATAAAAAGGATCTCTACGGTCAGGGCGTGACATTATGGATGAAAATACCCTCAAATTAAAGCTGACAGTCTGCACTTTGTATCATTTAAAATCCAAAGTTCTGGAGTACAGAGCCAAAACAACCAAACATTTCACTATCCCAATACTTTTGGAGCTCACTGTATATTTAGTTTGTATTCCAACTCTTTGCTTCCTGGAATCCTTACTGTTCATTAAGACAAGGCTTCCATTTGGCAGTTTTCTGAAGCTCGGCTCCATGTCTGCTGCGAAAATAAAGGGGAAAGTTTGTATTTAATAAGCATAAATGATATACATTTTTTTTTTTTTTTTTATATATATTTTTTTTTAAATTTTATCCCCTTTTCTCCCCAATTTTCGTGGTATCCAATCGCTAGTAATTACTATCTTGTCTCATCGCTACAACTCCCGTACGGGCTCGGGAGAGACGAAGGTCGAAAGTCATGCGTCCTCCGAAGCACAACCCAACCAAGCCGCACTGCTTCTTAACACAGCGCGCCTCCAACCCGGAAGCCAGCCGCACCAATGTGTCGGAGGAAACACCGTGCACCCGCCCCCCTCAGTTAGCGCGCACTGCGCCCGGCCCGCCACAGGAGTCGCTGGAGCGCGATGAGACAAGGATATCCCTACCGGCCAAACCCTCCCTAACCCGGACGACGCTAAGCCAATTGTGCGTCGCCCCACGGACCTCCCGGTCGCGGCCGGCTGCGACAGAGCCTGGGCGCGAACCCAGACTCTGGTGGCGCAGCATAGCACTGCGATGCAGTGCTCTAGACCACTGCGCCACCCGGGAGGCCCCAATGATATACATTTTAATCACAGTGAGCAGACTTGATTAATAGATGAAACAATAAAATGAAGTATATAAACTCTAGCTACTTATGTTGCCATCTCTAGCTGCTTGCTTAAGCACATTTCTACCACACACAGAAACACCAGCATAAGCAAGTGCATAGGATATCGCTCGTGCCTTTAAATTCATAATTAACATGATGACCCGAGCCTATTTGATATCAAGACAGTGTTTGCCCTACAGCTATGCCAATTCCAATTAGCTAAATTAATAAAAAGAGAATAGGAGAGGTTTGCTGATGCTGAGTTGAGTGACAAAACACAACTACTAGCTATAAAATCACACTTTGTTTATGTAGCTAGCTACGGTAATAAGAAAATAATAACTCCAGTTTAGTATGGAAATAGCGGGGTTAACAAAGTATTTTGATGATCAGAGTCATCGCACATTAAGCTAGCTGTTACTTCGATAACCTGTGTCAGTGTCAAAACACCAGTTTACTAACGCGTTAGATAGTGTTACTGTAGCTAAACTGTAAATCTTGTTAACCGTGCTAACATATTACTGTACTGTAGCCTAATACACTGATCTTACCTGCTAGATATTCCAATCGATGATGATGATAAATGAAAACAGCAGACAACCAAATATTGTAGCTAATGTTACTTCAGAAAAGAAAGATAACTTGTCTCTTCTAGCGTTTAAAGGTCCTGCCATAGCTCATAGCTAATGTTACTTCAGAAAAGAAAGATAACTAGTGAACAAAATTACCTGAGAGGAAATATATTTTTCCACTGTGCTCTTCTAGCAATTAAAGGTCTCGCCATAGCTCTATCCTCATTGGTCAATTCTTGGTTAATTCTTGGTTGCACTGGCATCTCAGATTGGTTTGGCGAGTACAATTCTTGGTTATTTCTTGGATGCAGACGGCGATATGATTGGTTGTCGCAACCAGAAACTTCCTCGACTCACCGTTGCCAGGGGGAGCTACACGGGACCTGTTTAAGGTTTTGCCTCTAGGAAGGGAGGAGCAGAATGGAGGCATGATCTGATTTGCCAAAGGGAGAGCGGCCTCAGGACATGCATAGTTCCTTGAGAGCCGTCGTGGTGTCAGCTTGAGGGGGAATATCGGCGGCCATGACGATGACCGAAGATAATTCTCTTGGGAGGTAATGCGGTCGGCATTTGATAGCAAGGTATTACAGATATGGAGAACAAAAGGATTTGAGTTACCACAATCACACCATGCCTAGTTTATCATGAAACATACACCTCCACCTTTCTATTTCCCGGAGAGTTCTTTCTTCCTGTCTGCACCATGCACGGAGAACACCGCCGGCTGTATGGACGGGGACAGTATATCTGGAGAGAAACATGATTCCGTGAAACAGATTATGTTACATATTTTTCAGGTCAGATGAGCTGTATCACAGTGGACTGTTTCTCTCCTGTAAGTATCACCCAGGGTTGTGTACTGTACTGGATGGGTTCTGTATGATAATCATTGGTCTGAGTGGAGACATTATTATCTCTCCTAGTTCGCACATAATAAAATGTGCAGGGTGGTTTTGTTGCAGAGAGTAAAAGGCCGTAGAGTCAGTGTGTTGCCAGACCAGAGCTGCACATTCCCCAGTATACCTTGAGCTGTGAAAGATTCATGTCCTACCTGGTTTAATGTGGCGTCACTAATGCAGCTTGATGCCAGATGGCATTTCACTCGGCTTGGTGGCAGTGCTACAAAGGGGCCTGTTGTATTTAATGGCAGACAGCACTCATGACAGTTCACATTAGTCGTAGTGCATATTGAAAGTTTTAAACCAGCCTGCTTCTCTGTTAAGCTTTATATGAAATATCATCAGCAAATTGTAGCGGAAAATTAGGTCACAGCCGTGGAAAGGAATCACCATGGTTGTCCAGACAGGAAGGAAGGCTGCACTGAAAGCTCTTCAATACACAAGAAGAGTTTAATGCTAAAGTACCATGTACAACACAGAAACTGTCCTCCATTTTTGATAATGATGATATCAACATGAGAAACGAAGATATTTGTTTTTAAAGGAATGTTCAATGGTTCTTAAAGTATATGCAAGCTATTCATGCCGTTTAACAAGATGCAAATTGTTAAAAATGACCAACTGTCATTAGATTGGTTGCCTTACTGTCATTAGTGTAGGTTTTGAAGGTCAACTACATACAAAATCATTAGTGAGAAAAATAAAGTGAAGAAAACTTATTCACTGCGATGTATGCTTTTTCCAAAGCATTTAAAACTAATTGAAACTTTTCCCCAGACCTGCTCATTACTGCTCACCCCTTCCCTCAATTATTTACAACGCATTCGTACAACATTTTGTACAATGCTAATTGATGTTCACCACTTAACAATCTGCTAACGAGATGTTTTTCTGGAGCTGAAATTAAGACTGGCAACGATGTTTTGAATGGGCTCAGTGAATGGGTAGTCCTCTGTGTGAAGAATTGAAAATTAATCTCATTATTTATTAGTAGAATTAAGTATTTCTCAGTTGCTATGGGAACAGAATTCTTCATTTAGAGTAAAATACTGAATTTGGAAGAATGTATGAACATTCTTGAACACATTTTGGGGTTTTGGGTGACAAGAAACATGGTTCACAATTCATTGTCATATTGAAAACAAGCTAGAGCAATTAAGTGTGTGTATGGCGCTCAATGTAGCTCTTCCAGGCATGTTAATTGTCTCTTTTTTTTCTAATTAACATTTTTCTCAGGAAACAATATGCACAATTATCTAATCACACACCCATAGAGAGCAGAAACAATGACACCACACAGCTGTTTTGTACACACTGGACTTCTCTTCCATCTCAGTTCGGTCCCACACTAGCCAATCTAATAGCCTATGCAAGCATTGCATCATTGTACAATTAATGTACAATTACTGTACAATTCTACAATATGTTATTGTCAATCGAAATGGAAATTGGTCCTTTTGCTCTCTGTTATCTCATTGCACAGTACTGCAATGAATACAGTGCAATTGTACAGTAGCTTACTGGACGGAGTTCTGTACGTTGAATAAGGGAAATGGGTTGGTTGCAGAGAGTGAGATGAATATGAAGAATCTTGCCGTTCCTCATCCATGCTCAGCTGGAGGCCCGCTGGGCCTAAACAATCCACTTCAGTGGAGTGTTGTCTGCAGGCAGACTGAGAGCTGCATACTGCATATTAATGTAGCCACAATCAGCATACCCTTATCTCCAGTCTCTCCTGGTTTCTGTTGTTGCATGATTGTGATTCGCTGTAATAGAGAGAACATTACTGACATGCTGTTTGTGAAAGTTTAACTGTAACACAGAAGTACAATATGATGCTATACTATGTAAGGGATAAACGCTGACGTTCTGTACGTTACCTTGGAAATAATGGACGACGCAGCTCATTTTGCCAAGATAATGTACAGAACGGAGGCGTTTATCCCGCTTATACCACAGTTGCCAAAGAAAACAATACTAATGCACACATTCGTTAATGTTTTTATTTTTATAAACAAATTCATACCTTCTCATCTTTCGGTTGCTAGAGACGCGACCCAGTCGTTCATTTCATTAGTTCGATATTTATGGAACCAACCCACAGGTTCGTTCTATATGTCAGTCACGACCGCGGCAGCCGGTCAGTCACGACCGCGGCAGTCAGTCCCGACCGCGGCAGCCAGGATAAGAGCAAAGTCGCTGCATTTGCGTTTGTTTAAGCTGTTTCCTATTGACATTCATTTGGAGACATCCATAGCAATGAGCTGATGATGCCTTATTTTGCCTGGCATAGCTGGAAAAGTTTGCCTTCACGTTAGGACACGCGACAGTGTTCATTACGAGGAGTATCAAACACTAGGCTAGAAGCTAAATAGCTTGTTACTAGCAAACCTTCCAATATGACAACAGAATTCAAAAATACCTGTTGCTGAAATCAGCCGGTTAAACTAGAAAACATATGGTAGGATTTGACAGCATAGCACTACTTCTGCAACATAGGGACCAGAGAAGTTAATGATCATCACTCACCACGTTAGGTCATCAGATGCTCCAAAGAAATTACCATCTGCAAAAACAAATCAATGCTAGCTATCTAGCTAATGTTATCTAAGTGTTTCCTCATTGGACCTACGTTTACAATGTATCCAATTTCGGTTTATGTGGTTGTTGGTTTAGCTTTCTGTAACTTTGTAGCAAGTACGGTCTGCAAATGTGGGCACATATTGCGTCATGATTGCAAGGTGTCCTGATATCTGGTTTTAATGTCCATTCTAGAATACCCTTCTAACCAATCATGAACGAGTATTCAACATTGCTGTGGTACAAACACAAATATCCTGTAAGACACCAAAACATTAGAAACATGTCCATGTAGGATGGTACCCTTTACCTGGTAAGATGCAGTCTTCCAGCTATTCGTCCAGTTTCAGCTGTCAGCGTAAATGATTTCATACACCCCCAGGCTGCAGGCATCTCCTAATGGTCTATCCTAACCCACGGACCCACACTCTAGTGTGGTGGAAATATGTCACTCACGGCACCCTTGTGGTTTCTGTTGGCTGCAGCAGGGATCCCGTGGACGATGTCTTTCATGTTGACCAGGCTTTTCCTGCCAATGTCTCATGTAATGCCATTGCCCCGGGGGCCGTGGTGTAAATCTGGGAGCCTGCTGCGGTCTCCACGGCGGATGGCTGCTGCTGCCACTGGCTGTCGTAATCAGGGAGCGTGTAAGATATGCAAAGCCCAGGGACTCTGTGACTCTGACATGCCAGCGAATGGATACAAGTGGAATTGACAAGTTCCTTAAAAAAAAGTTTTCCGTATCAGAGTTGACTGAAGTGAAGACCCCATGTCTTTGTGCACTACATAGGGAATAGGGGGCCATTTCAGATGTAGCCTTAAATGAAAGCAGGACACTACATAGGGAATAAGGGTCATTTCAGACATTACCTAAATTGAGACCAGAGCACTTCAAAGGGAATAGGGTGCAATTTTAGTGCACTACTTTTGACCTTGGTAGTGCACAACAAAGGGAATGAGGGGCCATTTTAAACATGACCTAAGTTGACACCAGCGAGAAAGTGATCGATGGTGATGAGTAGAGCAGTCAACAAAAGCAGAAGCACTTCTACGTGAATGAGTGAGCTGTACTGTATCAAGTTGAGATCCTGGCTGTACAGAGTCCATATTAGGACAGAGTCACACAGACGTTGTGTCAGACAGTCAATTGAAGGTTGTGTCAGAGCCACTGTCCTAATATGGGCACCGTATGGCTGTATCGTGCACTGAGACCACAGCAGGGAGTGACTGATAGATGGAGGATGATTAGTAGAGCAGTCAACAGAAGCACCGTATCGCTGTGGGAAAAACACAAACTGTCCAATGTCCATCCACCTTGAGGACAGCAGCCACCGTGTTTGATTGACAGACCTGATTAACATCATACTGTTCTGTACCAGATCAATGGTATGCATCCAAAATGGCACCCTACTCCCCATATAGTGCACTACTTTCAGCCAACCCGGCCAAAAGTATTGCACTACATAGGGAGCCATTTTAGACGCCGCCTTGCTGTCCACCTTGAGGTGTTTGATTGACTGACCTGATGAATGTCATAGTGTTCTGTACCAGATCAATGGTGTGCCTGCCCACAGAGAACCCGGTCCATTTCACTGTGATGACAGATCCATCGAATTGACTGGCCTGACAATCTGTGGCGGTGGTTTGACTGTGAACCGTTGGCTAAGCAGCAGGGTGATGGATTTGATGAACCAAGGACATGCACTGTAGGTTAATGTAAGTTTTGAGGATGGTTGTAGATGTTGGATGTTGGATGAAATCCACGAGCAATAACAGAATAGGCATTATGGTGCCTCGTGTGAGGATGATCTATAACATAACTGTAACATAGTGACTCATTTCATAGGAAAATCCAATATTTATGCATGTTATTGTAATAATAATATAATTTACATTGACTTCATTTCTTGTATTTTAATGCTGAGATCAGATATGGGAACAGGCTTTTATAGCTGTACTTAAAAGTGACAAATGTTCTGCCTGCTGTTGAAAAGGTTTCATATCCGTGAGCAGCCGGATGAGCAATCGATACTAAGTCCTGCAGTTCCACAGTCATCCATCTTGACTATGTATGGAACCTAAATCAATGGATCACTTCGGATTTCTGGGAAAATGCTGATTGGGCGGGAAAACACATTGGGTGGTTTGCACCGACATGGTTTAAATGAATCTAGGATTAGAGCTAATCTAGGTTTTGTAAATCCAGGTTTATAACTAATCAGAGATGTGTTGCACCATTTAATTTTTAATCTGGATCAGTAAATCTATGATTAACGGTTTTAAACAATGATAAGCGACATGATACACTAATATGTGAGGTATTTTGTGAGTTGAAACAAAATAGCTAGCCTACTTGACAAATGAGGCAACAAAGTTGTTGTTTCTTTGATAAAATACTTTCATTACTTAATGTTATTTAGCCATTTATTATTAGTTCGGTGGCCACCTGATCACGGCACACCAAAGAAGTTCACATTTCTCTGCATATGAAAAAGACCTCTTGTCAGAGCTGATTGAGGAATTTAGTAACGCACTGGAGGATAAAAAGACAGACAACATGACTGTCAAAAAGAAGAAAGACACCTTGGTCCGATTTAATGGATCGTCAGGGATTAAAGAGAAGAGTGGGCTGGATGAAGATGAAGACGGGCTGGAAAAACTGAAAAGCCAAAGCCAAAAAGGATATGTCAGAGGAGAGGAGGGGCTACTTCAGACCAGAGGGTGACCTCCATCCAAGGGAATTGGTAATCTCTCCCAGAAAATATGCAAGATGATTCCCCAGCAGTTTGCCCCTCTCCTTAAACCATATGATGACGACAGACAACTCAACAATATTTAGTAATCATAAATAACTGGTCAATAGCAATGACTATAATGCACGCTAAAATGAACGTTAATGATACTTCACTACAATGGTACCGTTATCAGTCCCATTACAGCACGTTACATAACGTCATCATTTGTACCCAGACTGGCATATCTTAATGTGAATGCTACTTCATTACAATGGTACCGTTATCAGTCCCGTTACAGCACGTTACATAACGTCATCAGGCTGGGCATATCATAAGGCCCAAATAAATTGCTGTACAAAACCAATATTTTTATTTCATTTAAACAAGAATTTATTTAAACAAGAATTTCTTAAAACAATGCTTCCCCAAGCAATTTGGTGTTCTTCAGTCTTGTCCCCACTTGTGTTCTCTTGCCAGAATAAGAGAGATGTTGTTTTTTCTCTCTTCAGGTGTCTGGGGGTTTGAAAGGGAAGGATCCCCATTAGACGTTGCGAAAGCAGCATCAACTCTTCCTGGGGTCCACACAGAACATGAAACATGACATAGTACAGAACATTAATAGACAACAGCTCAAGGACAGAACTACATACATTTAAAAATGGAACACATTGCCTACATGCTGTATCAATATATACACACAAACTATCTAGGTCAAATAGGGGAGAGGCGTTGTGCCGTGAGGTGTTGCTTTATCTGTTTCTTTTAACCAGGTTTGCTGTTCATTTCAGCAATATGAGATGGAAGGGAGTTCCATGCAATAATGTCTCTACAGTGTATAATACTGCAAGCGCTTTTTTGACTTTGTTCTGGATTTGGGGACTGTGTAAAGACTCCTGGTGGCATGTTTGGTGGGGTAAGTGTGTCTGTGAGAGCTTTGCATAAATTGACTATGCAAACAATTTGGAATTTTTTCTTTTCTTATAAAAACAATGCTTAATGGTTGGTCCAACCTGTCTTTCCGGTTGCATTACAGAGTCCTTGGAGAAGCAATATCTCCTTGACGACTCATCATTATCATAAAACTCAACAGGATTCAACCTGCCTCTAGTTATTCTCTGAGGAACTCTGTCGTTTTAGTCTCTCCACAGTAGATATGCTGCAATTTTAGCAGCTAAACCACCTCAAGTGCCAGTTTAGAATGAATCTCCAAAATAAGTTTATATTCAATTTAAAGTGAAAACTAAACTTAGAGGAAGGATTTCATTTAACTAGGATTAATTTAAAACTAGGTTTAAAGTTTGGTGCAACAAGATTAATAGCGAAGCCTTGATGTAAGCCAGTTTAAGAGTTAATCCATGTTGGTGCAACCCGCCCAGTGTCACTTTCAGCGTGTCACTTTCTTTTTTCATCAACCTCTCTATCGGAGAGGGGGAGCAGAAGGCTATTCCATTTACAGTAGACCTATAGAGGATCACATTGCATATACAGTAGACCTATAGAGGATCACATCCCAATTACAGTAGACCTATAGGAGTACATCCCATTTACAGTAGACCTATAGAGGATCACATCCCATTTACAGTAGACCTATAGGAGTACATCCCATTTACAGTAGACCTATAGAGGATCACATCCCATTTACAGTAGACCTATAGGAATACATCCCATTTACAGTAGACCTATAGAGTGTCACATCCCATTTACAGTAGACCTATAGAGGATCACATCCCATTTACAGTAGACCTATAGGAGTACATCCCATTTACAGTAGACCTATAGAGGATCACATCCCACTTACAGTAGACCTATAGAGGATGACATCCCATTTACAGTAGACCTATAGAGGATGACATCCCATTTACAGTAGACCTATAGGAGTACATCCCATTAACAGTAGACCTATAGGAGTACATCCCATTTATAGTAGACCTATAGGAATACATCCCATTTACAGTAGACCTATAGGAATACATCCCATTTACTGTAGACCTATAGGAATACATCCCATTTACAGTAGACCTATAGGAGTACATCCCATTTACAGTAGACCTATAGGAGTACATCCCATTTACAGTAGACCTATAGGAGTACATTCCATTTAAAGTAGACCTATAGATTACATCCCATTTACAGTAGACCTATAGGAGTACATTCCATTTAGAGTATTGAGGAGTAATTTACCAACGCAGGCCTGAACTAGACTAATTGTCACAAAAGTTTGCAAAACTAGGTAATCTTAGAAAGAAACCTCAGTGGAATGATAGCACGGCCACATTGGCATCATTTTTGGCAGGTCAACTACACCCAGCTCTGATGCACCTATACTGACCTCGCCTTCTGGATGGTAACTGGGTGAACAGGCAGTGGCACGGGTGGTTACATTTACATTTAAGTCATTTAGCAGACGCTCTTATCCAGAGCGACTTACAAATTGGTGCATTCACCTTATGATATCCAGTGGAACAACCACTTTACAATAGTGCATCTAACTCTTTTAAGGGGGGGGGGTTAGAAGGATTACTTTATCCTATCCTAGGTATTCCTTAAAGAGGTGGGGTTTCAGGTGTCTCCGGAAGGTGGTGATTGACTCCGCTGACCTGGCGTCGTGAGGGAGTTTGTTCCACCATTGGGGTGCCAGAGCAGCGAACAGTTTTGACTGGGCTGAGCGGGAACTGTACTTCCTCAGAGGTAGGGAGGCGAGCAGGCCAGAGGTGGATGAACGCAGTGCCCTTGTTTGGGTGTAGGGCCTGATCAGAGCCTGAAGGTACGGAGGTGCCGTTCCCCTCACAGCTCCGTAGGCAAGCACCATGGTCTTGTAGCGGATGCGAGCTTCAACTGGAAGCCAGTGGAGAGAGCGGAGGAGCGGGGTGACGTGAGAGAACTTAGGAAAGTTGAACACCAGACGGGCTGCGGCGTTCTGGATGAGTTGTAGGGGTTTAATGGCACAGGCAGGGAGCCCAGCCAACAGCGAGTTGCAGTAATCCAGACGGGAGATGACAAGTGCCTGGATTAGGACCTGCGCCGCTTCCTGCGTGAGGCAGGGTCGTACTCTGCGAATGTTGTAGAGCATGAACCTACAGGAACGGGTCACCGCCTTGATGTTAGTTGAGAACGACAGGGTGTTGTCCAGGATCACGCCAAGGTTCTTAGCACTCTGGGAGGAGGACACAATGGAGTTGTCAACCGTGATGGCGAGATCATGGAACGGGCAGTCCTTCCCCGGGAGGAAGAGTTGTCCTTGGTTGTTGTCCTTGATGATCTTTTTGGCCTTCCTGTGACATCGGGTTCTGTAGGTGTCCTGGAGGGCAGGTAGTTTGCCCCCGGTGATGTGTTATGCAGACCACACCACCCTCTGGAGAGCCCTGCGGTTGTGGGCGGTGCATTTGACATACCAGGCGGTGATACAGCCTGACAGGTTGCTCTCAATTGTGCATCCATAAAAGTTTATGAGGGTTTTAGGTGTAAAGACACATTTCTTCAGCCTCCTGAGGTTGAAGAGGCGCTGTTGTGCCTTCTTCACCACACTGTATGTGTGGGTGGACCATTTCAGTTGGTCAGTGATATGTACGCTGAGGAACTTAAAACTTTCCACCTTCTCCACTGCTGTCCTATTGATGAGGATAGGGGGGGGTGCTCCCTCTGCTCATTCCTGAAGTCCACGATCATCTCCTTTGTTTTGCTGACGTTGAGTGAGAGGTTATTTTCCTGACCTCAAGCTTAATGATGAGCTTTAGAGGGTACTATGGTGTTGAATGCTGAGCTATAGTCAATGAACAGCAGTCTTACATAGGTATTCCTCTTGTCCAGATGGGATAGGGCAGTGTGATGGCGATTGCATCGTCTGTGGACCTATTGGGGCGGTAAGCAAATTGAGTGGGTCTAGGGTGACAGGTAAGGTGGAGGTCATATGATCCTTGACTAGTCTCTCAAAGCACTTCTAATAACAGAAGTGAGTGCTACGGGGCGATAGTCATTTAGTTCAGTTACCTTTGCTTTCTTGGGTACGGGTACAGGAACAATGGTGGCCGTCTTGAAGCATGTGGGGACAGCAGACTGGGATAGGGAGAGATTGAATATGTCCTTAAACACACCAGCCAGCTGGTTTGCGCATGCTCTGAGGACGCGGCTCGGGATGCCGTCTGGGCCAGCAGCCTTGAGAGGGTTAACACGTTTAAATGTCTTATGCACGTCGACCCCGGAGAAGGAGAGCCCACAGTCCTTGGTAGCGGGCCACATCGGCAGCACTGTATTATCCTTGATGCAGGTATAGAAGGTGTATAGTTTGTCTGGAAGCAAGACGTCGGTGTCTGCAACGTGGCTGGTTTTCCTTTTGTAGTCCGTAATTGTCTGTAGATCCTGCCACATACGTTTCTTGTCTGAGCCGTTGAATTGCGACTACACTTTGTCTCTATACTGACATTTTGCTTGTTTGATTGCCTTGTGGAGGGAATGACTACTCTGTTTGTATTCTGCCATAATCCCAGTCACCTTGCCGCGAATGCTGCCATCTATCCACAGTTTCTGGTTAGGATAAGTTTTAATAGTCACAGTGGGTGCAACATCTCCCATACACTTCCTTATAAACTCCCTCACCGAATCAGCGAAAACGCCGATATTATTGAGGCTACCCGGAACATATCCCAGTCCGTGTGATCAAAACAATCTTGAAGCGTGGATTCCGATTGGTCAGACCAGCGTTGAATAGTCCTTAGCATGGGTACTTCCTGTTTGAATTTCTGCCAATAGGAAGGGACGAGCAAAATGGAGTCGTGGTCAGATTTGCCGAAAGGAGGGCGGGGGAGGGCCTTGTATGCATTGCGGAAGTTAGAGTAACAATGGTCCAGTGTTTTTCCAGCGCGAGTGCTACTGTCGATATGCTAATAGAATTTAGGTAGCCTTTTCCTCAAATGTTCTTTGTTAAAATCCCCAGCTACAATGAATGCAGCCTCAGGATATGTGGTTTCCAGTCTACATAAAGTCCAGTGAAGTTCTTTGAGGGCCGTTGTGGTATCGGCTTGAGGGGGAATATACACAGCTGTGACTATAACCGAAGATAATTCTCCTGGGAGGTAATACGGTCGGCATTTGATTGTGAGGTATTCTAGGTCGGATGAACAAAAGGACTTGAGTTCCTGTACGTTATCACAGTCACACCATGAGTCGTTAATCATAAAACATACACCCCCGCCCAGCTTCTTCCCGGAGAGATGTTTATTCCTGTCGGTGTGATGCACTGAGAATCCAGGTGGCTGTACCGACTCCGACAGCCAATCCCGAGAGAGCCATGTCTCCATGAAACAGAGTATGTTACAATCCCTGATGTCTCTCTGGAAAGCAACCCTTGCCCTGATTTCGTCAACATTGTTATCTAGGGACTGGACATTAGCGAGTAATTTACTTGGAAGCGATGTGGGTGCCTCCGAAGTCTGACTAGAGACCGCTCCGACTCCCTCTTCTCCGGCGGCGTTGTTTTGGATCGGCCTCTGGAATCAGTTCAAATGCCCTGGGTGGTGCGGACAAAGGATCCGCTTCGGGAAAGTCGTATTCCTGCTTGTAGTGCTGGTAAGTTGACCCACTCTGATATCCAATAGTTCTTCCCGGCTGAATGTAATAACACTTAAGATTTTCGGGGCTAACAATGTAAGAAATAATACATTAAAAAAACGAAATACTGCAAAGTTTCCAAGGACTAGAAGCGAGGTAGCCCTCCCTGTCGGCGCCATGTTAACCAAATGCAAACACCAAGAGCACTGTTCTGGCACGTCTAGAATACCAACCGTAACAGCAGTAGTACTGATCATTATAAATAGTCTCTTGCCTGTGAGAAATCACACATTTGATTGGACCTCCACCTCAACAGACTGGGTTTTCCAGTCAGCAACTATTTCTGCTTTCCTATCACTATATTGTTTTCAGAAGCAGCACTTACATTTCATTGCTGAGGTTATTTCTCCCAACACTCCTAATGGGCTTGAGTTGCTCACCTGCAGACCCAGAGAGCAGATGGAATCAGAGAGGTGAGGGAGGGAGGGAGGGAGGGAGGGAGGGAGGGAGGGAGGGAGGGAGGGAGGGAGGGAGGGAGGCTGCCAGCCAGGTGCACTCATGATGATCATCTGATATATACAGTACAGAGAGGAGATGAGAGGAGAGAGGAGGTAGAGAGGAGGTAGAGGAGAGAGGAGGATGGAAGGAGGAGAGGATGGTAGGAGGGGAGGAGGAGAGGAGGGAAGGAGGAGAGGAGGGAAGGGAAGGAGGGGAGGATGGAAGGAGAGAAGTAAGAGTGGAGGGAAGGAGGGGAGGATGGAAGGAGGAGAGGAGGAGAGGATGGAAGGAGGGGAGGATGGAAGGAGGGAAGGATGGAAGGAGGAGAGGATGGATGGAGGTCACATATAAGGAAATCAGTCAATTTAAATAAATAAATTAGGCCCTAATCGATGTATTTCACATGACTGGGCAGGGGTGCAGCCATGAGTGGGCCTGGGAGGGCATAGGCCCACCCATAGGCCCACCCATGAGTGGCTCCCCACTCACTGGGGAGCCAGCCTCAGCCAATCAGTATGAGTTTTTCCCCACAAAGGGCATTATTACAGACAGAAATATTCCCTATTTTTGTTCAGTGTACGTACCAGTATACTAAGGCAATTATAAAAATTATATAGTAATATAGAGTGGGAAAACAGACGCGCGTTTGGACAATTAATAAAAACATTGCAGTAAATTAAACCTGATAAAAACATCTGTCTCGTCCAGGACCGGAGTCTACGCAGACCGTTGCACCATAGCCAATCAGAGCTACACTAGGCATTTATGCAAATAAGCCTTTTTCCACACGGGCCTGCCATCATTCACTTTGAACTGGACTGTGTTTTTACAGGCAGTTGGTCCTGCCATCATTACTTTGAACTGGACTGTGTGATTACAGGCAGTTGGTCCTGACATCATTACTTTGAACTGGACTGTGTGTTTACAGGCAGTTGGTCCTGACATCATTACTTTGAACTGGACTGTGTGATTACAGGCAGTTGGTCCTGCCATCATTACTTTGAACTGGACTGTGTGATTACAGGCAGTTGGTCCTGCCATCATTACTTTGAACTGGACTGTGTGATTACAGGCAGTTGGTCCTGCCATCATTACTTTGAACTGGACTGTGTGTTTACAGGCAGTAGGGCCTGACATCATTACTTTGAACTGGACTGTGTGTTTACAGGCAGTTGGTCCTGACATCATTACTTTGAACTGGACTGTGTGTTTACAGGCAGTTGGTCCTGCCATCATTACTTTGAACTGGACTGTGTGATTACAGGCAGTTGGTCCTGCCATCATTACTTTGAACTGGACTGTGTGTTTACAGGCAGTAGGGCCTGTCATCATTCACTATGAACTGGACTGTGTGTTTACAGGCAGTTACAACACGCAACTTTAGATCATTAGAACGCATTCACCAAAAGCCACAAAATACACTTGAATGGATTTCTGCAAATATGTAGACACCATGGGAGTACTCTTACATTTGGAAAACTTGACATTCGTATTGATCAAACAACCATGAAAAGGTAGGCTCTCACTCCCTCAGTTACAACAACAACAACAACTAACGCTAGCCAGAGCAAAACGAGCTGAAATCTAACAAAGGAACATTAGATAACCCCTCTGTAACTTTTTCAGAAAGTTGGTCGTCAAACTTGCACTGATAAACGATGGGGAATTGTAGACTACTATCCTTCTGCAGCTTGCCTGCCAATGATTGCTTGTCCCAACCAAGCACACAAGCTAATTGGATACAGTTTGCTAGCAAACTACTTCCAGACACAAATGGGAGAACACTGACCAATTTACTTTCCCTTGCAGATCTGTTTAGGCTGTTTACTGTACATATTATGTAAATCGTTCGTGACTAACTATAACTTTTTTTTGCCTACGTTTACTGACACCGGTCGTATTCAGCGTTCGTAAATTCATCAGTTATTCTGGGCTCTGGCACACTCAGACGAGAGTGCTCTGAAATCGGAGTAGATAGCCAGAGTGAATTTGCGAATATGCTAACTGGATAACAGTCGTTCAAGTTCTTGCTAGCTAACCAAATGACACCTGCATCTCTAGCTGTGTATAGCCAAGGACAAACGATATGAGGGTAAAAAGTCAGTCACTCACCCACTCCTCCAATAACATGACATCCTCTTAGCAGCTAGCTTGCTACATAAAGAGATACGCTAACCTTTTAGCCACGTTATGACTGACTTGTGATCGTTGCTAGTTTGATTGCAGTGACATTCCCAGCCTTAGTTACATTTGTCCGTTTTTGTCCAAAATATTGAGTCATTGAAACTGAAACAGTGCATCCTGAATGGAGGCAACAAACAATGCAACAGGCCAGCTGTGATTTACAACCTGATAGCAATATTTTTTGGACTACCAAGAAATGTATTGGTGAATTATATTAATCATGCATTTAAACGGCATCCATCTATTCTGCCAACAATGCACGTCATGGAATGTTGAGTCAAATAGAACCTATTTTTAAAACCTCATATAAAGATGCTTTTTTTTTTGCATTTGATATTATGACTGATATTAGAGTTGTCTGTTTGTTTCTGCAAAGTAGTTAAGTAGCTTTCAGTTCCACTTTAATGCTCAGTATGAGCCATGCTACTGTAGTTGGAGATGTGAGAGTGCAACCATAACAAGGCATGGGGCCTCCATATCATGTCATGCCTGTTTGGTTTTCATTAGCCGGAGAGGAATGATAGCACACTATTCCCTATGGGCACTGGTTAAAAGTAGTGAATTATATAGGGAATAGGGTGCCATTTGAAACACTGCCAGAGTATGCATGTGCTCTTTGGGGTGTGACTGTTTACTGAGCTATGTGGTTTAAACAGATCTGCTCCTGAGGGCCTCAGAGACAGATTAACTATGTCACTAAACTATCACAGGGCCCGATGGAGGCTGGCTGGGGAGACAAGGAAGGGAGAAACTCCCTCAGATGATATGCTGTGCAAACAGTATTTCTGTCACACCCTGATCTGTTTCACCTGTCTCTGTGATTGTCTCCACCCCCCTCCAGGTGTTACTCATCTTTCCCATTATCCCCTGTGTATTTATACCTGTGTTCTCTGTTGGTCTGTTGCCTGTTCGTATTGTTTGTTCGAGTCAACCAGCGGTTTGTGTCTCACCGCCTTCTTTTTCTAGTCTATATTTTCTTGCCCTCCCGGTTTTGACCATTGCCTGTCCTGACTCTGTGCCCGCCTGACTGACCACTCTTCCTGTCCCTGACCCTGAGCCTGCCTGCCGACCTGTACCGCTACCCCCCTCTGGATTACCGACTTCTGCCTTACCGAGACCCTGAGCCTGCCTGCCGTCCCAGGGAAATGTACAGAATTTTAATATCTGTCGGTTGTCTTATACTCCTAGGGTATCAAGTATTCTATATGGTACTAAAGGACATCAAAAACATGCACCATAGGCTTTATACTGTATATATAGTCTCATTAGCGTTTGTACTTTCTATAAGTCTCTTACATGTATAAATTAACGTAATATAGATGTATAGGACGTTTATGGTCATCGATGCCAGTAATTCAGATATTGTAATAACTATAGAATGTTTATTCTTGTTCCAGTACCTAATTCTTTGTATCCATCGACCACCCAATTTGTTTTATTTTTTTTACATAAGATGTCTGTTGCTGTGGTAAATATCTCCAGTTGATAGATGGCTCTCTTTAATGTGAGGTGCCGCTGCCTCTGAGTAATGGCATTTGATTATTTCCCCATGTTGTTCAATTTGCAGAAGCAAGAACCATTTGCCTTCATGTCCCATGGTAATAGAAACCAAATTGATATTTTAACATGGACCGAGAGACAGAGCAAGGGTGGAGGGGGAGAGAGAGAGAGACAGCGAGGGAGGAGGGGAGAGAAAGGGAGAGAGACTAAGGGCTCCATTTTAACAAACCTAACGCAATGGGAAATCTTAGTGCTGGCGGTAGGGTTCTAGGTTCAGTGGTGGTCAGAAATAGTTTTGGAATTTTCTGACCCAGAATTATGGGCACAGTAGCAGGCGGTGGCATGAAAGGACTGTGTTTTGATGATTAAGAACGTTGTGGGTGTGTCGAGGCTTGGCCCACTCACTGGCCAATCAGAGAGTGCTCCATGGTTAAATATGTGGTTGCTTCAAGTTGAGTATTTCCGGTATTTAAATGTATTGCGTTGTCATCAACTCCAATTCGAATGTTAGGCCGTTATAGCCTAATTTGTTAAATACATTGTTTGAACACATTTGCAGTCCACATTGTTCTAATTGCATTACTTTAATATGGAAATACATTGTTAAACATAAGTCTATACCATTCACACTGATATCGGGGCTAGGCCTACTGTGAATTGTAGTCTGGACATGCCAAAAGTAGTCAATAAGCAAGATTAATTTCACTAGGTCATTGATAAGGCCTGAAAAGACAGTGTATAATTCTAATGAAAGCGAAACAACAACTTATTTTAAATAGGCTATGTCTAAATATAGTTACAGGCACCGTAATTGCTCCCCAAGGGCATAATACAGACAAGGCAACTCAGACTATGTGCACATCCAAACTTTTCACAGGAGCTGGATGAAGATCCAATATAAAGACAAAGGGGGAATGTCCACTCACCACTGTACTGCTCGCAAATGTATTGCATTATAAACATCATGGAGCCATTTTACAGATTATAGCAGACAAAATGACATTGTATTCGAGCCCTGTACGTTCTCACCATAAACCCATGGAGGGTGAATCTTTCTAATAAGATAGATTTTTAATCAAATAAATGAAAAACCATCACTCTGTTTTTTAAACCAACAACAATAAATCTAAATAGAATTAGGTCAGCAGCATGATGTCATAAATCCCTTATCTCGTTCCATGGCACTGTGTGCAGACGTCGGCCTAAATGTCTTTATGCATAACATTTGCATGTCTATAGAAAATACTAGGCTCTGTCAAGTGTATCGTTGCCTATATGCTGGGCAGATTCTCCAAAATATCTGTCATTGATAAGGCATTATAGGAGGATTGAATAGTTTTAATAGTTTAATTGAACGAGGGGCACTCTTTGAAAATGGTGTTGAATAGCCAACTTGAACAAGCGGAATGCAGGTATGTGAATTGTGAATAAGGAAAAAGCATGAGGGCAAAAACGTCCAAAAAACCTAAATTTAAAACCCCTTTGTTTATAGGCTACTTTTGGATAATGGCCAGAATAATAAGAAGCACCAATGCGATGCTTCTAAACTAACCAGCATTAAAGGGAGGCTAGGCTATGCTTGGTTTTAAATCAAATGAAATGAAATGGGGGAAACCAATATTATTATAATTTTTTCTAAATACGAGATTCACCAGCACAAAAGGCACGTCTCTCCTTCCGTGGGCACTGTGCATCAGGGATGGATAGGCTGCACCTCCGCTCTCAAAATCCATGCCATAACCAACTTCGTTACCATTAAGACCTGCTTTTCCCATTAGCGTTGCATGAAATTATCACTTTTGCGCTGGTTTTTTAGGGTCACACCTCAAAATATTGCCACCCCTCTCACCTCAGTGCAAGCAAGCAGATGTTAGACAGGTACATTGTCAAACCTAGTGTTAGGGCTGGAGAATGCCAGTGTGCCAATTTTTACAAGACCAAATTCGTTCCATTTGACACTTGCGCCTCCAGCCGAAAATAGAGCCCTAAGAGAGAGGCCGAGAGAGGTACAGACAAAAAAAGAGAGCGGGAGAAAAAAACAACAGAGATAGAGGCCATGAGGGAGAGCCACCTCCCCTATCCCCTTTATTGGAGCAGGAAAGATCAAACGTTGAACATGACATGATTTAATTCATTGACTCAGATGACTCCGGTGAGCAGACTGGAGGACTGGGAGCCACCTGTCATTTCCACAGAAGTCGTGTATCACCACATTTCCATTTAGGGCAAACATGAGGGACTGACAGACAGACAGCTCTACTACTGTGAAAGGGATTCATATGTTTTGCAGGTTTGTCTCTTTAGAGAGTATAATTAAACATATTTGAAACAGAAACAAAGTCCCATGAGAACCTCTCATTTAAATAAACAAGTCACAGTAACTTTAATTGCAGTAACTGGGCTATTCATATCAAATGCAAAACGTCTAATTTGTCATGCAACAAAGCTGTGAATTATTCATACGGTAGATCATCATTATATTATAGCAAATAAACTTTAACTATAGTCAACTTGTTTTACCACATGCCCAAGAAGATATGTCCATTTACAACCTGTAAGTCTGAACTAGGCTCAGGATCACATTGCCAATGTATGCTACATAATACAGTGTCAGTAAGTGTTTGAGTTAATCACAAGACCAATCTGCTGAACAGTATTTCAACAGAGCATAGTTCTATACACCACTAAGCAGACGCTTGTACATTGAATTCACAAATTTTTAGTAGGTGTATGTGACCCCTGCGGGAATTGAACCCGCAACCTTGGTATTGCTAACGCCACGCAACAACTGTTCCACACAAGACTACTTCTATCTACCCTCCCCTTATTGGCTAATTATAATACTGCAGTTGTATAATAGTACGAGCTAAACCTGCTTCGTTTTCATCAGGGCACTATGTAGCAAAACTTTTTGCAGCTGAAAGCTGTGTGTTTCTTTATTGGACCAGTCCAGACAGTACCTGTTTCATCCTGTTTCGAAGCGTTTTCTTCCGTTTTTAACCAACTGAACACAACCCTCTAGAGCTCCACCTCCTCCCAGTCAGAAAGTGAACAGGGCCATGTTCAGTACGAAAACGTTCTCAAACGTTGCAGATAGAAATACCACAAATACAGCAGACATGATTCTTTATTCTACATGTCAGAGATGCATGTTCGTTTTACATAGCATAGAGTGCATTCGGAAAGTATTCAGACCCTTTGACTTTTTCCACATTTGGTTACATTACAGCCTTATTCTAAAATGGATTAAATAGTTTTTAATTGTGGTCACTCTGATGGTCACTATGGAGTTCTGTCAGAGTGACCATCGGGTTCTTGGTCCAAGGCCCTTTTCCCCGATTGCTCAGTTTGGCCAGCAGCCAGCTCTAAGAAGAGTCTTGGGAGTTCCAAACTTCTCCCATTTTAAAAATGATGCAGGCCACTGTGTTATTGGGGACCTTCAAAGCTGCAGACATTTTTTGGTACCCTTCCCCAGATCTGTGCCTCGACACAATCCTTCGACCTTATGGCTTGGTTTTTGCTCTGACATGCACTGTCAACTGTGGGACCTTATATATACAGGTGTGTGCCTTTCCAAATCATGTCCAATCAATTGAATTTACCACAGGTGGACTCCAATCAAGTTGTAGAAACATCTCAAGGATGATGAATGGAAACAGGATGCACCTGAGCTCAATTTCGAGTCTCATAGCAAATGGTCTGAATATTTATGTAAATAAGGTATTCTGTAAGGTATTTAAATGTTAATACATTTGCAAACATTTGTAAAAAAGTTTTCACTTTGTCATTATGGGGTATTGTGTGTAGATTGATGAGGAAATCTTTTGTTTTAATCCGTTTTAAAATATGGCTGTAACGTAACATAATGTGGAAAAAGTAAAGGGGTCTGAATACCTTCCGAATGCACTGTATATCTATCTGAACGTTCCCAAACTTTGCGTTCTGCTGAACGTAGGGCTGTGAAGGTCATGGAATTTTGGATCTCTGTAATTGGCCAGTCAAATGAGCGTGGTCACTGTTATGTGCAGTTAAGGGCAAGGCGTGCTGCTTTGCTAGGTCTTTCTTTGCTGCACTTCACCATATTACAGGACAGTAATCTAAGGAACCGAAGACTCCTTTGCTTGTTTCAGCAAGGAGGAACAGAGTTTCATCAGGTTGTTAAAACTCCATGTTATGGCCGATACGGACTCAACCACATGAATGCCCGGCCGTTCCATCTTCATTGTTCGCTCCACACAAACGGCTATGGCGGTTATTTTATTTTCATTATGGTCTTCATCCATTACCTACCGCCAGTTACGCGGTTATACGGTAATTGTGCTGAACGCGCCCCAGGTGTGTTCGGAGGACTAATGTATGAGGAAATAATCATCTATCAGAATACCATCTGCTGGTTTCTTCAGCTTTATACAGTTAATTTGATACGAATTTGATACATTTTGAATGAGAAATGGGAGTAAACAGCGCAAGGGATCAAATAAAGCGTTTGCAGTCTGTATGTTGACCTGCTTCTACAACACTGTACAACTATCAAAAACGGTCAATAAAAGGAAGTGAACACAGTGAACCAGAGCCAAATGTTTAAAATAATGCATCGGAGGTGAACTATTGATTATATCTAGGATAAAAATTGTCTTTGACATGTCCTCTGACTATAGGTTTTGTAGTGAAGACATATAGACATATATTAAATTGCTTTCTTCCCACTCCATTTTTTGCCACAAATATGAATATAGGATGAGTCAACAACATTATTTGGGTTAACAGAATATTAACTTTTAAATGTGTGATTTTCACTTTAAAGAGAATTTCCTGCAATTCTATGGATTTTGCCATGGTTAATGCTGTGTTATTTTGCTCAAACATAATAACAAAATCAATACTGCTAAATTCATTGTTTTGGGAATTTTCAATTCTCCCTGACTGTCTACCTTTTATTTTGGTGATTGTTAGTTCTCAAAGATGATATTATTTAAAAAATGATATGCACATTATCTTTACTACATCATTTATATCTGGTTTAAGTCGTTTGAGTTGACACTGAAAGTGTTTTTCCATCCCAAAAATGTATTTAAAAAATAAAATAAGTGTTACACTGTTAGCCCAAGGATTTCAATGGCAGAAAAATCCCTGACAGTATCACTGCAGTAGCACAGCTGTGTCTGGATAAGTGGTACCCTTGGGGCTGAACATGCAGTATGACATTCTGTTGGACCTCACTTTTCAAGTAGATGCCATACCCTAGCTGTTCCTCTCCTCTCCATCCCATGTAAAGGGCAATACATTATGTCACTAAACAACGCAGTCAATTAAAAAAATCGCTAACATTTTCTAGCTAATTAATTTTGGGACTCGCTCCACTCCATAGCCTCTGGGTGTGTCCCAAATGACACCCTATTCCCTAGATAGTGACCTACTTTTGACCAGGGTCCATTGGGCTCTGGTCAAAGTACTGCACGATATAGGGAATAGGATGCCATTTGGAACACAACTTCTACCTGCTACATATGAACCCATGGGTCTGAAGCATCCATTGTAACTAGCGAATAGCGAGGTTAGCGTCATTGCGGAAGTTAATGAGAACTGCTATTTACATTTAATGAGCCTGCCCACACACCGTTCAGAGGCTAACACGCTACATTTAGCCTAGCGTATCTCCTTTACAGCCTTGACACTCATCTTTTTTGACAATCTGAAATGGCAGTGAACTACTTTTGGGCAGGGCCTAATGGCACCCCATTCAAGGTCAAAGGTAGTGCACTGTGTAATGAATAGGGTGCCCTAGTAATATACTGTCACTCGTATTGTGTTTTTCCCCCATCCCCAGACAGACTACTTTCAATGTATATTGGAGGTTCATCCTGACTTTGAGTTCTGGCCTATTCCTCCACACACATCAAAATAACTCGAAATGGCCTAGCTAAGAGCCAGCTGCTTAGACAGGCTATTTTCCCTGCATGGGAATGACAAACTCGTTTTCGCCTGCCTGGTACCTATTTGAAAGATGTCACATTCGCACATCTGTCAGATCCATCAAATCCTCTACTAAATAACCGTACGCCCGCCACGCGTTGTCTCGTTTGATTTGTGTCCTAAACTCAAACGTCAGACACAAGCGTGCCCGCTAAATCAAACGCCACAACCACTACTGAGGTAAAAAGAAGTGGTTCACGCGTAGGCTTGTCAGTCTGTTGGCACCTGGATGAGTTGAAAGAAACACAGACAGTGTATTATCTGACAGTAAGACTATATCCATAGCTGTAGTTTGTGTGTCAAGGTTGCTGGAATCTAAAATGGAATGGTGTCATGGGTTTCTATTACAGGTTGTTTGGAGCCCAGAGTGCCTGCAGCATGGAAAGCTCTGCTACTCCATGGTGGCAGTGTGGGATGACAGTAATATGGGAAATGAGGGTAATATGAGCGATGAGAGTAATATGGAGGGATCAGGGTAATATGGAGGGATGAGAGTAGTATGGGGGATGAGGGTAATATGGGGGGATGAGTGTAATATGGATGGATGAGAGTAAAACGGAGGATGAGGGTAATATGGGGGATGAGACTAATATGGAGGGATTAGAGTAATATGGGGGATGAGGGATAGCTGGCTCTGCAGTCTCAAATGGTGGTCGCTATTTTCAACGCTGCAGGAGCTGTGTTACTTTGCTTTATTCCGGGACAATGTGGACCGTCCAGACATTCAATGTAGCAACTGTTTGCTTGCAGAGGACGACATGGGAGAAGTGGCTACTCTTAGCAAACAAGTAGCGAACCTACACAAGCTACTGGGGAATACTGGGAAAAAGGGGAAACTCGGCTCCATCGTTATTTGAATCAGACGGCTCATTCATCACAAAATCCACTGATTTTGCCAATTACTTTAATGTTTTTTTCATTGGCAAGATTAGCAAATTTAGGAATGACATGCCTGCAACAAACGCTGACACTAGAAATAGAAAGAAGCTGTTCAGTCTCTCAGTCCCAGCTCTGATGCACCTGTACTGACCTCGCCTTCTGGATGGTAACGGGGTGAACAGGCAGTGGCTCAGGTGGTTGTTGTCCTTGATTATCTTTTTGGCCTTCCTGTGACATCGGGTGCTGTAGGTATCCTGGAGGGCAGGTAGTTTTCCACCGGTGATGCGTTGGGCAGACCTCACCACCCTCTGGAGAGCCCTGCAGTTGCGGGGCGGTGCAGTTGGGTACCAGGCGGTAATACAGCCCAACAGGATGCTCTCATTTGTGCATCTGTAAAAGTTAGTGTTTTTTTTTTTCTCAGCCTCCTGAGGTTGAAGAGGCAATGTGGCACCTTCTTCACCACACAGAGGGTGGACCATTTAAGTTTGTCAGGGATGTGTACGCCAAGAAACTTTAATCTTTCCACCTTCTCCACTGCGGTCCAGTAGGTGGGTGCTCCCTCTGCTGTTTCCTGAAGTCCACGATCATCTCCTTTGTTTTGATGACGTTGAGTGAAAGGTTATTTTCCTGACACCACACTCCCAGAGCCATCACCTCCCTGTAGACTCTCGTCATTGTTGGTAATCAAGCCTATTACTGTTGTGTTGTCTGCAGACTTGATGATTGAGTTGGAGGTGTGCATGGCCACGCAGTCATGGGTGAACAGGGAGTACAGGTGGGTGAACAGGGAGTACAGGAGGGGGCTGAGCACGCACCCTTGTGGGGCCCCAGTGTTGAGGATCATCAAAGTGGTGTTGTTTCCTACTCAGTTACACAGGGCAGGGTTCAGACCCAGGGCCTCGAGCTTAATGATGAGCTTGGAGGGTACTATGGTGTTGAATGCTGAGCTATACTCAATGAACAGCAGTCTTACATAGGTATTCCTCTTGTCCAGATGGGATAAGGCAGTGTGCAGTGTGATGGCAATTGCATCGTCTGTGGCTCTATTGGGGCGGTAAGCAAATTGAAGTGGGTCTAGGGTGACAGGTACGGTAGAGGTGATATGATCCTCGACTAGTCTCTCAAAGCACTTCATGATGACAGAAGTGAGTGCTACGGGGTGATAGTCATTTAGTTCAGTTACCTTTGCTTTCTTGGGTACAAGAACAATGGTGAAGCATGTAGGGACAGCAGACTGGGATAGGGAGAGATTGAATATGTCCTTAAACACACTAGCCAGCTGGTCTGCGCTTGTTCTGAGGACGCGGCTAGGGATGAAGTCTGCGCTGGCACCCTTGCGAGGGTTAACACTTTTAAATGTCTTATTCACGTCGGCCATGGAGAAGGAGAGCCCGCAAGACATCGGTGTCAGCGACGTGGCTGGTTTTCCTTTTGTAGTCCGTGATTGTCTGTAGACCCTGCCACATACGTCTCGTGTCTGAGCCATTGAACTGCGACTCCACTTTGTCTCTATACTGACATTTTGCCTGTTTGATTGCCTTGCAGAGGGAATAACTACACTGTTTGTATTCTGCCATATTCCCAGTAAAACTTGCCATAGTTCAATGCGGTGGTTCGTGCTTTAAGTTCTGTGCGAATCCATCTATCCACGGTTTCTGGTTAGGGTAGGTTTTAATAGTCACAGTGGGTGCAACCTCTCCTATACACTTCCTGATAAACTCAGTTACCGTATCAGTATATTCGTCAATGTTATTATTGGAGGCTACTCGGAATATATCCTTGTCCACGTGATCAAAACAATCTTGAAGCGTGAATTCTGATTGGCCAGACTAGCGTTGAATAGTACTTAGCAGGGCCTTTTAGGCATCCCGGAAGTTGGAGTAGCAGTGGTGGAGTGTTTTAGCAGTGCGAGTACTACAGTCAATGCGTTGATAGAACTATGGCAGCCTTTTTTTCAAATGTTCTTTGTTAAAATCCCCAGCTACAATGAATGCAGCCTCAGGATATGTGGTTTCCAGTCTGCATAAAGTCCAGTGAAGTTCTTTGAGGGCCGTTGTGGTATCGGCTTGAGGGGGAATATACACAGCTGTGACTATAACCGAAGATAATTCTCTTGGGAGATAATACGGTCAGCATTTGATTATGAGGTATTCTAGGTCGGATGAACAAAAGGACTTGAGTTCCTGTACGTTATCACAGTCACACCATGAGTCATTAATCATGAAACATACACCCCCGCCCTTCTTCTTCCCTGACAGATATTTATTCCTGTCTGCGCGATGAACTGAGAACCCAACTGGTTGGAGCGACTCAGACAGTATATCACGAGAGAGCCATGTTTCCGTGAAACAGAGTATGTTACAATCCTTTATGTCTCTCTGCAAAGAAATCCTTGTCCTGAGCTCGTCAACTTTATTTCCCAAAGATTGAACCTTAGCAAGTAATATACTTGGAAGTGGTTGGTGGTGTGTGTGCCTCCTAAGTCGGACTAGAAGTCCACTCCGGGTACCTCTCCTCCGCCGGCAGTGTTTTGGGTCAGCCTCTGGAATCAGTTCAATTGTCCAAACAAAGGATCCGATTCGGGAAGGTTGTATTCCTGGTCGTCATGCTGGTGGTGCTGGTAAGTTACCTCTGATATCCAATCGTTCTTCCCGGCTGTATGTAATAACACAAAACATTTTCTGCACTAATAATATAAGAAATAATACATAAAAAAAAAATATACTGCAAAGTTTCCTACCTCAAGAGCTAGAAGCACGACAATCCTCTCTGTCGGCACCATATGGAGGGATGAGGGTAATATGGGGGGATGAGGGTAATATGGGGGGATGAGGGTAATATGGGGGGATGAGGGTAATATGGAGGGATGAGGGTAATATGGAGGGATGAGGGTAATATGGGGGGATGAGGGTAACAGAGGGATGAGGTTAATATGGGGGGATGAGGGTAATGTGGGGGGATGAGGGTAATATGGGGGGATAAGGGTAATATGGAGGGATGAGGTTAATATGGGGGGATGAGGTTAATATGGGGGGATGAGGTTAATGTGGGGGGATGAGGGTAATATGGGGGAATATGGGTAATTTGAAGGGATGAGGGTGATATGGAGGGATGAGGGTGATATGGAGGGATGAGGGTGATATGGAGGGATGAGGGTGATATGGAGGGATGAGGGTAATATGGAGTTCAGTGGATGGCAAGAGGGGACAAAGGCCACAACAGGCTACTCGTCTATATGATTACAAGTTAATAGTGATTTAATAATAAATGCTTTTGCAGTCTCATATTCATGGTACTCTTCACTCATGAGACGAGTATATTTTTTATGTGTAGATGATTAAGATATGAGGTGTTGTGCTTATTATAAACCAGGTAGTTCGAGCTCCGAATGCTGATCGTCTGAAAGCCGTGGTATGTCAGATTGTATACCATGGGAATGACAAAACATTTATGTTTACTCTTCTAATTACGTTGGTAACCAGTTTATGATAGCAACAAAGGCACCTCGCGGGGTACACCATATTGGCCATATACCACACCTCCTCGAGCGTTAATGCTTAAATATTAAATATAACCCTCAGGAAGATTTACAGTATCCAGTGTCAAAGGAAGGCCATGAAGATCATCAAGGACCTCAGCCACCTGAGTCACGGTCTGTTCACCCCGCTAGCATCTAGAAGACAGAGACAGTACAGATTCATCAAAGCTGGGACTGAGAGACTGAAGAACAGTTTCCATCTCCAGGCTATCAGACTGTTGAACAGCCATCTCCTGTAGTAAGAAACAAAGATAGACTCACTTACACAAAACACAAACACAAGCTCACACACACACACCTCATACACACGCGGACTCCTGTACTTGTGAGGATCGACGCTGGAGACAAGAAGCAGGACAACGGACGTGAAACAGGGCAGGAACAGCATCTGAACAGGTGACAAAATAACGACATCAATGCTGACACCGGGAACAAATGGGGGAGCAGACAGTTATAGACGGGGCAATCAACAAAGGGAAGGAGTCCAGGTGAGTCAAATGAGCGCTGCTGCGCATAATGATGGTGACAGGTGTGCGTAATGAAGGGCAGCCTGGCGCCCTCGAACGCCAAAGAGGGAGAGCAGGAGCAGGCATGACAGTGCTCACAAACACACTCACACACACATAGCCAACGCTGCTGTTCCATGTATATACAGACATTAAACACTGGACCTTTGCTTTCACACTGTGTATTCATATACTGTTTTCTTTACATAGTTCATTATAATATACAGTGCCTTCAAAAAGTGTTCATACCCCTTGACTTCAGTGGAGGATGCTGAGTGGAGGACGGCTCATAATAATGGCTGGAACGGAACAAATGGACTCGCTTCAAACACATGGAAACCATGTGTTTGATGTATTTGATAACATTCCACCTATTCCCCTCCAGCCATTACCACGAGCCCCTACCACTGCCACCAACTTCCTGTGCTTGTTGTGTTACAGCCTGCATTCAGAATTGATTAAATTGATTTTTGTTCTCACCCATCTACACACAATACCCTATAATGACAAAGTGAAAACATGTTTTTAGAAATGTTTGCAAATGTATTGGAAATTAAATATCTAATTTACATAAGTATTCAGCTCTGAGTCTTTCTGGGTAAGTCTCTAAAAGCTTTCCAATCCTGGATTGTGCAACATATGCCCATTTATTAATTTCAAAATTCTTCAAGCTCTGTCAAATAACTTGATCATTGCTAGACAACCATTTTCAGGTCTCGCCATAGATTTTCTAGAAGATTTAACTCGGCCACTCAGGAAAATACACTGTCTTCTTGGTAAGCAACTCCAGTCCAGATTTGGCCTTGTGTTTTAAGTTATTGTCCTTCTGAAAGGTGAATTCATCTCCCAGTATCTGGTGGAAAGCAGACTGCACTAGGTTTTCCTCTAGGATTTTACCTATGCTTAGCGCCATTACATTTATTTTTTATCATGAAAACTCCTAAGTCCTTAACAATGACAAGCATACCCATAACATGATGCCGCCACCACTAAGCCTTAAAATATGGAAAATTGTACTTTTTAATGTGTTGTACTGGATTTGCCCCAAACATAACTCTTTCTATTCAGGACAAAAAGTTAATTGCTTTGCTATATTTTTTGCAGAATTACTTTAGTACCTTGTTTCAAACAGGATACATGTTTTGGATTATTTTTTATTCCGTACAGACTTCCTTCTTTTCACTTTGTCAATTAGATTCATATTGTGGAGTAACTACAATGTTGTTGATCCGTCCTCAGTTTTCTCCTGTCTCAGCCATTATACTCTGTTACCATGGCCTCATTGTGAAATCCCTGAGCAGTTTTCTTCCTCTCCGGCAACTGATTTTGGAAGGACACCTGTACTGGTGTAGTGACTGGCTGTAATGATACACCATCGCTAGGGTGATTAATAACTTCACCATGGTCAAAGGGACATTCAATGTTTGCTTTTGGGTTTTGTTTTATCCATCTACCAATAGGTGGCCTTCTTTGCGAGGCGTTGGCAAACCTCCCTGGTCTTTGTGGTTGAATCTGTGTTTGAAATGCACTGCTCGACTGATAGACCTTACAGATAATTGTACAGTATGTGTGGGGTAAGAGATGAGGTAGTCATACTAAACACTAGTATTGCACACAGTGAGTTCATGCAACTTATTATGTGACTTGTTAAGCACATTTTTACTTCTGGATTTATTTAGGCTTGCCTTTAAAAAGGGGTTGAATTCTTATTGACTCAAGACATTTCAGCTTTTCACTTTTTATTAATTTGTAAACACTTCTAAAAAAACAATTCCACATTGACATTATGAGGTATTGTGTGTAGGCCAGTGACAAAAAAAATCTAAATTTAATCCATTTTAAATTCAGGCTGTAACACAACAAAATTTGGAAACTCAAGGGGTGTGAATACCTTCTGAAGGCACTGTAAGCATAGATTATAGATGTACTGTCTCATGCCTATTTAATGGTAAAAATAAAGATCTCAGAGGCTCCGACTCAGGGGGGATTAGAACATTTCATTTCCACTCTTAGTTAAGTTCCCACAATGCTGCTGAATGTGGATTCACGTTATTACCAGAGTGGAGTATTTGGTGGCGTTATAATTAAATGCAGAACAACAAGAACAAAACAGAGCTGCTGCATCAAAGACCAGAGCTTCTTCTTTCACACAGTCTATACCCAGATGGAAATAAACACACACACACACACACACACACACACACACAGAGAGAGACAGTCATTTTTACATCAACCATCAACAGAATAGAAGCACAATGTTCCTATTGCAAAGAGTGAGAGAGGACTTTTTCATTATTGCACACACACAATAGGTAATTACTGGGGAGTAGATTGATAAGGTCTGTTATTCGCAGTAAGAATGTCAAGCCTTTCATATGGATGGCGTTGATAGAAATAATTATTTCATATTGATTTCATTATTTTATGAAACCACACGGTGACATAATGTCATTGTTTAAATGTCATCTATGAGACCATTTGTATTAGTTTGTCACAGAGAGACATGGCCTGAACAGAACAGGGGAGAATAAGAACTGTATTGATATGCTACATTTCTAAAGTCTTTACATCATGCGTGGATATAAGATGCCGGGTGTCATATTGTTCTTCAGCGGGCCCATTTGATAATCGTTATTAGCTACAGACCCAATAGGAAAGCGAAAAAGAGTGAGATGTTTAAAGATCTCTCCATGAAATGCAATCACATTCATTCTGCGGGCTGACAGACAGACAGGCCTCTTAGGGAACACATACCCACCCACCCTGCCACCCTAACCACCCAGGCTGCTGATGCCCCCTCTGATAACCAGGTGGTGAATCGCATCTCTGCATGTCTGGCAGACATATCAGTGTGGATGACGGATCACCACCTCAAGCTGAACCTCGGCAAGACGGAGCTGCTCTTCCTCCCGGGGAAGGACTGCCCGTTCCATGATCTCGCCATCACGGTTGACAACTCCATTGTGTCCTCCTCCCGGAGTGCTAAGAACCTTGGCGTGATCCTGGACAACACCCTGTCGTTCTCAACTAACATCAAGGCGGTGACCCGTTCCTGTAGGTTCATGCTCTACAACATTCGCAGAGTACGACCCTGCCTCACGCAGGAAGCGGCGCAGGTCCTAATCCAGGCACTTGTCATCTCCCGTCTGGATTACTGCAACTCGCTGTTGGCTGGGCTCCCTGCCTGTGCCATTAAACCCCTACAACTCATCCAGAACGCCGCAGCCCGTCTGGTGTTCAACTTTCCCAAGTTCTCTCACGTCACCCCGCTCCTCCGCTCTCTCCACTGGCTTCCAGTTGAAGCTCGCATCCGCTACAAGACCATGGTGCTTGCCTACGGAGCTGTGAGGGGAACGGCACCTCCGTACCTTCAGGCTCTGATCAGGCCCTACACCCAAACAAGGGCACTGCGTTCATCCACCTCTGGCCTGCTCGCCTCCCTACCTCTGAGGAAGTACAGTTCCCGCTCAGCCCAGTCAAAACTGTTCGCTGCTCTGGCACCCCAATGGTGGAACAAACTCCCTCACGACGCCAGGTCAGCGGAGTCAATCACCACCTTCCGGAGACACCTGAAACCCCACCTCTTTAAGGAATACCTAGGATAGGATAAAGTAATCCTTCTAACCCCCCCCCCCTTAAAAGAGTTAGATGCACTATTGTAAAGTGGTTGTTCCACTGGATATCATAAGGTGAATGCACCAATTTGTAAGTCGCTCTGGATAAGAGCGTCTGCTAAATGACTTAAATGTAAAATGTAAATGTAATGTGTGATATCATTGATTATCTGTACAGCTGGATGTGAGCCTGGGGCTCTGTGGGACATGAGGAGTGGATGTGTCCTCAGCAGGTGCAGCAGCATCAGGCTCTGACGGGGGTTCAGCCCCAGAGGATTTCACCACCAGCCGCTCTGCTCTGCCAGGGGATTCAAACCTCATTATTGCTGCGGCTCACTTGGAAGGTTTACCGTGATGTGAAAGTCAGACACCTGTGCACAGAGGAGGTCAGAGTGATGGGCATTTGGCCACTACTGTACATGACTAGATGATAGTACAGTAGGCTATCTACTAGGTGACTAGATGATAGTACAGTAGACTACCTACTAGGTGACTAGATGATAGTCTAGTAGACTACCTACTAGGTGACTAGATGATAGTACAGTAGGCTACCTACTAGATGACTAGATGATAGTACAGTAGGCTATCAACTAGATGAATAGATGATAGTACAGTAGGCTATCTACTAGGTGAATAGATGATAGTACAGTAGACTACCTACTAGGTGACTAGATGATAGTACAGTAGGATATCTACTAGGTGACTAGATGATAGTACAGTAGGCTACCTACTAGATGAATAGATGATAGTACAGTAGACTACCTACTAGGTGACTAGATGATAGTACAGTAGACTACCTACTAGGTGACTAGATGATAGTACAGTAGGATATCTACTAGGTGACTAGATGATAGTACAGTAGGCTATCTACTAGGTGACTAGATGATAGTACAGTATGCTACCTACTAGATGAATAGATGATAGTACAGAAGGCTATCTACTAGGTGACTAGATGATAGTACAGTAGGCTACCTACTAGATGATAGTCCAGTAGACTACCTACCGAGGTGGCTGCTTAGGCTGCTGGTGTAACGGCTGTGATTCAGTAAACCACAGTTGCGGGATAAGTACCTTTGTTTGAGACCTGAAGGCCTATGCTTTAGCCCAGTGGCTAACATAGTCTTGTAGCAGGAGCCCATGGTTTCATACCTTGTCAGTCACATTCAGACAGCTACTTTTAAAAACAACTTGATTTGACAATAATGACATACTTATATTTAATGTAATTTGTACTTAGAAAGTTTTGAAATGCAGTGCACCTCACACTGGCAGGCTGACAGGGTACCTTGCGAAATAGAGAGCAAAGTTGCTACCCCACTCTGTTGA